>NC_080712.1:23472645-23807645 GCF_019097595.1 Hemibagrus wyckioides | reverse complement strand
TCTCTCTCTCTAACTCTCTCCATATCTCTCTCCATGTCTCTCTGTCTTTCTCTCTCTGTCTCTCTGTCTCTCTCTCTGTTTTTCCATGTCTCTCAGGTCTCTCTCTCTCTCTCTCTCTCTCTCTCTCTCTCTATTCAATTTCAATTTGTCTCTCTACCCATCTCTCTTCCTCTTCCTCTCATTCCACCTGTCCTACCTTTTGTGTCTCTCTCTTGCTCACTTTCTTTGACCTCTCTCTCACTTTCACACGTGCACTCTCCCTCTCTCTCTCTCACTCTCACTCTGTCTTTCTGAAATTGAAAACTGAGAGACAGAGTGTGGTGTGACAAAGTACTTTATTGGCATGATTGTTAGCAGCACACAATATTGCCAAAGCATCAAAATAGAAAGGAAAGGGAAAAACCTCAACGAATCAATCTCTCTCTTTCTTTCTCTCTCTCTCTCTCTCTGTCTCACTCATATTGTTTCATGGCGGCTTAAAAGAGAGAAGGAGATGTGAAACGATGACTCCCTGTCTTTTTCGTCAGTCACTTGCACGCACTGAAACCGGCTTGCACATCGCTTGACTTCCTTTTTAGAGCTGTGTTTTATTTCTCTATATTTAGAGTACATTATTAATTTCCTTATGCACTATATGAGGAGAAACTGATTACAGTCTTCTGGGTCATCAAGCCGTCACACACACACACACATGCACACAGAGCTAACATTATCAAAGCAGGAACATTTGCTTTCTAAATGGGATGCCCAAAGCACACATTGCAGCAATTTCCTGCTCTAAATGCCCTTCTATCAGCTCAGCGCATTGATAACGGAGGCCCTAAAGGTTTTAGATCCTTCAAGAAACAACACCTCAATGATCCAGAGTCTATTTAGCTCAGATTCACCAACCGCATGCAGGTTTTGCAGACCCACCCGTCGTGCATTGGTGCAATAGTAACGCCTGCAAACCTGCGATTTCGCTGGAACAGCGGTGCAAGATTAGAACCAGCTTGAAAGTTCCACTGAACTCACTGGTACTGTGCCAGTCACTTCTCTCTGTGTGTGTGTGTGTGTGTGTGTGTGTGTGTGTGTGTGTATACAGAGTTGAGCTCAAGCTGTACAACCTGCACTTAAGAAGATGCAAAGACTTGTTCAAATCTGTCTGAAGGATTTATTTATTTATTTATTTATTTAATTTATTTTGTTGTTTTTTCCCCTCCTCTTTAGTCGTTAGCTTTGCAGGTGCTTGGAAATAAAGACGTTTTAGCCGCACACAGATAGCATATTTCTGCTCTGCTAGAAAGCACCTTCACCTTTATACATTCTATATCATTTCAGTGGTTTAACCATCCCACAGGTTTTGAGGTCTTGCGTAACAGGAGGCTTGGTTGGGTTTCATGCAGACTTGCATCTGTGATTTTGAAAATGTTGAGTGATGAAGAGAGAAAAATATTAAGAAACATAGCATACCGCTAGCTTAGTGGCAATCAAGTACACATTTGTTCTGTGTAGTAATATTTTGTGGGCGGGATATGGAACTGGCATGACCGAATGACTTCATTTGACTGACAGCAGTTAACTTTTAATGCATAACCTTTAACGATTAGTTTATGGATATCGATAAGACAATACAGATATGTTTTGTTTTACACTAGCGAAACTTTAAACACTGCAGACTCTGAATGAAACAAATAAAAAGCACCACTTGAGAGTTTCTAGCTAGTTTCTGGTCCGATGTGATGAATTCAGTTCAGTTCAGTTTTATTTGAATAAAGACATTCAATGCGTCATCAATTTATCCCTAATGAGCAAGATGACATGAGGAAGAAGCCTTGAGATTCAAAAGCAAACACGTGAACAACTGAATAGTTTATGCAAATGCACATGATTTGATTTCTCCACAATAGAGGATCTGCTACAAAAACCAAATTGAGCAGGTTCATGTTCAGGAAACTGTGAATATCATATCAGCTCTTCATTCGTTTTAGTACTCACTTCACTGCACTGCTGGGTCTATATCCAGACTGATGTCAGCTGAGGAGAAAATATAATGTCTAACGATCTATTTTGCGCTCCATTATGCTACCACTCTGAAATCTCTTAACCATGAGCATGTCTAAGAAGAACCAGACACCAGAAGTCGCCAGCTGTCATAGAAATCGAACGCTTGCAAATGAGGTCTTTAGCCATCGTTTGAAGACGTTCAGTGATGCAGTTATTCAGATGTCGTACCGCCACCTGGATGGACAAAGAAATAGAAAAGAAATTCGATGCTTGCAATCCCTGTACTTTGACAGGTTTAACCCAGCACTAGCAGAGGCGTTTAATTTCTTGCGTCATCATGCTTTATACTTAACATCACTGTCAACTTGGCAGCGGAGACATAAGTGCCGTCTTGTCACTCAACAAACAGGGAACACTTGTCCGTACAGATATTTTGCACCAAATGAACATCAATTACTGGCGGTTATAGCAGTTATGTCTTCACAAATAAAGAATGCAGGTGAATTTCACTGGAAGTTACAGCATGATGTTAAATAGAAAGCAGAACTGCAGGCATTTGGTTAGATGTTGATGGAAAAAATGAACGAATGATCACACACTCCGTGTTGGGATTTTCTAGATGGAAATTCGTTTAAATTTGGTTAATAATTACAGCTGAATTCAGGTCATAATCTGTACTGTCCTTTTGACTCAGAAATAAGCATGCAGCTCTGCTTCAAGGATTTCCATGAGCACTGATATTGATCTTGACCTGTCGAGCATTCAGCGCATGCACTGTGTACATATCCTTTCCTCTTATGACCGGAGAACACGATGGTGCAGCTTCTAATAGCCGAGGTATATTGGAAAAGCGAGCCATTATGCAGTTTGTGTATATAAACGTGAATAAAGGCTTTGCACTTTGATCTACTTAATGCATTTAGACTTCTGTTTGGCTCAGTAGGGTATAGACTTAAAACACATGGTGTTATGTAACAGTCGTTCCAACTCCATTTAGCAGCAGACCAACTCCCGATTTTTATTAGGTGTTTGTGAAACGCCTAACGAGGACCGATAAATAAACCTTTCCCCTCGCATTTGATGAACTACTAAGAAAAATATTATTGCTTGAAATGAGCCAGGTGTGACCCAGTTGGAGAAAAGGCTCTTTTTTTGGAGGTCAGGCATGTAGGTCACTTCCTGTTTTAAGTCATGACATGCACATTGGCTTGTGCCTTAGAGCTGTCATGTGTCTAGGATGGAGCTGTTAAATGTGTTAAAAATGGGGCTTAAATGTGTGTCTTCTTCTTCTTCAGGGTCCTTTTGAAAGCTGAGCATTATTGAGTCTGACTTGCTCTATGGTATGTAAGCCACCAACGCATATTTGTCGTAATTAGGACACGCTAACTGCCTCAGTGGGTGTTCCTGATGATGAAATGAAGGTATATGTCACATGAGGTTAGGCATGTGCTAATCCAGAACATCACACCCATGCTATATGTGCTTGTTGAACATCCCATTCCAGATGTAGTCCCTCTGAACTTAATAACCTCCACTCTTCTGGAAAGGATTTCCACTAGCTTTTGGAGCGTGACTTAACAATTCAGCCCTGAGAGCACTGATGAAGTCAAGCAGTGACGTTGGGTTAGGAAGCATGAGGTGCAGTCAACATTCCAGCTCATTCCAAAGCTGTTGAGTTGATTTGAGGTCAGGGTTCAGTGCAGGTCGTTAAAGGTCATTCAGTCCAACTTGGCCAAACTGGATTGGTGGCTCAAAGGGTTACTGTTCAGAAGGTCAGGGGTTCAAGCCTTTGCACCACCATGCTGCTCCTGTTGAACACTTGAGCCAGACCCTCAACCCTTTCTTTAATCAAGGGCTTAATAACTAGCTGGGATATGTGAGGCCATCCATCCTTTTTCTGTACTGCTATACAGGGTTGCGAGGAGCCCGGAGCCTATTCCACAAAGCAGCAGACACCCTGAATAGAATGCTAGCCCATCAGTCGCACACTCATTCATACTACAGACAATTCAGAAAAGCCAATCAGCATATAGCACATGTCTTTGGACTGGGAGACAACCCTGAAGGAAACCCTCAAAGCATAGGGAGAACATGCACATGAGGCAGAGGCAGAAATTTGGACGTTGGATAGAATAATTGGAAAAGAATTGTCACTTTATGTGCCTTATACACAAATATGCGTATATGTGAGAAATAAAGACTTCTTGTTATGCTGAAACATGTTTGAGCCCTTAAATTCCAGTAAAGGGAAATTGTAATGGGAGAACTGGTAGTCCCACAAGCTCCTACAAGTACTACAAGGCTTGGTCCAGTGTCTAAAATCTTTGTAGTGTGCATCAATGTATTTGACATACACCTGTGGGCTAAGCTGAAAGGGCTGCATAAGGGAGGTTCCTGGAATTGCATTTGCTCTCATTCGCGTTCAAAAGCAAAAAAATAGTTGACTTCTAAGGTTTCAGAGTTTGGCCTAATTTAAAAGCAGCTTCGGGTGCATCCCTCTAAGCAGAAGCAACCCCAGGGGAAAGCTCAGTTTGGTAGATGTAGTACACCTCTCTGATGCTGGTGAAAATTTTACATCTAGTTTTTGTCATTTTGGATGCTAGATGGGAATGTGATGTATAAAAGACTACTGGAATGTGTTTGATATCCTGTGTACACGTAGATGACTTCACACACGTCGCGTTGCGTTTGTTGTGTTTTACCGCACGATGCCTGGCGTCTGATTGACAGAGCCACATGAGCGTGTGCAGGTACATGATTGAATAATGCAGTGGGGTTTTTCTGGTGTGTGGCTGGCTCGCATCTCACGAACATGTGAATAAGAAGTGTGTGTCCCTTATTAAGAAAATAGCTTTAAAGTGGAACGTAGAAGTGCACTAAAGCAAATTCTGAGGGAGAGAACTGGTATTAGATTTTTCTATTAATAAATATTTGACTACTAGAAAAATTCAACATTAGCACCTGCTTAGTCTGAGTTGTTGCACTCGTTTAGCTCTTTTGGTGGTGCCAGTTTTATGCAGCTAGTCACAGTTATGGTTTCTGTTTACCGTGAAGTAATATTTATATATTAGAATGCCAGGACTGTAGTAGATACCGTAATTATGCTGTTGCTACAGTTTTGACTCGGGCCTCCTGGGCTCTCAGTCCTGCTGCGCTCGCACTCTGCCCGGCTAATTGGAAACAGAGACAGCAGGAATGTAGGTGACGCTGCCAAGAGGGGCAGCGGTTGGGCGTCTTGTTCACTCGATCACTCGTTCACTCAGCCACCCGGTTGCGGGGGAACTACACGGGGGCAGGATGCCTCGCTCTTTGAGCTTGCAGCAGGATGCCAAAAAATGGAGGATGCTTGTGTGGTATGATGAGAACAGCATATAATGTTCAGGGTTGTTGTCCTGTTTAAACCTTTTGTCATAAAGATAGCTTTCAGTGCATCGTTTCTGTAGGTTTGTGTTACAACCCGGTGCAGAGCATTCTACTGGAAAGCACAAAAAAAAGTGATGTCTGGGAATAGATAGATGTTTAAGGACACACATGCGGCTTTGGATGAGACCTTCAGCTAAATATCCTCTCCTTTATCTCTCTCTTTTCTCTCTCGATCTTTTATAGATCAAACCCCACTGTTTGCACGTCTGTATGTTTTTTCTCACTTCCTTGACTGCTGCAATGGTTTTATGTCTTAGCAATAATTGAATTGAATCAATATCCTGCATCCTGTACTCCATATTTTATTCTCACCTTTTTATTTTGTTTTGGATGCTCCACGTAAAAGTCTCTGTATATGAGGGGAAAAAAAGTGTTAAAGCTGAAGGACCGCATCTAAAGACCACGTGACCTCGACCCTGCATTCTGCACCAGCTCTAATGCAGATATACCAGCGTGACTCCGCGACTGGCACCGCGCCCTCCAGCCCAAGCAACCCAAGATGGCGGAGTAGAGTCGGGTGTCTCCTTTTAGCCAGGAAGATTAGCAGAGAGTTCTCATCACGTCACGCAGGCCCGAGCATGTCCCATCAAAAACCATTAGTCTTTAGTAAAAAGCGTTAGTAAAGAATCACACCGACAGAGTGATGAAGAAAGAGGAGGAATTATAAAATGAGGTCAGTCATTGATTCTCGATCGGCCTATTGAAAGAAGATAATCCATTTTAAATATTTATTTCTGTGCGAAAAGTTTTTTTTCTCCCCTCTCTGTCTCTCTACACCTGATCCCTGAGCACTTTAGAAAGATGTCATTACTCAAGTGTTTCTTTAAGTACCACTTAAAATTGTCATTTTAAACCATTAAAACGCTTCAATGTATTTAAACTTTTTCATAAAAAGCTACTAAAGTCAGAATCAGGCCTAGAAGAAGAATGAACCAAATCATGATTTTAAGCGCAGAGCTACTTTACACTTCAAGCTGCTTTCCAAAGCTCGATTCGAGTCCAACTAAATAACGCGTGATTGCTGTTCTGCTGCAGCATAAAAATTTAAGAAGTTTCAGTTTCCTGCGGTGTGTGTGTGTGTGTTACTCACAATAGTTTTTATCTTTGACGACTTTGCCTGCAACATAGCCGCACTGGGCTGTAAAGGAGGCGATTCAGAAGTGCTCTTTCGACTCTTCAAAGCCACGTTTTCATGCCGGCGTAGGCACATTATTCATTTTGAGACGTGCTCAGAAGAACCACACCGCGGCTTTGATATCATCAGTTGCGTGCAGTTGCGGCGAGTGTGTTTTTCGGGGAATGTGGGCGATTTTACTTTGAAAGCTGCATCCTCTTTGCGCTGCTGCTTCCTCAGTCTCACTCTTTTCTCTGCGGTCTTTCCGTCACCTCTTTTCGAGTGCGTCATCCCCTGCCACTGACGAGTCTCGGTTTCTTCTCTAGAGATGACTGTGCCTTCCACGCTTTTGGCCAAGTGGTTATGCCAATGGTGCAGGCTGTAAAAAGAGGCATGATGGGATGCAGGGTGTGGTATAGGCTTCATGGTGCAAGGATTGAATTTTTTATTTTTTTGACCATTTCAGGACCCCGTTTCAGATATTCAGAGCTATGTACTGTAAAAGAACAGAACCCCCCCTAAATATTTCATAATTAAAGTGAAATACTCCAGTTTTGTGTGGATTTTTTTCTTTTCCATTGCTCTGAATAGCTGTCATCATGTCCCGTGTCTGCTCACCACTTCACTTGCTTATGCTACCCCCCCTCACCTGACCACATTATTTCTAACAGAACCGTGTGTTTTCCATCATGCAGTCTTTTTTTAAAAAAATGCTAAGAAGCTCCAAGCCTCCATTATTACCATAGAGTCCTCTTGTCACATGGGCTCAATGTAAACACACTCCTGCACACACTCAGTGTAAGTAGTGCTATTGTCTCTCTAAGACAGCCAGGCTCTCACTCTTTACATATGAATCGATTAACCGCACTGCAAGATAATGTCCGAAATGATCATCTAGTTCTTTTCCACACTACTGAGCTGATGATAACAGATCCTGATCCAGATACTTCTTCAGACAATTTAGGACTCAAATGGCAGTGTTCAGCTTGTTATCATTTTAAATCAACAGGAAGCTGCCTTATCTTTTACAATTGTACACTGAAGCCCACATTTCCCCAAACACAGAAGTGTGCAGCTAAACAAACCTCAGAGCACTCAGTACAGTAAATAAAAACGCTAGCTTACACCAACATTTAGCTAATAAGCTTACTCATGTCACAGGTGGTTTTACTGTGTAGTACTTCTATGTCCTTCCCTGCAAAAAAAGAGTTTTTACCACCTTTTTGATAAATGCAGAAGTAAGCAAAAAATATAAATGTTTAATTAATTAATTTATTTTTTTATTTTTTTAATTTATGCTTTAATGTTATTTTTTATGTATTAATTTATTTACCTTAATATTTGTCTGTTTATTTGTTTAGTCTTTCTTTCTTTCTTTCTTTCTTTCTTTCTTTCTGTCTTTCTTTCTGTCTTTCTTTCTGTCTTTCTGTCTTTCTTTCTGTCTTTCTTTCTGTCTTTCTTTCTGTCTTTCTGTCTGTCTTTCTGTCTTTCTTTCTTTCTTTCTTTCTGTCTTTCTGTCTTTCTTTCTGTCTTTAGTTAGTTAGTTAGTTAGTTAGTTAGTTAGTTAGTTAGTTAGTTCCAATACACACTTCTCTTACTGGAGCAATCTTGTTCATGTGGCTGAATTTCAAA
Source organism: Hemibagrus wyckioides (assembly GCF_019097595.1). Classification (NCBI taxonomy): domain Eukaryota; kingdom Metazoa; phylum Chordata; class Actinopteri; order Siluriformes; family Bagridae; genus Hemibagrus; species Hemibagrus wyckioides. Next base: position 23,799,490 of record NC_080712.1, on the reverse strand, counting down.
TAGCATCCTATGGGAATTTCATACACTACACAGAGTCCTGTCCTGCGTCCTGCCCTCTCTCTCTCTCTCTGTTTCTCTCTGTCACTGTCTGTCTGTTTTTCTGTCTCTCTCTCTCCCTCTCTCTGTCACTGTCTGTCTGTTTGTCTGTCTCTCTCTGTTTTTCTGTCTCTCTCTCTCTCTCTCTCTCTCTCTCTCTCTCCCTCTCTCTGTCACTGTCTGTCTGTTTGTCTGTCTCTCTCTGTTTTTCTGTCTCTCTCTCTGTCACTGTCTGTCTGTTCGTCTGTCTCTCTCTCTCTGTCACTGTCTGTCTGTCTGTCTGTCTGTCTGTCTCTTTCTCTCTCTCTCTTTCTCTCTCTCTCCCTCTCTCTGTCACTGTCTGTCTGTTCGTCTGTCTCTCTCTCTCTCTGTCACTGTCTGTCTGTTCGTCTGTCTCTCTCTCTCTCCCTCTCTCTCTGTCACTGTCTGTCTGTCTGTCTGTCTGTCTGTCTGTCTCTCTCTCTCTCTCTCTCTCTCTCTCTCAGTTCAATACATAGTGCTTTTAACAATGGACATTGTCACGAACAGAGAAGGAAAAAAATTATAAAGTTTAAATTAGTTACTATTTTATCCCTTTCAAAAAATGCAACCTGTTATTTTAGCATGAAACCCGAAAGCGTAAACTCCTCTGTCCTGAAGACTTTCCTAAGCTGGGAAACGTTCTCTTTTCTAAAGCTCTTATACCCAAGACTCCTACAATCAATAAAACCATCCGTACTGGTACTTCTATCAGCCCGAGACCACTTCAGGTGCTCAAATGAACTCTGTGTGAAAGCACATTTATATTATATGGAGCATCTGCTGTACAAATCCTTGAGTAAGAGCTGTTACTATGGAAACAATAACTTATTAGAAGAAGCACACTAACATAAACCCATCGTCGATGTTACACTCAGAACTTCTGTGTGGTCATATAAAAAATAATAGCGAGTGGCACTTGAGCCACTTGGTGGACAAAGTATTGCAGCTGGAACCCGGTTCTTGATTATGGCACACTGAAGACATTTACACAAGATTTCTTCACCCAGATCCATCAGCATGCTGAAGGTGGAGTGGAGGAGATTAGTGTGTGTGGACTGGATCAGGATGTGTGTCAGTACGAGCGTGAGGGTCTCCATGCATGCCTTTTGACCTACTTTCACTACATTGCTGTGCTGGAAGTGTGTCAGTGTGACATGGTGAAATCACACAGGAATGCAGCCTCCTTTAACCCATCCAGATCTTTGTGCATTTTTACGTCACCAAGAAAACTCAGCGTGTCCGGCGTGTCCTCCAGAACTATCGGAACCCTTCAGGAAGTCAAGCAAAAATTCATTTATTTAAAGAATAACATGCTGTAAGTGATATTCTGAGCTTAGACACAAAGGAAAACTGCAGTTTTATTTAAACGCCTCCATATTTCACACTGTGGTTTTCTCGAATGCTTTGCCTGACCAGAAGCTTCATCTCCACTCACTGTACACTGGGTCTGGAGCTCTAATGAGAACTTGTGAAGAATTTGTGAGAGGTTTGGCAAAATTCCTGTTTCTAATTCCTGGCAAATTTTTACTCCATGATACTTCTCTACTTTAACTGCTTATGTACTTCCATTGCCATTAAATCCATTGCCTGATTTGTGCAGGTCATCATCCCTCTTTTAGTGTTGCGTTATAGTCAGACGACAGTCCGAAATCCTGGGGACTGAGAGCACAAAGAATGTTTTTCAAGATTCTTTTGTTTAATTTGTGTAATATATTTCATAAAGTGTGTATATAGAGTATATCTTATTTTTAAAAAGTAGTTCGAATGAGAATGGTTTGAAGTTGACATTTTTTGTCACATATACATTACTGTGCATATCCCATCCTTGGGGTTTGGGGTCTGGGGTCAGAGATGATGCAGCACCCCTAGAGCAGGGTGGGCTGGGGGCCTTGCTCAGGGGCCCAACAGTGGTAGCTTGGCAGTGCTGAGGCTTGAACTGTGATCCTATGGAACCCAGGACCTCATACATGCAAAGCATGTGCTCTGCCACTGAGCTACACCCCCTGAATTGAGCTGAAATTGAATCGTTTTTCAAACAGGATGATTATTTAAATGTCTGTTGGGGGAAAAAAAACATCTGCAGGTGTACGATTGACAAAACGAAATTTGCTCATATCTCATCATCTCACTATGGTATTTCTCTATGAACATTTAATAGTTAAATTTAAGTGCTATAAAATTGCTTCAAAGCACTGTGCTTTTCCTGTGTAGCTCCTGTGTTTACCCACACAACAGGAACATCAGGGTTACATCATTATACAAGTCGTTGTTGTTGTTGTTGTTGTTGTTGTTGTTGTTGTTGTTGTTGTTGTTCTTTCGGCTGTTCTCTCTTCGGGGTCACCACAGCGGATCGTTTAGTCCGCACATTTCAACTTGGCACAGGTTTTATGCTGGATGCTCTTCCTGACGCAACCCTCCCATTTAACTGGGGCTTGAGACCGCCACTGAGAGTTAACACTTCAGTGGCTGGGGTAGCACCCTGCCCGGGAATCGAACCCGAGCCGTGGCAATGAGAGCACGGGATCCTGCCGCTTGACCACCAGGAGGCGTTACATCATTGTACAAATACGTTGAAAAAATCTCCAGGACAAAACACCTGTAAATTACATAATAATAGTTTGATTATAGTGTAATATGATTATTAATTGTAGCTAATAACTTCATTTAGACCTGACTTCAGGACTCAAACCTTTCTAGGCAATTAAAAACAAACAAACAAAAAACAATTTGTTTATGTGGGAAGTGGTAGCTTAGTGTTTAAGGCGTTGTATTACTGACCAGAAGGTTGTGAGTTTGAATACCAGGTTCACTAAGCTCCTGGGCCCCTGAGCAAGGCCCAGTTGTATAAAACGAGATGAAAATGTAAGTCACTGTGGATAAGGGTGTCTGCCCATTGCTGTAAATTTATATGTGTATTTATTTTCCCCCCTGTAATGATGTAATGTGACGTAGCATGTTTTACATATTTCTGGCCACGCCTCCTTCTCATCACACTTCAGCATCGCTTCACCCCTCCATGGCTACAGGCAATATCTCACAATATCTCACAATATCTCGCAATATCTCGCAATATCTACTTGCCTATAGAGTCAATAAATAAAACGACAGTTAATGATTTCCTGACAAATAAACACGGCCACGTGTGTATGAAGAGTGTCTCGCAGTCTTGTTTTGTACGGACTCCACAGAGAGTTTCTCGTACTAGGCCTCTTTTTCCTTTTTCCACGTCTTTTCTTCTGGGTTCCTCGCTGTGCTTTGCTGAAAGAGTTCTCCCCCTGGCTTCTCCCTCATAAGCGCAGGCTAGTTAAGAGTCTGTGTTCTGAGACACGCTTTTAAAAGCTGTTGTTGTCTCATTAGTCAGATTAATAAAAGGTTTCAGCTGAGTGCAGCGTGATCATGAGTATGAGCTGACTGCATGTAAACACGCACAATAAACATTTGTGCTGCATTCTCAAGGTCTGATTTAACACACACGCATGCACGCACACACACATAGATAGACAGACGCATGGATGTGTGCACACAAACACGTACAAAAAGACCAGCAGAATCTCACACACACAGATGCATGCATGCATGTGCACACACATTAGAAGACAAACAGCAACACACACACACACACAAACACAGATAGACATATGCATGGATGCACACAAACACATACCAAAAGACCAGCAGAATCACACAAGCACGCACACATAGATAGACAGATGCATGCATGCACACACACAAACACACACATGAAAAGGCAAACAGAATCACACACACCAACACACACACAAACCGGTAGATGCATACACACACACACACACACACACACACACACACACACGCAAATATAAACTCAGACAAATATACACACAGACAAACAGACACACACACACACAGAAGGGCACACACACACACACACACTGAGTGTGGCCACAGCCTCAGGGTTCCAGGATGTGCAGGATGTGTATGGAGAGTAAGGGATGTGTTTGGATCCAGGTGCAGGTGATTACAAGGCTGTTAGCCGGGCTCGGCAGAGCAGATACACATACACACATGTGGCGTGTTGATGAGCGGAGCATCTGCGCTGACATTACAAGCTGTCTTTCATTTAAAGCATCAAAGAGCCAAAAACTAATGGACTCAGCCCAATTAAAGTGCCACCCTCTGCTATTTAGACGAGGCAGTGGTACTACAGCGAGAAAAACAAAAACACAAGCGATTCACACGTACGCATCTTTTTTAACCTGTAGCTTGGGCTTCTCCGGGCCTGAAGAGGATATTAATGATTATTCATCGATAAATGATTCATGACAAATCTTAATAACAAATCTTTTATAATGATAAGGTAATAATAACGATAATAATGATAACGATAATAAGTGAATATATGGCAAGCGAAATATCTTTTGAAAAACAGAGTAAGAAACACAACATCAGCAGTAACTGAGTGTCATGTTAATGCTAGTGCTAATGCTAGCTTTACACGAGCCTCCAGGTAAATCTGTACCTTAAATGATGTAATCACTCTGACGAATAACAATTAATAAACATCTTTAGGTACTGATATGCACTTTGACATCTGACTGCGGTAACTAGAAACAATTACACATTATTACCTTATATGGGCGTGGGCGGAGCTTCACTTCAGCTACCATCCTGAGGTTATTAGAGACATTTTGCCTGCAGTTTTTTTTTTTCACCCACTCTTTGCTTGCCCTCTGTTTATACACTGTTTATTCTGTCGTGACTCAGAACTCTACGTCAATGTCCGTGATTCACTTTAATCGCCGTGCTCTGGAAAGTCCGCATTAGCATACGAGAAGTGTAGCAGAAGAGCACTCTCGCGCACTAGAAGGTGAAAAGGTGCCGTCAGGCTGCGTTCACAAATACAGCGACAAAGCAACTGTGGACGACGAGAGCTGGCGACTGACAGAGACCAGATGTGGGCATGTCCGGCAATGTGACCAAGTACAGAAAAATCTAACATTGGTGTAGCCATTACTGTATTAATGGCAGTGAAAACAATAGCAAAGAGCTCATACTGCTTCTCCTTTATCCCTTATGAAATGAGATAGATAGATAGATAGATAGATAGATAGATAGATAGATAGATAGATAGATAGATAGATAGATAGATAGATAGATAGATAGATAGATAGATATAAACAGATATACACTGCTGAATTTTATACACTAACCAAATATCTCTCTCCAGAATGTTTCTTCTTAGCAGCAAGAAAACTGATTTATCACCCACTGATCAACATTATCGCCATGGCAACCAATAATCGGAACGCCTACTGACCACTTGCAGAGATAAAAAAAAAAAAAAAAAAACTCTAGCATGAACAGCTTTAGTCCACTAGCTGAAATGTCTGTAACTGAACGATTTTTAGTCAGTAAGTGTCCCTTGGTGCAGATATGACGTGAATACTAACACAAAGCTTTTAAATTGATTTACAGTGGGTTTGTGTGTGTGTGTGTGTGTTTGTGGCAAGACTTTAACACCTCCATGCGGTTTCCCCCTGTTTTCTGTGTCCCTCTCTCGCTCTCCTCCTCAGAGAGCAGAGTAAAATCACACACGTGTGTGTGATTGCGTGGCGGAATGGCAGAGGTTAAAGTCGTATGCGCTGAGTTTTGGCCACTCCCTGAGCCAACCAATATTTTCTTTTTTTATCCTTTATCTCCTCCTCTTCTCGCCGCGCTCTCTTACTCGCTCGCTCACTCTGTAGGCTTTGTGTGCACGGGCAGACGTGTGCAGAGCTGCGAGAGAGAGAGAGAGATAGAGAGGGGACAGGATTTCTATGCTGTCTCTAAAAAGCAAAGCTGTGCAAAGAGGAAACAGGACTTGCACAAGAGAGAGAGAACCGTAGACCAAGGACTTGCAGCCACGAGGAGATTGCACACACAGACATACACTCAAACACACACTCACACGCGCACACACACACACACACACACACACACACACACGCACAGTCGACACACAGTTTGTGTAAGGAGAATGGAGGACGGTTCGGCAAGTGTGGCTCCCGCCTGCAATTCTACAGTCGTGCTTAACAACCACTGCACGGGTAAGAGCACGGGATCGGGGGAGGTGTGTGTGTGTGTGTGTGCGTGTGTTTGAGCATGTGCGCTTATGAATCTAGTCTAAGGAACACAGATTGGTCCATGCTTCATTTTGCATTTGTATTTTAGTGTTTTTGTGTGTGTGTGTGTGCTTAAGAAGTTTAACGTGTGTATCTCTTCTTGATACATTGTGTTTCTCGGCTCTTCAGAAGCAAAATCTGTGTGCCGGCAGATGGGGTGTGTGTGTGTGTGTGTGTGTGTGTTGTGGCTTCAGAGGGAAGCCACTTCTTTTCCCCTATTCAAAGTCCTCAGTAGTGTTTCATTCATAGCATGCTGGACTACTCACCAGTGCTGGCTGATTGGACAATAAAAGATCAATACCATAATAAATTATTAAAATATATAAATAAATAAAAACAACATGGTGTTTGAGATACTCTTTACGTTAATACTTTCATAAGTAACCAGTGTTTTATTTTATTTCCTCTATTTTAATGTGATAAATGATTTTGTTTAATATCTAATTGTCTACCTGATCATTTTTCTGATTTGTGAAGTGTGGAGATATCATTAAGACATTTTGCAACATTGCTACCCCCAGCCTGGGGGATGGTGTGTGTGTGTGTGTGTGTGTGTGTGTGTGTGCAGAGCTGAGAGAGAGAGAGAGAGAGAGCGAGAGAGAGCACATGAATGTGTGGAGCATGAGCTGTTTGACTGACTGTCATACAGAGGATATGAAACACACACACACACACAGTGTGACGGTGAGTTCATGGGCCAGTGAGGACGGGTGTTACTTCCTCTCTTTGTCATAATAACACAGTGGTTATAGGAACTGCTGGTCAATGAGTAACCAGTGCAACAACATTTGGTGTGTGTGTGTGTGTGTTTTACTTGGTGTGTGTGTGTGTGCGCTCTGGTTGCCATTCATTTGAATGTTACAGTTAAACCTTCAGGATGCATTCTGGACAGTTTGCTGAACACAATCCAGCGCATTGTTTTGTACAGTCCTGTGCTTTCCCTAGCTTTTGCTTCCTTCTCTTCATTAGCCTTCCCTCTCTCTCTCTCTCCCTCTGTCTCTCTCTCTCTCTCTCTCTCTCTCTCTCATTCACTTCCCTCAATCTTGCCTAAGTTCCTCAGCCTCTCCTGCACCTTCCTCATCAATTACAGGCAAAATTGGTTGGAAAACTGAATGATTTTCTCCGTTTAATATTCACTCTAAATGTGATGAGACTCTAATGGGATGTAACATGTGCTGTTAGTTTGGGAGCTGCTAGCAACCTGAAGCATTGTGAACTCTAAAGTAGGTAAAAATGGCAGAAGTGCATGTCATGCACACAGACACTGAGAGCAGGAGGGTGTAGAAGCTGCTTGGATCTCTGCAGTGCTGCAGTTGTGAGGAGAAAAACAGATGAAAGTGTGGAGTGATGCTGCTGTAGCATCTGCAGCGTTATTGTACATGAAGACATCATCAACACACGCTAACTCCATCTCCTTTCATCAAGCTCTTCTCTACTTTCATCTAGCTGATGCGCTCTCTCTCTCTCTCTCTCTCTCTCTCTCTCACCATTGCCCTCTACAGGCACACTGAAAAAGACACACTTTCCTCATCTGCTAAAGAGACACAAGCAAACACATACACGTGCACACAGACACACACAGACACACACAGACACACATACGTGCAAACAAATACACATGCATGCACACACTCGTGCACACACATACACGCACACACACATACACACGCACACACACACACAAGAACACGCAAACAAACACACATGCATGCACACACTCGTGCACACACATACACGTGCACACACTCATACACATACACACACAGACACACACATACGTGCAAACAAACACACATGCATGCACACACTCGTGCACACACATACACGCACACACACATACACACGCACACACACACACAAGAACACGCAAACAAACACACATGCATGCACACACTCGTGCACACACATACACGCACACACACACAAGAACACGCAAACACACATGCATGCACACATACACGCACACACACGCACACACACACACAAGAACACGCAAACAAACACACATGCATTCCCACACACACACGCAAACAAACACGCATACACGCACAGATGCATATGCACACGCACACATACACACGCATGCATGCACACACACACGCAAACAAACACGCATGCACACCTACATGCACGAACACAAACACGCATGCAGGCACATATGCATATGCACACACAAGCACACATGCACACATACACACACACACACACACAAGAACACGCAAACAAACACACATGCATGCCCACACACACACACAAACAAACACGCATGCATATGCACACGCACACATACACACACATGCATGCACGCACACACACACGCAAACAAACACACATGCACACCTACACAAACGAACACAAACACGCATGCAGGCACATATGCATATGCGCACACACACACGCACACATGCATATGCACACACACACGCAAACACGCATTCATGCATATGCACACACACACATGCACACAGGTGCTATACTGTATCGTATTGTGTTGTGTTTTGTTGTGTGGTGTTTTCTAGCCATTTGGTGCCTGAGTGTTTTGTTATCCTATCTCTGTGTGATTGTTAGTGTGCTCTGGTGTGTCGTCTCATGTGAGCAGAGCTGGTGTGTGTTTAACAGTCAGCTCCTTGATCATTGATTACAAGCGCTGGTGTTGTGTGTGAGAAATCAGGGAATTTTCTTACAATAACAGCCACAAAATTCACATCACGTTCATTCTGTGGGTTTAGTACATTAAAGCTGCTCCGGTGTAAGGTAAAGTGTGGGTTTAGTACAGTAAAGGTGATCTGGTGTAAGGTAAAGTGTGGGTTTAGTACATTAAAGCTGCTCCGGTGTAAGGTAAAGTGTGGGTTTAGTACAGTAAAGGTGATCTGGTGTAAGGTAAAGTGTGGGTTTAGTACAGTAAAGGTGATCTGGTGTAAGGTAAAGTGTGGGTTTAGTACAGTAAAGGTGATCTGGTGTAAGGTAAAGTGTGGGTTTAGTACAGTAAAGGTGATTTGGTGTAAGGTAAAGTGTGGGTTTAGTACAGTAAAGGTGATTTGGTGTAAGGTAAAGTGTGGGTTTAGTACAGTAAAGGTGATCTGGTGTAAGGTAAAGTGTGGGTTTAGTACAGTAAAGGTGATCTGGTGTAAGGTAAAGTGTGGGTTTAGTACAGTAAAGGTGATTTGGTGTAAGGTAAAGTGTGGGTTTAGTACAGTAAAGGTGATCTGGTGTAAGGTAAAGTGTGGGTTTAGTACAGTACAGCTGGTCTGGTGTAAGGTAAAGTATGGGTTTAGTATAGTAAAGCTGCTCTGGTGTAAGGTAGAGTGTGGGTTTAGTACAGTAAGGCTGCTCTGGTGTACCGGTTGGTGTGGGTTGAGTACAGTAAAATAAAGCTGCTCTGGTGTACAGGTTGGTGTGGGTTGAGTACAGTAAAATAAAGCTGCTCTGGTGTACAGGTTGGTGTGGGTTGAGTACAGTAAAATAAAGCTGCTCTGGTGTACAGGTTGGTGTGGGTTGAGTACAGTAAAATAAAGCTGCTCTGGTGTACAGGTTGGTGTGGGTTGAGTACAGTAAAATAAAGCTGCTCTGGTGTACAGGTTGGTGTGGGTTGAGTACAGTAAAATAAAGCTGCTCTGGTGTACAGGTTGGTGTGGGTTGAGTACAGTAAAATAAAGCTGCTCTGGTGTACAGGTTGGTGTGGGTTGAGTACAGTAAAATAAAGCTGCTCTGGTGTACAGGTTGGTGTGGGTTGAGTACAGTAAAATAAAGCTGCTCTGGTGTAGAGTATAGCATATGTTTAATACAGTAAAGCTGTTATAGAGTACAGCAGGTATTCAGTACAGTCCTGCATGATGATGTGGCTCCAGTAGAACTGGCTGGATTGTGCTAAAGCTGCTGTGTATTATGGGATGTAGTATGGAGCTGGCATATAGTGAAATTCAGTAGAGCTGGTGTGCAGGTGTGTAAAGCTGCAGTGCTAGGTACGGGACCTCTCGTGAATGTATGCATCATTCTGCATTTGTAGTGTGAACAGCACTGCATCCTGACACGTTCCTGACAGCTTTCACTCTGAATTCTTGCACAGCATATATTACACATGTTGCACACTCTTTTTGCACATGTGCACGCATCTGCACTTTACACCCAGTAGTCACACCGTTCTTCCACCTCTCTGCATTCATATATACAGGTTTATTCTTCCATATACTTTATTTTACTTTACCAGTTAATTCTAGTTTAGTCTAGTCTGTTCTTAGTATACTTGCATTCTTTTTATTCTATTCTAGTCCATATTGGACGCTCGAGACTTACACATGCTTTCCTAGTAAATGGCATTAAACATATGATAATAATCTGTTATGCTCTTAACAACACTAGATGCTAGTCTTTTACTTTGAAAATATGTATTTAGAAGTCTTCCTAAATGCCTCACTAAGGAAAATCCTGGAGTTCATCTTGAGTATTGAAGTGAAGGATCTGATATCGCTGCTGTTGTTGACACAGTGGAAATGCTGTAAGATTTTATTGTTGTAATACTACAAGAACTAATAGCCATTGATGCCGGCAAGGCCTAAAGAAAACGGATTTTACAGCATGCCGTCGTGTATATGCGACCGATAAAATTGAAAAACGTTGATCGTCACCACAGCAAGCCTCCTTTCATGTCACTGCTATCAGCTTGTTACTACTGAATGCTTTTTAATTCTCCTAATTCTTTTAATCTAATAATATAATACACGTCTATTTCTAATAATAGTATCTTACCATTTCTAATTAGATAAGACTTTTGGCACATCGACTAAACAACTTTTTGCAATGCAGGCCTTGATGTCAGGGTTACAGCTTTAACATTTGGGCAGTGTGTGTTCAGTCCTCAGAGGTCACCCTTAAATGAATGGTGCACTTGCTGTAGTGTTGCAGGTTTAGTGTATGCTGGATATTTGACTGTAGAGACAGCTGAGTTTACAGCTTGTGCACTGGGGTGAGGTTATTTAGAAGCATGTGTGTAACACGTTTAACTGACTGCGGTCGCATTTCTTCAGTAAAGACACATATAGGACAAATGAAACTCTCTGAAAGCGGGATCTCGACTGTCCACTTGTGATCATTTCACACGAGACGGATCTCAATACTGAGTGTGAACAGAGCCGATCTCTCACTCTGTCGCTGTTTTTCTTTCCCCTTCCCCCTCCTCTCGCTTTCTCTCTCTCTCTCTCTCTCTCTCTCTCTCTCTCTCTCTCTCTCTCTCTGAGTGGCTCTTGGCTCAGGCCTTTAGTCTAATGTCTTTAAGCAAACCTGTTTCTACATGCTCTAAACAGTTCGAAGCCGCAATGCGAGCTGCAGTCTAAGCAGCCGGGAGCCACGCTGTGACATTCGCCACGCTGACACACTGGTGTTTCCACACACACACACACACGCATTCCACAGGAAAAGCTCCACGCAAGAATGTATGCTTTCATGCTCACTTCTTCACTGACTTCCCGAATGACGCGGTGTGAAATAGTGCTTTCCTACTTCCTCACAGCCAGTGCACACTTATGCTTTATCTGAAGTCGGGAATAAAGGCTGCCATTTTTGCACATCAGACTCGTATAGAGAGAGAGAGAGAGAGGACACAGATGACAGCATTCCAGTTCTCCACTTGTCATTCCCCTAGTCCCAGACTGAACTCATTAAAAATGCACCCCAATTCCTCTGGAGTGTTTGTGTGTGTGTGTGTGTGTGTGTGTGTGCGTGCGTGTGTGGGTGTATTTGCACGCCTAGCCCAGGGCTATAACAATGAATCACTAGCATATAATTTCAGAGCGGCCGGTTCTTCCTTCTCTAGTCTTAAATCCCGTGCTGCTTTCTGTCCTCGAGCCACACTGGAATGTCATTGAGAAACAGGCTTCATGCTCCTTCAGTGCCAACAAACCACATACTATATAGAAATCCCTCATTGCATCCATTGAGAATGATTTCTCAATTAAATTTGCCCAAATTAAACAGTAACAGTAGAAGTTATTAAAAGCATATATAAACAGTGGTATGTATTTTATATGTGCAGCTCACTGAGACACTGTCCACCGAGTGAACCATTGCTTTACAGGACATGCGGAGTGGATTTTGAATATCAGCGATCTGTGTGACATCCAAATCACTTCACTGCATTCAGAATGAAAAGGAAAGCCCTGGCCGCTCACCAAAGCACGGCTCTTTTATCTTGCTGAGCAGGAGCTCCCCGGAGTCCCCCGAGTCCTCAACTGCATGCAAATGCGCCAGTATATAATGTCTCTGGTGTGAACACATTCACTTCCTGTCCACGTTGACGCAGCGCACCAGTGGTCATGACCTCATGCAGTTCAGGGTCTCCAGAGCGTTGCCATGTGTGCATGTGCAATTGTTCTATTCTCTAATGCTCTCAGAGCAGGACAAAAGTAAGAAAATGTGATTGTGTCTCATCTTGAGACAGATAAAAAAAATCACAGTTCAACCATGTCACTGAGTCCAGATGTGGACAAATTAAAAGCTTCAGTGTGCCACAGTTCTGTTTTATACTGAGGACCAATTCACTCATGTAAAGGAAATTAGAAGCCTGGTGTGTTAATTATATTCTGTGTGCTACATACAGACTGGGAACCATGAACAAGTACTTGAATTCCTGGGAAGGGGCGATTTTCTTTCTTTCTTTCTCTCTCTCTCTCTCCTTCCTTCCTCCCTCCCTTCCTCCCTCCCTCCCTTTTCTGTAAATCTGCATTGAGACAGTGTCCACAGTTAAAAGTGCTATACAAATAAAATAGAAAATTATTGAATCTAAATTATAAATATATATGTATATAAGTGTTTTCCTAATGAGCGAGCCAGATGAGATGGTGGCAAGGAAAACTCCCTGATACGATTTGAGGAAGAAACCCATCTTTATCTGAGTCACACTGAAGTGTGTGATTCTAAATAATTTCCCTATCATAACTGTGTGCTAAATGATCAAAACCATTGTGTAACCAGAACATTTATTATCTTAACATGAAATCTACTTTGTTGAAGTTATCAGACTACAGACAATTTAGAGATGCTAATCAGCGTAAAATGCATGTCTTTAGACTAGGAGAGGAAACCTGAATATGTGGGGGAAACCCCTGAACAACACTTCACATATAAACTACACACATACACACACACACCGCAGGGAAACGAACCCCTAACACCAGAGGTGGATATAAAACAGTTGTCTTGTGCACAGTGCTGTGTTTTGCACCATATCTTTTCTCAGATCCATTCAGGCTAATTAATACATCTAGAAGAAAGTTCCTAGTGTCAGCCAGACGTGTTCGCGTGGCAAGTTGTGGGTTTTGGAAACTCATGCTACTGATATATTCACGAGCCAGACAGCATTTAAACATCCTTCAAGTGAAGCTTTGTTTTGTGAAAGTCAATACAGAGTAGAGTTTTCTCTGTCTCTAGTTATTTGAGTAAAGCTAAAAAGCCGTTTCTATCCGGTGGTCAAGATTCCGTGTGTCTGTCCCTGCTGTCCTGTAGAACGCACACCCAGTCTCTGCTGAAGCCTCATGTGATGCGGGCTCTGTCCTCAACTGACTTGAGGCTAAAATAAATGTGCATCAATACATCTCTATTTACAAGCTCCTTGTTGTGTCTAAGAAATAAAAATGGCACAGCGTCATCATTTCTTACATAGCCAGGAAGAACTAGAAAGCACAGTGCTGGCAGGGATGCTATTAATAATGTGTAACACAACCCGAGTGATGAAATAATGAGCTATGTTTAAGTGGAGTGTTATGGCCTTTTTTTTTTATTAAGTGTGTTCAGCTTTATGTATAATGAGTAATGTCCTTAAGTGATGCTTTGTGTCTCTCTCCTTAGTAGTGATACATTCTTTTTCATTCCATGCTGTCAGTAATGTGAGAAGAGCGATGGGTGTGACATCACTTCCTGCGTTGCCACACCTCTCTGCAGCCCCTCTCTCTCGTTTTTTAACGCTGTGTATTACAATGAGAGATTTTCTTTTTTTTGTCACTGTCTGACATTGCGTGATGGATGATGTGGAAACGGAGAGGGTTGTGCAAACCGAAACCTGACGTGTATTAACGTTATGAAAACATGGTGGATTACTGCGTCTCAGAGCGGGTTGGGAAACGCTGTCAGGAGCGCCAAACAAATCTGACCTAATCTTCCATTATACATACAGGGGGACCTGTAACAAACAACACAGCATGAACACAAGCATTCACACTGATTATCTTCAACCATCAAGAGGATTTAAAATGCTTGTGATTACTTGTTTCCACGTAAATGTATATGTATGTGCATGAGTGTGTGAAGGAGTTTATAAGTGTGTGTGTGGGTCTGTGAGTGAGTGTGTGTCTGAGTGAGTGTGCGTCTGTGTGAGTGAGTGAAAGTATGTGTGTGGGTCTGTGTGAGTGAGTGAGCAAGAGAGTGAACGCGTGAGTTTGCAAGTGTGAGTTTGCGTGTGTGGGTGGGGGTCTGTGTGTGTGAGTGAGTGAGTTTGTAAGTGTGTGTGTGTTAGTCTGTGTGTGCAAGGGAGTGCGTATATGTTCGAAGGTGTGTGTTTGTGGGTCTGAGTGATTGAGTTTGTACGTGTGTGTATGGGTCTGTGTGTATGTGAGTGTGTTTGAAAGTGTGTGTATGGGTCTGTGTGAGTAAATGTGTGTGAGTTTGTGAGTGAGTGAGAGTGCAGCGGAATTTGCAAGTCTGTGAGTGTGTACATGATTGCACGTATGCGAGTGCATGTGTAAGAGCGTGTGTGTGTGCATGAGTATCTATGTCTCCATGGAGTCCTGTGATGGACTGATGTCCAATGCTGACTTTATTCCTGCCTCGTGTCTCTCAGGATACACT
Source organism: Hemibagrus wyckioides (assembly GCF_019097595.1). Classification (NCBI taxonomy): domain Eukaryota; kingdom Metazoa; phylum Chordata; class Actinopteri; order Siluriformes; family Bagridae; genus Hemibagrus; species Hemibagrus wyckioides. The sequence goes on along the minus strand of NC_080712.1, from coordinate 23,784,458 downwards.
CCACTGTGAGTATGAGCAGGATGAAGCAGTTCCTGAAGAAGATTTGTGTTGTAGTACAGGAAGTACTCTTCACCTGTGGGTGTGAGTCTGCAGTAGGTGGAAGTCCGTATGTGTATTCTGTCTTCCATAGGGCGAGTCTAAAGGGCAAAGAAAAGGCAATTTACTCATGTTCAGTGCTGATAAACAGTTGTGTACAGGGCATTATATCACTACAGGTATACGTGCTATTAGAAGGTCACAGAGTCATCAAAAAATGTGTGTGTGGCAATCATTAGCCAGATGTCATAATCATAACCGGGTAAATGTTTGTAGAGGTTTGGCCATGCCTGAGAAATATTTCTGTCGCCTATCAGCAAACAAGCAAGAAGAACTTCCCATTGTCCCTGAAAGTGAATGCTAGGCATGATGGGTAGTGTCCTGGGAAGTGTATATATCAGATATCAGGCAGCAGATAAATGCCTGATTGATTATTAACTGCTGAACAGTTCATTTAAGTGTAACAACATTTTATATACCGTATATATATATTTATATAATGGTACGTGGCTGAATATTTGCTAGGAGTTGTTACATTTAGGATTTCAATATTCCAGTAAAATAGTAATATATTTGGTATTTTTATGAATAAATCTTGAAGTGTGTGATGAGGTTTTTTGATAAGATTGCTGTCATGCTGCCAAATAAAATGCAAGACGCTCATGGTGAAGCTGTGGTCATTTGTGGCTCTTTCTGAGAGCAGTAGTTTAGCCTGCTTTTGCATGCCACTTCTTAACATATTGCAGGACAAAATGCAGGCTTAATTAGAGCATGCACTCTTCCTTCAAAACTGAGTCAACACTTCTCTGTCTCGTTCTTCACTTGAGTAAACAAACTGTTTTTCTGACTTCTTATCTGTCTCTAGCATGTCCTGGCAAGCTGCCCTGCGCAATCGAAACACTTATAGCTGTCCTATCGTGGTGTTTTCAAAAGTCCCAGCCCCTTTGCATCCCATGGTTCAGTGTTGTTATATATTTGAGTACACACACACAGATCTCAAACCTTTATCCTCAACTACAGACTCTGTGTGTGTGTGTGAGTGGGGGCGTGTGTGTGTGTGTGAGTGGGGGCGTGTGTGCAGTTTGGGGCACAAAGAGGGAAATATACACCAGCACACATACTCACCGGCGCCACCGCACACACAGCCAGTTGAGACATGCGCCTCCTTGTGTGGTAAGCGTCTTTACAAGTGCTTTAATGAGCAACAAGAACGAGCTAAAAGAGCTTTATTTATTTATTTTGTTTATTTTGCTGAAAGGCCACATTTTGAGTCTTTTGATCTATGCACAAACATGTAGCTATTTTTGGGTTCCACCCTTAGGTGTAGCTCACATGAACATGATCTTCCTTAGGAGAAATATGGCCTCTTGGTTGTGTTCTAAATGTTCTTTGCTGTTGTTGAACATTAACAAGGCATACTAGTATAAAGCAGTGTGTGTGTGTGTGTGTGTGTATAAAATAGAAATATGGCTGCAGAGGCAGATTGCGCCACTCTTCCAGCAGAGCTCTTATCTGACCTGTATATCTGCTATCTATGCCTGAGGACTTCCTCCACAGACCTGCAGGCAAAATGAAACGCACACTACAGAGACTGTTACCTACCAAGCATACAGTACGAGGATGTTTGTCGTTGAAAAGGAATGCTTTGTAGTGCTTTACCCGTGTTTGTTGTATGTTGAAGAAAGTGCATGTGTAAGTGAGTTAGTGAGGATTTGCGTGTGTGCACGTGTGTGTACGTGCAGTGGTGTGTGTGTGTGTGTGTGCGCGCGTGAGGACAAGAACGCCCAGGAATTTGGCTGGTTATTGTGAAATATGACAAGTGCAGAAACCGTTCCTTCCTTCCTTTTAGCCAGCAAGTGCTCATGGGTAGAAAAAAGCGAAGGCATTTCTGATGCACACGGACCTGCAGACATTCCCCGGCAGACGCGTACACAATGCCAGGGTTGTGACGATACACAACACTCACGATTCGATTCACAATACTGGTTTCATCATTCATGACTCTCGAAATCTTTTGAACCAAATTTTAGTGAAGGAAAATAATCACAGAGAAAGATTTTATTTCTGAATTCTGTGCGTTTCTGTCACGATAAAACTAAATAAATCCACAACAGAGGTTTGATATCGTAAGCAAAATGTACTTAGGAGCCAATTTATAAATTTAAAGCAATTATTTGAGTAAATAAACATAAAGAAACATAATCTGTTCTGACGCAGTGTCTGAACTGTAAATTACTAGAGCTCCAAAGTCGGCTAAAATGACCGTCTTCTGCAGCCTCTTCCTCGAGCACTGTACATTGCAGCAGCGCAGGAGTCCTTTAAGCTACTGAAGAGCTCTTCTGATTGATATAACATGGTTGTGTAACATATAATGTGTGTCCAGAGATATCAGGACATATAGTATATGGTTTGCTCTGATTGGAACCTCTGGTGTTCACACAGTGAAGTTCAGCACCAGATTCAACACTGAGCTCATTTTTTGCCTCTTAGTCATGAGGAATCATTGCATCCCTAAACACTACTCATCATTCTGTGTAAAAAAAAAAACTCATCTGTCTTCCTCTTTTTTAACATAACTGCTGGTATGAAATATACTGCAGACCTGCTGCTTTAAAAGCATTATACAATGAGAGCTTTTTCCCCTCCCCGTTCCATGGTGCTGGAATTCTGCCGATAAGGCGTCTTAAAGGAAATACCTGCTCTAAAAGGAGGAAATGGTGGGTGGAGAACGTAGAAGGTGAATCATTCTCTTTCATTCCTGTGCAAACTGTAAAGTAATAATAATAATAATAAAAAACACTTTGAAGTTGCTGAAATGCGCTGAAATTGTCTTCAGGTCTTGTAACAAGGCATGTTCTGATCCATACCGTACCTTATAATAACACATTGTTTATTTACACCAGTTTCCCATATTGTATTCTTTTTGAGTCAATGAAAATAGTGGTGTGTTTTTAGCACTGTTGAATTCCTAATGCTTGAGCAGTTTCTATAACAGCAGCTCTGGCTTTTGATGACAGGTTTCTGTTAATCACCAGCTGTTTCACAGGGACAGATGTGGCTTATACTCCATGCAAGCAAATTCTTCCGGTTTTGTGTCATTTTTTTTGGAAGGAGTCTCCATTGTCAGCATTTTGGAACAGTCAGAGCTACAGCTGACCCTAGTAAACTTCGGGCACAAGAAAGCCCGAGGTTTATAGTTTCCTAACGACACGGCGAGTATTTATTAACTATTTAAAAAAAAAAAAGCAATATTATACAATATGATAATAGGAGGGCACTTTTTTTTTTTTTTTTTGTAGACGGTCCATGGAGATTAATATGTGTTAGCAAATTGCTGTGGAATAAAATATTTCAGAATAAGCTGTTATTAGAAAAGAACCGACAATTTTATTTATTTATTTTTTTTTACACCTTATAACCCAAGTTGGGTAGTTTATCTCTGAGTTGAACAGCTCACTTTTTAATCTTTCATCAGTTGCTTCCTAGTTTGCTGTTGTTTTTTTTTAACTTGTTAGTATGATCAAGCGCGTCATTTCCTCTTATCCGTGCTTATCTCGTATATAGAATTTATACTCGAACCGTCGCTGCCGTTGCCGTTTCTCCTTTTTCGAGTTCCTGCTTTCTGTTTGAAGTCTCAGTAAAAGCGAGAAGGTAAAAGATGGTGAAGTTTAAGCAATGATCTGTGATTATCCCCCCTCTCACGGAACAATTTGGCAAACGGACCTCAAACCTCAAATGTCTGGAAGGCTTTAGGAAGCCGGTTCCCTTGCTTTGGTCCTCGCTCTGCCTGCGGTTGCCAGATTGGGCTGCTTGATTTCGTCGCTGGCTTGTTTGGAGCTATGCGGCAGTTACACTTGGCTCGAGAGCGTGCTAATTTGTGTGGCTCAAAGCTGCAGAGAGCTTTTTTTTCTCTCCTTTGAAATCATTGTGTGTGTGTGTGTGTGTGTTCTGTATCCGATCTTGTGGGCTTTGTGTTGACTAGCCATGTCGACCTGCGTGTTCATTCCCGGACATGATTTTGTGTGTGTGTGTGTGTGTGTGTGCCAGGGCATTCCTCAGTCCTTTCTCTTCCCTGAACTCCCACGCAGGCAGCTACAATAACCACTCTGTGACCTTAAGACTAGCTGTCTGCATTCTGCGCTCTGAAGCACCGTTTGTGGAATGTGTGGATCGGTCTGTGCTTTATCAGTTCAAAAAGTGTGTGTGTGTGTGTGTGTGTGTGTCTTTATGATTCATTGTTATATTGTGTATAGTTGTAAAGTTTTCTTTATTTGCCTCATTTTTAAGATAAGCTTTTCCATGTAAGGCCATATGTATTTGTGTGAGTTTACATTGTGTACACACCCACACTCACACCCACCCACACCCACACCCACACTCACACCCACACACACACACACACACACACACACACACACACACACACACACACACACACATATACCTCAAAGACAGGCAGTGCTCAGTGAGGGGCCCACTAACTAGCTAACCGCAGTTGAGAATGCAGGGCCTCTTCATTAGTAGTCATACTCCGCCAAGTGAGTGTGGGCTGCTGCAGAAGTCCGAGCTCAAACCACAGCTACTTTACGTAGCCCACTGCAGTGCTGAAAAACAACACACACATACACACACACACACACCAGCCAGCACCAGGCCAAACACCACCGTTTACATGCTCGCACTGCTCTGAGTGAGACACTATAAGGACAAATTGAATGTGCATGAAACACAACACCTACAATCACTCGCAAATCTTTTCTTCTCAGGTTCTAAACACCAAGATCCTTTTCTGCCAACATTTTGCTAAGATAAGGAAATATCACACGTCAGATCTCATATCTTAACCAACCTGGCTTTCATGTGTATCTATTACCACACACACACACTTCAGCGTGAGAGAAAATTTCAGAAAATCAGACTGTGATTAGTTTATTAGCTACGACTAGCTAATTATGGGTGAACTCTTTTTAGGCTAAAAACAAAAGATGCATTTTTTGATGGGTTTATTTGGTTTTCGCAGTCATATAGACATTAGATGCTAGAGAAGAAAAGATCTGAATTTTTGCACCCATCTGAATCTCTCTCTCTCTCTCTCTCTCTCTCTCTCTCTCGCTCAGATGACAGTATTTCTGCGGCGAGTGTTTCGGACATGCAGGACCGGCTGTCGTCTCTGGAGCTGCGTGTGCAGCAGCAGGAAGATGAGCTCACCGTGATGAAGGCTGCATTGGCCGACGTGCTCCGACGCCTCGCTCAGTCTGAGGACATGGCTGCCAAAAAGCAGCAGAACACCAAAGGTATGTTTGTGTGTCTGTGTGTGTGTGTGTGTGTGTGTGTGTGTGTTAGATTAAAATGTCAATATTTGCTTTACAATTTTTTTTTTGCAACATCGTATTAGAATTTCTGTTGCCTTTAGTTGTCACATGATGACAACGAAAGCTTTCTGTGGAAATTCAACGTCAGTAGACTGAATAATAGGACTGTCTTCACTAAAAAGGATTCATGTGCTGCTGCCTTTAAATGAGAGATTTCATCCATCTGGAACCACTGATTTAGATCGAGAGTGAGAGAGTGATGGAGTGAGTGAGTGATGGAGCGAGAGAGTGAGTAATAAGAGTGAGTGAGAGTAAGAGTAAGTGAGCGAGAGAGTGAGTAATAAGAGTGAGTGAGAGTAAGAGTAAGTGAGTGAGTGAGCGATAGAGTGAGTAATGAGAGTAAGTGAGCGAGAGAGTGAGCGAGAGAGTGAGTAATAAGAGTGAGTAAGTGTAAGAGTAAGTGAGCGAGAGAGTGAGCGATAGAGTGAGCGAGAGAGTGAGTAATAAGAGTGAGTAAGTGAGCGAGAGAGTGAGTAATAAGAGTCAGTGAGAGTAAGAGTCAGTGAGAGTAAGAGTCAGTGAGAGAGTGTGAGTAATAAGAGTGAGTGAGAGTGAGTAATAAGAGTGAGTAAGTGAGCGAGAGAGTGAGTAATAAGAGTGAGTGAGAGTAAGAGTGAGTGAGTAATAAGAGTGAGTGAGAGTAAGAGTGAGTGAGAGTAAGAGTGAGTGAGCGATGGAGTAAGCGATAACAGTGAGTGAGAGTAAGAGTGAGTGAGAGTAAGAGTGAGTGAGCGATGGAGTAAGCGATAACAGTGAGTGAGAGTAAGAGTGAGTGAGAGTAAGAGTGAGTGAGCGATGGAGAAAGCGATAAGAGTGAGTGAGAGTAAGAGTGAGTGAGCGATGGAGAAAGCGATAAGAGTGAGTGAGAGTAAGAGTGAGTGAGAGTAAGAGTGAGTGAGCGATGGAGTAAGCGATAAGAGTGAGTGAGAGTAAGAGTGAGTGAGAGTAAGAGTGAGTGAGTAATAAGAGTGAGTGAGAGTAAGAGTGAGTGAGTAATAAGAGTGAGTGAGAGTAAGAGTGAGTGAGAGTAAGAGTGAGTGAGTAATAAGAGTGAGTGAGAGTAAGAGTGAGTGAGTAATAAGAGTGAGTGAGAGTAAGAGTGAGTGAGAGTAAGAGTGAGTGAGCGATGGAGTAAGCGATAAGAGTGAGTGAGTAATAAGAGTGAGTGAGTAATAAGAGTGAGTGAGTAATAAGAGTGAGTGAGTAATAAGAGTGAGTGAGAGTAAGAGTGAGTGAGTAATAAGTGTGTAACACAGTGTGTGGTGTTTGTGAAGTGTGTAACAGTGTGTTGTGTTTGTGAAGTGTGTAACACAGTGTGTTGTTTCTGAAGTGTGTAACAGTGTGTTGTGTTTGTGAAGTGTGTAACACAGTGTGTTGTGTTTGTGAAGTGTGTAACACAGTGTGTTGTGTTTGTGAAGTGTGTAACAGTGTGTTGTGTTTGTGAAGTGTGTAACACAGTGTGTTGTGTTTGTGAAGTGTGTAACAGTGTGTTGTGTTTGTGAAGTGTGTAACACAGTGTGTTGTGTTTGTGAAGTGTGTAACACAGTGTGTTGTTTCTGAAGTGTGTAACAGTGTGTTGTGTTTGTGAAGTGTGTAACAGTGTGTTGTGTTTGTGAAGTGTGTAACACAGTGTGTTGTGTTTGTGAAGTGTGTAACACAGTGTGTTGTGTTTGTGAAGTGTGTAACACAGTGTGTTGTGTTTGTGAAGTGTGTAACACAGTGTGTTGTGTTTGTGAAGTGTGTAACAGTGTGTTGTGTTTGTGAAGTGTGTAACACAGTGTGTTGTTTCTGAAGTGTGTAACACAGTGTGTTGTTTCTGAAGTGTGTAACACAGTGTGTTGTGTTTGTGAAGTGTGTAACACAGTGTGTTGTGTTTGTGAAGTGTGTAACACAGTGTGTTGTGTTTGTGAAGTGTGTAACACAGTGTGTTGTGTTTGTGAAGTGTGTAACACAGTGTGTTGTGTTTGTTTGTGTAGTGTGTAAGTGTGTTGTGTTTGTGAAGTGTGTAACACAGTGTGTTGTTTGTGTAGTGTGTAAGTGTGTTGTGTTTGTGAAGTGTGTAACACAGTGTGTTGTGTTTGTGAAGTGTGTAACAGTGTGTTGTGTTTGTGAAGTGTGTAACAGTGTGTTGTGTTTGTGAAGTGTGTAACACAGTGTGTTGTGTTTGTGAAGTGTGTAACACAGTGTGTTGTGTTTGTGAAGTGTGTAACAGTGTGTTGTGTTTGTGAAGTGTGTAACAGTGTGTTGTTTCTGAAGTGTGTAACAGTGTGTTGTGTTTGTGAAGTGTGTAACAGTGTGTTGTGTTTGTGAAGTGTGTAACACAGTGTGTTGTGTTTGTGAAGTGTGTAACACAGTGTGTTGTGTTTGTGAAGTGTGTAACAGTGTGTTGTGTTTGTGAAGTGTGTAACACAGTGTGTTTTGTTTGTGAAGTGTGTAACAGTGTGTTGTGTTTGTGAAGTGTGTAACACAGTGTGTTGTGTTTGTGAAGTGTGTAACAGTGTGTTGTGTTTGTGTAGTGTGTAAGTGTGTTGTGTTTGTGAAGTGTGTAACACAGTGTGTTGTGTTTGTGAAGTGTGTAACACAGTGTGTTGTGTTTGTGAAGTGTGTAACAGTGTGTTGTGTTTGTGAAGTGTGTAACACAGTGTGTTGTTTCTGAAGTGTGTAACAGTGTGTTGTGTTTGTGAAGTGTGTAACAGTGTGTTGTGTTTGTGTAGTGTGTAAGTGTGTTGTGTTTGTGAAGTGTGTAACACAGTGTGTTGTGTTTGTGAAGTGTGTAACAGTGTGTTGTGTTTGTGAAGTGTGTAACACAGTGTGTTGTGTTTGTGAAGTGTGTAACAGTGTGTTGTGTTTGTGAAGTGTGTAACAGTGTGTTGTGTTTGTGAAGTGTGTAACACAGTGTGTTGTGTTTGTGAAGTGTGTAACAGTGTGTTGTGTTTGAGTAGTGTGTAACACAGTGTGTTGTGTTTGTGAAGTGTGTAACAGTGTGTTGTGTTGTGTTTGTGAAGGGTATAACAGTGTGTTGTGTTGTGTTTGTGTAGTGTGTAACACAGTGTGTTGTGTTTGTGAAGTGTGTAACAGTGTGTTGTGTTGTGTTTGTGAAGGGTATAACAGTGTGTTGTGTTGTGTTTGTGAAGTGTGTAACACAGTGTGTTGTGTTTGTGAAGTGTGTAACAGTGTGTTGTGTTTGTGAAGTGTGTAACAGTGTGTTGTGTTTGTGAAGTGTGTAACACAGTGTGTTGTGTTTGTGAAGTGTGTAACACAGTGTGTTGTGTTTGTGAAGTGTGTAACAGTGTGTTGTGTTTGTGAAGTGTGTAACACAGTGTGTTGTTTCTGAAGTGTGTAACAGTGTGTTGTGTTTGTGAAGTGTGTAACACAGTGTGTTGTTTCTGAAGTGTGTAACAGTGTGTTGTGTTTGTGAAGTGTGTAACACACTGTGTTGTGTTTGTGAAGTGTGTAACACACTGTGTTGTGTTTGTGAAGTGTGTAACACAGTGTGTTGTGTTTGTGAAGTGTGTAACAGTGTGTTGTGTTTGTGAAGTGTGTAACACAGTGTGTTGTTTCTGAAGTGTGTAACAGTGTGTTGTGTTTGTGAAGTGTGTAACACAGTGTGTTGTTTCTGAAGTGTGTAACAGTGTGTTGTGTTTGTGAAGTGTGTAACACAGTGTGTTGTGTTTGTTTGTGTAGTGTGTAAGTGTGTTGTGTTTGTGAAGTGTGTAACACAGTGTGTTGTGTTTGTTTGTGTAGTGTGTAAGTGTGTTGTGTTTGTGAAGTGTGTAACACAGTGTGTTGTGTTTGTGAAGTGTGTAACACAGTGTGTTGTGTTTGTGAAGTGTGTAACAGTGTGTTGTGTTTGTGAAGTGTGTAACAGTGTGTTGTGTTTGTGAAGTGTGTAACACAGTGTGTTGTGTTTGTGAAGTGTGTAACAGTGTGTTGTGTTTGAGTAGTGTGTAACACAGTGTGTTGTGTTTGTGAAGTGTGTAACAGTGTGTTGTGTTTGTGAAGGGTATAACAGTGTGTTGTGTTGTGTTTGTGTAGTGTGTAACACAGTGTGTTGTGTTTGTGAAGTGTGTAACAGTGTGTTGTGTTGTGTTTGTGAAGGGTATAACAGTGTGTTGTGTTGTGTTTGTGAAGTGTGTAACACAGTGTGTTGTGTTTGTGAAGTGTGTAACAGTGTGTTGTGTTTGTGAAGTGTGTAACAGTGTGTTGTGTTTGTGAAGTGTGTAACACAGTGTGTTGTGTTTGTGAAGTGTGTAACACAGTGTGTTGTGTTGTGTTTGTGAAGGGTGTAACACAGTGTGTTGTGTTGTGTTTGTGAAGTGTGTAACACAGTGTGTTGTGTTTGTGAAGTGTGTAACACAGTGTGTTGTGTTGTGTTTGTGAAGTGTGTAACACAGTGTGTTGTGTTTGTGATGTGTGTAACAGTGTGTTGTGTTTGCGAAGTGTGTAACAGTGTGTTGTGTTTGTTTGTGTAGTGTGTAAGTGTGTTGTGTTTGTGAAGTGTGTAACACAGTGTGTTGTGTTTGTGAAGTGTGTAACACAGTGTGTTGTGTTTGTGAAGTGTGTAACATAGTGTGTTGTGTTTGTGAAGTGTGTAACACAGTGTGTTGTGTTTGTGAAGTGTGTAACACAGTGTGTTGTTTGTGTAGTAAGTGTGTTGTGTTTGTGTAGTGTGTAAGTGTGTTGTGTTTGTGTAGTGTGTAAGTGTGTGCGTAAAAACTCCAAAACAAAACAGAAGAAGAAAAGGAAAAGTATTTGTGCCAACAAAAAAACAAAACAGCTTCTAGCAGGGCTTTAACCCATATCCTCTCTCCACCTCCTCCTTTCCCGTTCCCACTGTGATCTGCCACCTGTGTGTGTGTGTGTGTGTGTGTGTGTTTATGCCTCTGTGTGTGTGTGTGTGTGTGTGTGTGTTTATGCCTCTGTGTGTGTGTGTGTGTGTGTGTGTGTTTATGCCTCTGTGTGTGTGTGTGTGTGTTTTGTTTGTACATGTACCTGTGTGTCTGTGTGCCTGTATGTCTGTTTGTGTGCCTCCGTGTGTGTGTGTGTGCCTGTGTGTGTTACTGTACTTTGTGTGTGTTAGATTGTGTGCCAGTGTGTGTGTGTGTGTTTGTGCCTATGTGTCTGTGTGTGTATGTATGTGTGTGTGCGTGAGTGTCTGTATGTGTCTGTGCGTGAGTGTCTGTGTGTGTTTGTTGTGTTTGTGCCTGTGTGTCTCTTTGTGTGTGACTGTGCCTGTGTGTTTGCCTGTGTTTATGCATGTGTGCGTGTTTGTGCCTGTGACTGTGCCTGTGTGTGTTAGTTTGTGTGCCTGTGTGTGTTAGTTTGTGTGCCAGTGTGTGTGTCTGTTTTTGTGCCTGTGTTTGCCTGTGTGTGTTTGTGCCTATGTGTCACTCTGTGTGTTTGTGTGCGTGAGTGTCTGTGTGTGTTAGTTTGTGTGCCAGTGTGTGTCTGTGTCTGCTTTTGTGCCTGTGTGTGTCTGTGCTTGTGTGTGTGTGTGTGTTTGCCTGTGTTTATGCCTGTGTGTGTGTGTGTTTGCCTGTGTTTATGCCTGTGTGTGTGTGTGTTTGCCTGTGTTTATGCATGTGTGTGTGTGTGTGTGTTTGCCTGTGTTTATGCCTGTGTGTGTGTGTTTGCCTGTGTTTATGCCTTTGTGTGTGTGTGTTTGCCTGTGTTTATGCCTGTGTGTGTGTGTGTTTGCCTGTGTTTATGCCTGTGTGTGTGTGTGTGTGTGTTTGCCTGTGTTTATGCCTGTGTGTGTGTGTGTGTGTTTGCCTGTGTTTATGCCTGTGTGTGTGTGTTTGCCTGTGTTTATGCCTGTGTGTGTGTGTGTGTGTGTTTGCCTGTGTTTATGCCTGTGTGTGTGTGTGTGTTTGCCTGTGTTTATGCCTGTGTGTGTGTGTGTGTGTGTATGCTTGTGTGTGTGTGTGTGTGTGTGTGTTTGCCTGTGTTTGCCTGTGTTTATGCTTGTGTGTGTGTGTGTGGGGGGGGGGGGGGTCTATACATGCTAAGAAACAGATAGTTCATGCTGTAAGGCCAGTTCCCAGCCTCTCTCTGTGTTGTAAAGTGTAGCTTGTGTGCATTAGAGACTGAAAGTGAGTAGGCGTGTGATTTCCTAGCAGCAGCCTTCTCCTTTTCCCCTCAGGAGGAACAAATGGAAATGGCTTTTCATCTAGATCCTGTAGCTCTGTGAAGCCTTAATCAAGCTGCTCTAAACAGAGCTGTTTCTAACACACAGCTCTAGGACTAAGGATCACAGTAAAAAAAGGAGGACTTGAGAGCACTGTACGTTTTTATTCACGCTACCCGATTCGAAGTAGAGACCAACAAGAAACTCTTCATGGAGCAACTTCTCTATCAGACATGTAGTCTGGTCTGACCTCAGAAATCCCAAGTGTGTGTCAATGTTTTTGTGGAAAAACTGAAGCGAGACTAAGAAGTACACTACATCATGCCCTGACCCGGCTCTTTCTAGCTCCTTTCCACGAACTCTTCCGCTCCTCGTCTCTTTCCTGCCATCTCCATCGTGCTCCATGAGCTCTGTTTCCTGTCTCTTCATTCCATGTTCCCATCTCGTCCGAAAAATTCATTTCATCGCCATATCGGTTTATTCTACACAGGGAACAGAATTTGTGATTAAACTAAAAGTGTGCTATGATGTTATAATTAAAGGTTTTGACAGCAGAAGTTGCCACAAAGTGAAAAGCTGAATATAGATTTAGATTCATAAATCAGTGACAGTGGCACGGAGACGACACGAGGAAGAAACCTCAAGTGGAAGCAGTGAAGAGTGCACACTGTTGCACACTTCACATCCTTATAGTGCTAGAGACTCATCATTCTGCAGTAAGAGCAGATAAACACGTTATGCCATACACTCCTGTGTAACCACTATGAACAATAACGTCACCAAACTAACTAGAAACCACACACACACACACACACACAGACACACACACACACACACATGCAAATATACTTCAACCATATATAGCTGACGCAGGGAGTGAGACACAGTGTGACATAAAACAACTTTCCTCCCAGATACTGCTGCCAAGTAAAGACACAGAGCTGCATGAGACCTGGTCTGAAGAGTAAAAATAAGGTTAAGCTCTAGACATAAAGTGCATGTGTACTGTATATGTCTGTGTGTGTGTGTGTGTGTGTATGTATGTATGTATATATATATATATATATATATATATATATATATATATATTTTCCTTGGACCACTTTTGATAGATACTGACCACTGCAGACCGGGAACACCTCACAAGAGCTACAGTTTTGGAGGTGCCATCACAATTTGGTCCTTGTCAAACTCCAAAAGCGTTTGGTCCTTACGCTTGTCCATTTTTCCTGCTTTTAACACATCAACTTTGAGGACAAAATGTTCACTTGCTGCCTAATATATCCCACCCACTAACAGGTGCCATGATGAGGATGTACAGTACACTACTCACAAAAAGTTAAGGATATTTGGCTTTTGGGTGAAATTTATGGAAAATGTAAAAAGTTCACGCTACAGTGATATGTCATGAAAGTAGGGCATTTAAGTAGAAGCATGCAATGGTGATTTCCTCATCTCAAATAATTTATTAAAACAAAAGCCAGCAACAGTGGTGGGTATACCACAACAAAAAATGTCAATGTCTCAATAATTTGTCATGTGCCCTTGACCATCAATTACAGCTTGACAACGACGTCTCATGCTGTTTATGAGTCGACTTATTGTCTGGCCCATGCAAGACGATGACGCCTGTGCCTGGTGGTGTGGTCAGGTACCCTTGCAGGTCGTCTAGCACACAGACCACACTGATGTAAATTCGAATGGTCTGACGTGACACTTGACGTGACACTTGGGTGCCTCTCAACTCCCTTAAATGTGCCTGGAGTTGAGTGGCGTTCATCATCCGTTTCCACAGGGCACTGTTCACAATGAAGCGGTCATCAACGTGGGATGTGGCCAAAGGACGTCCACTTCTGTGCCTTTCTGTGACTCTTCCAGTCTCTCTGTATCTCTGTCGCAACCTGCTGATGACACTCTGTGACACTCTAAGCTCAGTGGCCACTTACCTCTGAGAACATCCTGTTTGAAGCCTCACAATGGCGAGGTTCTGTTGATCAGTTGTTAGATGTCGTCTTGGTCTCATGATGTCAAAATGTGAACAGAATGATGAAGAGGACTGTTTAAATATCAATTCTAATTGAACCAGAAAATTTATTGGTCAATTCATGGACCAAACACCATTTGTGAATTTTGCCGTTAAGCACCTTGTTAGAGAACAGTAAGTTATGCAAAAAGTACTGAAACACTGAACAGTTGGACATGTGCATTCAAAAGTGTTGAGAAGGTCAAATTAAGTTCACATGTAAAGGTTATAGTGCATTTTAAGTGCATCCTGAAATTTCACCCGAAAGCCGAATATCCTTAACTTTCTGTGAGTAGTGTATATGCATATATGTATGTGTGTGTGTGTGTGTGTACAGTATATGTGCATGCAGCATAGTGAATTGGAGTGTGTGTGTGTGTACAGTATATGTGCATGCAGCATAGTGAATTGGAGTGTGTATGTACAGTATATGTGCATGCAGCATAGTGAATTGGAGTTTGTGTGTATGTACAGTATATGTGCATGCAGCATAGTGAATTGGAGTGTGTGTGTACAGTGTATGTGCATGCAGCATAGTGAATTGGAGTGTGTGTGTGTATGTACAGTATATGTGCATGCAGCATAGTGAATTGGAGTGTGTGTGTACAGTGTATGTGCATGCAGCATAGTGAATTGGAGTGTGTGTGTGTATGTACAGTATATGTGCATGCAGCATAGTGAATTGGAGTGTGTGTGTGTGTGTACAGTGTATGTGCATGCAGCATAGTGAATTGGAGTGTGTGTGTATGTACAGTATATGTGCATGCAGCATAGTGAATTGGAGTGTGTGTGTATGTACAGTATATGTGCATGCAGCATAGTGAATTGGAGTGTGTGTGTGTATGTACAGTATATGTGCATGCAGCATAGTGAATTGGAGTGTGTGTGTATGTACAGTATATGTGCATGCAGCATAGTGAATTGGAGTGTGTGTGTATGTACAGTATATGTGCATGCAGCATAGTGAATTGGAGTGTGTGTATGTGTGTACAGTATATGTGCATGCAGCATAGTGAATTGGAGTGTGTGTGTGTGTGTATGTACAGTATATGTGCATGCAGCATAGTGAATTGGAGTGTGTGTATGTGTGTACAGTATATGTGCATGCAGCATAGTGAATTGGAGTGTGTGTGTGTATGTACAGTATATGTGCATGCAGCATAGTGAATTGGAGTGTGTGTATGTGTGTACAGTATATTTGCATGCAGAATAGTGGATTAGAGTGTGTGTGTGTATGAGAGAGAGAGAGACTGTACAGTCTCAGGAGAACCAATGCGATCCAAAATAATGAAGGAAATCTCTGCTTTCCATCCACAGCATATCACAGGCACATATCTCTTTATTTATTTATTTTTCTCTCCCGCCAGACACTTCAACACACAGTCAAATCCCGACAAGATCAGACATTATCAGGCAGAGGTGGAATGAAAAAGACTCTCAGTCTGACACTTTTAATCATATTGAAAAAACAGCCAGGTGTAACCATTAGCAGTCTTCCAGACAGCAAAGATAAACAAACCCTAACACAGAGGACTAATCCCAGTCAGAGCTTACCTATGTCATGACTGCACAAAGCCATACACCATTTCACAGCCGTACAGAGCTGACTGAGAGCAGTGTGTGCTGTTGTTCAGAATGGAACTCATAGATCACTATATCAGCAGTGTTCAACTCATAAAACAACATTTATTTATTTTGTTTTAGAGGTACAGATGCACACACACACAAATATACTGTATATATACACACGCGCACACACACTTCAATCCACCATGCTGCTTGCACATGTACTCTACAAATACACACACACACACTTATTTATCTGATGCTTAATTATTCGTGATGATTTGTGGCTAGATTCAGTCAGTTTGAAGTGTACATGTTTTATTCCTCAGCAAAACTACGCAGTTCCACTTCTATGAGAGGATGAGACATGTCTGTTTTGAATTTGACAAACAGAACACACACACACACACAACTAATCTGTTTTCATTCACGGACTTCTTTCTAAACAATGCATGCCATCGTTCTGCTAATCAGACCTGAGAGGATAAATCCATGAACCATGACTCCATGAATCCACGTCAGTGCAAAACATTCCCTTTCTGACTGAATATCTC
This sequence comes from Hemibagrus wyckioides, assembly GCF_019097595.1. Classification (NCBI taxonomy): domain Eukaryota; kingdom Metazoa; phylum Chordata; class Actinopteri; order Siluriformes; family Bagridae; genus Hemibagrus; species Hemibagrus wyckioides. The sequence continues at coordinate 23,768,780 of NC_080712.1, read as the reverse complement.
TGAGCCCTGTAGCTAGGTTCTGGGTCAGTGGCTTCAGCTAAACAACGTGAAGAAATAAGCTAAATAAAGCATGCGACTGGCCGCGACACGCCATAACATCTGCTACTGAAGCCGAGCTGTTTAGGAAACTAGAGTCTCTCAACTATCACTTATAGCCAGTCTTATTTTTTTTTTCCCCCCAGAGTTTGCTAGGTTGTAATAGAGGTACACACACACACACACACACACATACACACATATATATATATATATATATATATATATATATATATATATATATATATATACAGTTGAAACCAGATATTTACATATACTTAAGAAAAAAACACAAAAACATTTTTTTCTTTACTGTCAAATATTCAATCAGAGTAAACTTTTTCTGTTTTAGAGAAATAAATATTAACATATAACATAATCGAGCGAGGGAGAATTTTATGGAATTTTTTTTTTTTATTACTTTCATCAGTTTCTACAATAGTGCTGGAATTTTGGCCCACTCCTCTTGACAGAACTGGTGTAACTGGGTCAGGTTTGTAGGCCTTCTTGCTTGCACTCGCCTTTTCAGTGCCGCCCACAAATTTTCTATGGGATTGAGATCAGGGCTTTGTGATGGCCACTCCAATACCTTGACTTTGTTGTCCTTAAGCCACTTTGTAACTAATTTGGAGGTATGCTTGGGGTCATTGTCCATCTGGATGACCCATTTGCGCCCAAGCTTTAACTTCCTGGCTGATGTCTTCAGATGTTCCTTCGATATATCTACATCATTTTCTTTTCTCATGATGCCATCTATTTTGTGAAGTGTATCAGTCCCTTCTGCAGCAAAGCAGCCCCACAACATTATACTACCACCCCCATACTTCACAGTTGGGATGGTGTTCTGAGGCTTCAAAGCTTCGCCCTTTTTCCTCCAAATATACCGTTTATCATTATGGCCGAACAGTTCAATTTTTGTTTCGTCAGACCACAGGACATGTCTCCAGAAATTAAGATTTTTGTCCCCATGTGCAGTTGCAAACTGTAGTCTGGCTTTTTTATGGTGGTTTTGAAGTAATGGCTTTCTCCTCCCAGAGTAACCTTTCAGCTCATGGTGGTACAGGACTCGTTTTACTGTGGATAATGAAACTGTCTTACCAGTTTCAGCCAGCATCTTCACAAGGTCTTTTGCTGTTTTCCTGGGGTTGATTCGCACATTTCGCACCAAAAAACGTTCCTCTCTGGGACTCAGAATCTGTGTCCTTCCTGAGCGGTATAATAGTTGTACATTCCCATGTTTTTTATACTTGCGTATTATTATCTGAACGGATGAACGTGGGACCTTCAGGCATCTGGAAATTGCACCTAAGGATGAGCCACACTTGTGGAGGTCCACAATTCTTTTCCTGATGTCTTGGTTGATTTCTCTTGATTTTCCCATGATGTCAAAGAAAGAGGCTCTGTGTTTGAGGTGTGCCTTTATATGCATCCACAGGTGTACCACCAATTAACTCAAATGGAATCAGTTAACCTATCAGAAGCGTCTTAAGCTCAGAATGGAATCATCTGGAGTTTTCTTTTTGTTAAGACACAAACGTAGTGTATGTATGTATGATGAAAGTGATAAAAAAAAAAAAAATACATAAAAATTCTCCCTCGCTCGATTTTGACATTTAACAAATGCAAAAAATGTTAATATTTATTTATCTAAAACAGAAAATGTTTACTCTGATTTAATGTTTGACAGTAAAGGAAAAAAAAGTTTTTGTGTTTTTTTCTGAAGCGTATGTAAATATTTGGTTTCGGCTGTATACACACACACACACACACACACACACACACACACTTCAATCCACCATGCTGCTTGCACATATACTCTACAAACACACACACACACACACACTGCAATCCTCCATGCTGCTCACATATGTACTGCACACACACACACACACACACACACACACAGGTTCATCCACCCAGGAAGATGTAATTAATCAAATCTCCACAGCAAAGCTTACAGTGTACAGTAACAAAATAATTACAAATATCTCTACAAAGTCAGAAACTAGAGAGGTGTGAATGGGATGAGTGGAGCAGTGGTGTGTGTAATTAAATCAGACCTTTACACGAGCACGTCACTGAGAGTCAGTTTTAAATAGCCTGGCTGATGCAAACTGTTGCAACCGTGTCACAGCTTACTCTGAACACGCTATACTGAGGTGGGATTTACTCATTAAAGCATTTACACTTATAGCACTGCTGTCACTAATCATCAGCATCCAGAGACTTGCCTCTGCTATGTGTTCCGGCTACTGAAGACTCATCCCATAACCAGTCTCTCAACTATAGCCTGTCTGTTTTTTAAAAAAAAAAAAAAAAAAAGGCAATTTGTATTAGAGGTACACACATATATAGATATATATATACACACACACACACACATATATATAGATATAGATATATATATATATATATATATATACACACACACACTTCAATCCACCATGCTGCTTATACATGTACTCTACAAATACACACACACAAATATATATATATATATAAAACACACACACACGTGTCCAAGTCTGTGCCTCATTGTAGGGATGTATTCAGGATGTATTTCTCAGGATGTTATATATATATATATATATTTTCCTCTAGGTTTCCTCAGGTGTTGCTGCTTTTCTCCTCACTCTCATGTTGTTTTTAGTTACGGAGTGTTAGCTCTCCAGCTCGGCCTTTCCCGGCCTAACCCCTTCCTCGTTGATCCAATTAGCTTGTCTGCATCCTGTCCTTATTAAGCTGCTTTTTATCCTCCTCTCCCTCCCTTCTGTCCTCTTTATCTCTACTCCAAATAACCTTACATCACCATCCTCCTTTCACTTGTCCTCCATTGATTTCTTCTGTTTCTTCCAGTCATTACATGACTTTGGGCCAGCGTTCAAATCTCAGAAATAGCGATTAGAAATATCTCTTCAGCTTGATACACATGCATGTTCACACTCTCATGCTAATAAATGATTTGTTGCGCAGGGCCGACTCCACTGCGCGAGGCTTTCTCCATGTCCTGTATCGCTAACGGTGGCTCCAGCGGTGGCTCCAAGTCTCACCGAGGCAGCTCCAACGTGTCCATAGCCAGGAAAGAGACGCTGTCCTCCGCAGCCAAAAGGTAGTGCGCACTTACAAGCATGCATAAATCCTCAAAAAACAAGCCAAGCGCACAAAGTTCTGATCACAGTACTGAATTTATGCCATGCCGTGCCCTTTTTTCCCCCCTTGTAAATACCAGATCTAATCCCTTATTTATATATCAGATCTCTGACTTCTTAATAATCTGTTTGTTTAATGTTTCACTGAAAATCTCTTCGTGGTTTGTAGATATTTGCCACTGTTGTAAATCTGCCAGCTATTCTGTAAGATATCTGACCTGGAAGTTCTATTTTCTGGGAGCTTCCTCATTCGTGTCACTAATTTTGTCCATGCTGCAGTTTACACAGGAGTTGTTGATGTATACTAAAGAGGAAGGAAGTAATTGAGTGTACTTTGTTTTTTTTTTCTTATTCTCCACTAATTTATTATTTTTTAAAACGTTTTTTTTTTACCCTTATAACCTCTATCCTGTCCCTTTATTCTGTCACATGACCTGCTCTGTACCCGATTGGCCTGTTTTGCAGCGGTGCCGAGAAGAAAAAAGACAAGCCTCCGCTAGAGGAGATCAAGGAGAAGGAAGAGCCGCCACAAGCTAACGATAAACCCCCTTCAACACCCAGCACACCACAGGCACCGTCCCCTTCCAGCCAACCCCCTTCCCCTCATCCCCTGCAGCCCCAGAAGGCCACTCATGAGAGCAAGGGGTCCTCCCCAGCCAAAAGGTTCCTCCCAGCATCCATTGCAGCAATTTTACAGCGTACTGCAAAACCTCTGGCAACATTCTCACTCTGCACTTTACCTCTGGCTAAGGGACAGGATTGACATGCTTCCCATAATCAATCTGTTGCTTTCTAACAATGGATTCCTTTGCTTGTAGTCCAGATTTACACAAAAGCCTTAAACAAAGATACAGAAAGTCATAATTTGTCAGGGATTACAGTTAATTCTCTGGCTTTCACAAGTTTCATATGTTTACTAATGAAGATACGAAACATATAAAATAACGGATCAACTGGAATTTGAGAACGGTGCACGAAATACAAGTAATGTCAAGTCAACCATTACACAAAGCATGCTCAGGGAACAGGCTACGTCATGCGTTTTTCCCTGTACTCCTTTCTGATCGTTGCAGCTGTCCAATCTATACAAACTTTGACGAGCGTATAATTGCTTATAGGATCTGAAGGAAAACGTGCAAGAGCGCATGCAGCAGGCCTGGAATCAGTGGGATTGACTTCCACCCCGGACTAATTAGACATCTGATCTCGAAGCAGAAACAGTACTCCGGATCGGTGCGCGATATCCAGATCTGTAACCAAGCGTTAGCTCTCATTTGACATTTGTGAGCTTGGATCGTGTCTCTATGTGTAAACGGCAATCAGGCTTATGCATTAGCTCAAGTGGGGCTCTGACACCGCAGGCTTTGTACTCAGCATGTATTTAATAAGCTCCCAGGCAGAGATCTTCATACTAGCCATGCAGCCTGTCTAATCCAGTTAGCCTAAGCCATGACAAAACAATTAGCCCCTTCCTTAAAATTAAAGTTTCATGGTCTGATCCGTAGAGTTTGGACTGCACAGGTAATAAATTATTAGTCAAGGCCTGGGCCAAGGCCAGGAGAATTAGCCAGACCAGGCATCTGCAAACAATTGTTTTATTGTGCAGATACGGATTATGAGTGTTCCACTCGCATTAATGCAAGTACATAACTACTACACGGCTGAGCGGTTTTATGGAACCGCCGCAGGACCACATAGTGCTCAGTGCCGTAACTTTTATTATTTAACCTCAGGTATTGTCAAACAGGCGTTCGTTTCGATTCTGCTCGTGCATGAGAAGCAGCTTGTCGTAAAGATGCAGCTGCCTTTCTGTCGTCGCACTCTTATCGAGTCTCGCTGAAGTGGAATTCAAGTCGTCACTCTTACAGCAGTCACGCTTAGACTGGGAGGCATGTCCGATCTGCTGAACCCTGAAGCAAAATCCCTTTTCTGCTCCGTTCTTGCTCAAGGTTAACAGGGAGGGAACTGTTTGTTTGATATTCCTTGCCAGTAATGGATTGTGTGTGTGTGTGTGTGTGTCTTGTGTGTGTTGTGTGCAAGCAGTGGATCACGCATGACTCCTAAATACCTCCAATCACAGGCATGTTTACATGCAAACTCCTGCTCTACTAGTTCTAATTGAAGCCCCAGAGTACACAATAATTACAGAGAGTGAAAGAGTGAAATTTAATTTCTTATAATAAAGCATTACTGGGATTTTTACACATATTTTAACACGAGGTTGCAAACCTATAAAGAGCATACGACTGGCTCTTGTGTGACTGTAAAGGAGATCATGCAGAAATTTTTTGTCATTTTGTCAGTTTGTGTCACCGAAACAGACTGTATTTACTTTCCATGCAAATGATCAGGAAACACTTCTGCTGAAACGTTCAGTCAGGTGTATAACATACCTCTTGTTGCAGATGATGTGTGTTGTGTTTCATTTATAGAAAGCTTTTAAAGCTTCATAAAGGATAATACACTAAAATATTTCATTAAACTATAATAATTTTGCTAAATGATAATATTAATCTTTCTGTATTTCTTATGTTCTGTAAAGCTGCTTCGAGACCATTGTTAAAACGCTATACAAATAAAGTTGAAAATATATATAGAAATATGCACTGCATTATTTACAATTGAACATTTTTCTATTCCAAAATACTAAATGAAATAAAGCACCTAAAAAATATAAGCCACATCGACAATGTAGGAGTAATTAATAAATAAAATACTGAATAAAATACTGATGACAGACTTTGAGTCCGTAGTGCTGAATGGAGGTATTTGGAGTGATCCAGAGCTCAGGACAATATTAATATTTTTCTCCTTAAGCACGGCTGCGCATGAGGATTGCTCTTCTCCTTACTCTTTTCTTCCTGTTTTTAGCTCGGTCCCATTTTTCCTCCCTGTATAAAGACTTCACTCTACTCATTTGTGCTTTCTCTGTCTTCTCGACTGACTATATGCCTTTGACATTTTGTCTTTTATGCCATACGACTGGGGTTGGAGTTCTCGTCTTAGATAACCTGTGTGTACACTAACCAGTCCCTCCAGGATGTCATGATTTTGCGATCGCAGGAATGAACGCAAAATCGGAACAAACGCAGCGAGGAGCTTTCAATAATTTGCAGATATTCGTTCAGCGTTCAGCCGATTCACGTGTGTCAGTCATGAGTACAGCTGTTACAGAACAGAAAGTAATCACATATGTGTCTTCACTGGTAAAAGATGAATCCGAGTCGAGTAGTTTTCCTTGAAAAACAAAAAAGCAAACATGCCACAATTTGCGTCACAAATTTTGAACAAAGCCGCTGCAAAATCAAAAAATTTTTGACCACAGCAATAACAAAACACTCTGGAGGGACTGACTAACTATTGAGTGGGATGTGCTTACTCTTTACGCCTGGCCTACCGCATGCACAAACTCTTTTTTCCACAGAGCCGCATAACTCTCACTGCGTCCTTCATCACGAAGGCGTTATTTCAGGTTTGAGATCGACCAAAGACTAGGAAAGGCATGCGCATACGGAGGGTGGCTTTGTATCTGCTGTAAACTGAACCGAATCTCACAACCAATTTTTATACAAATCTATAGAGAGCAATCCTCTGATCTTTGCACGCCTTTCCACTAAATCCTAACAAATGCTCTTTGCCTGCGTTATGATGATGCAGAAGCATTTCTCCCTCTCCTCCTCCTTCTCTTATTTATTTATTTAATTGCACAAATGGAGACTAGAGTGTGTGTTGTGCTCTCTGCTTCATCGCCAGGGGCCACAGTGCAAAGCGTGGTGGAGGAATGGAGCGCTCTCAGAGCACCACATGGGACAGCGGTGAGGAGAACAGGAACAAGCTGGTCAAAGCCGCCTCCACTTCCAAACTGCTGGCCAAAGTTGTGAAGAATTCAGAGAAGTTAGTAATCTGTGTTAGTAACATCTCCTTAAAGCAATGATTACAACCATAAAGAATCCCATTTAACATTCTTCTCTCGCCCATTCCCAGACACAGAGATCCAGTTATCAGCCAAGGTAAAGCGCTCTCTCTCTCTCTCTCTCTGTCTCTCTCTCTCTCTCTCTGTCTCTCTCTCTCTCTCTCTCTCTTTCTCTCCCTCCCTCCCTCTCCTTCCCTCCCTCTCCCTCCCCCTCCCTTTCCCTTTCCCTCTCTCCCCTTTCTCTCTCTCTCTCTCTCTCTCTCTCTCCCCCTTTCTCTCTCTCTCTCTCTCTCTCTCTCTCTCTCTTTCTCACTCTTTTTTTTAGCACCACACCCTCCTCCACTTGTCTTATAACGAGTGCCGTCAGTTTTGTTTGTCAGATCATTATAGCTGTTCTCTTCCTGGTGTGTAACGTCCCGTGTTTGTTTTGAGAACTTTTATTTCTGTCTCATAACCAGCCAAAATGTCGACCCGTGAGAAAAACAGTCAAGGTAAGCGTTCCCCTCCTGCAAGAAAAAAGAAGCAGCCGTCTAATAAAAAAACAAAACAAACGAGCCTATTCTCACCGTCTCTCGCTTTTGGCTGGGCTCACACACACCTGTCACTTACATTCCGTCTTAATTAAGTCTGCTTTGTTGGCATGGCTATATATATAACATTCAAACTGAAATTATGATTAAACGCTTAATTGCCGTCTCTAATAACATGTTGATCTAGGTGAAAGATCAAACCTCTTTGATCTGTCTCTCTCTCTCTTTTTCACCAAGACGTATTTCTCAGATTCTCCATCTTTCTTTAATGATTCACATGTATCTGTATGTTTTCCATCCAGTCTGTTGAAAAATTCGAAGTTCATCTGCTCTAATAATCAGTCCCTCTAGGGTTTCACAGATTTTTTTAAAGTTATTGTTGATGCTTGATTGCAGTGGTTTTATTCGAGCTGCAGAGATTTTTGTGTTGTTTTTTTTTTTTTTTTTTCTCAGAAAACTGCACAGAAAATTAGTGAAATTGCAAACCCAGGATTTTTCTTTCAACACTCCTACCAGTTTTACCAAGACGCACGAATCGAAAAGGGCTTCGGCTAAATGTGTGTCGCGATGATGTCACACGACACGTCTCGGCCCAAATCTGCTGAAAATCTGCGTCGTGCTGAAAAATCGCAAACTCCAGAAAATATCCTAGTATTTGTTTCTATAAAATCAGTGAATCTTGGAGGGACTGAAAAAAAGCACTTTGATTAATTAGCCATTGAAATCTGATTAGTCAAGGAACTCGTCATAGCATTATCATGAGACAATGGCATTAAAAGACAGGGAATTTCTTTCTGGGATGTTCCTGCTAAATCACTTGGATGCATCATCGCACTGGTATGCTTGTAAATACCTTTAAGCACAAGACATCAGTTTGGCGTGTCAGAGACGTTTGGTGACTTTTAAAAGAGGTTTATTTTACATTTAAGGGGCTATTATTTTTTATACTGCTTAATTTCAGCCCAAGAAGAAGCAAACCGAACAGAGCTCGATGGGAGAAGTGAAGCAGGAATACCACAAAACACCCCCAAACTCTCACAGACTCACTCCTCCTCTCCACTCTGTCATTTCATCTGTCTCTCCTCATGCTTCTGCCTTCCTTCTCTTTAATCCCAGCCTAGTTTGGGCATCTAATGCGCTGCTTTTTTTGGCCTTCTGCACGACACTAAATTGTTCTTTTGATTTGCTTGGATTTTTCAAATGAATTAAGGGCATGTGAACCGAGCGAACTTCCTCGGTGATTATTTAAACAGTTATCTATTTACGAGTCAGGAAAAAGTGAAAGCATTTAAAAGCTTTTTCTTTCAGGTTTCATTTTTTTTGTACTAGACTGTAAAAGTGCACCGCTAAATCAAGGCTAATTTCCTCACCTGTGTAAGAAACCGATTGAAACCTCTCGCTTTTGTGACCTTTCCACAGAGGGCGACTACATCAAGATGTTCATGCGAGGACGACCAATCACCATGTTCATCCCGTCTGACATCGAGAACTACGATGACGTGCGAACTGAGCTGCCCTCGGAGAGACTTAAACTGGAGTGGGTGTATCCTTTCCAGAACGTTCTGCACTGCCGCTCTGCTGTGTCTCTATTGAGACCTGGACAGACGTCACACGTCTTCCTGTTTCTTTAATAAGAACCATAACAGAATGCATTGACATGTATGTGTGCAGCCTACAAAGGTTGCCCTTGGACTTAGTGGATATTTTAAAATTAAAAACAGAATTACTTACAGCTTTTTGAAGGGTTTAAAAGCTCCAGAAATGGAAACCATGCTAAACATACTAACACAATGAGTATAACACAATGCAAACATTTTAGGTGTAACCAAAAAAAGGTGCAAGGTCCTATACATCTCATTTACAAAAGATGTGTGCTGTACAGTAACACAACAAAAATACACAACACAGGGACACAATACAACAAAGGGCAACAATGGTAAAAGTATGCTAATTATGGTAACTACATACAAGGGTAGAGAGCTCTAACAATACTTTATCTGCAGATATTTTGAGATTTCTACTGCATGAGGCGATATGGCAAAAATATCATATATTATATTATATTATATTATATTATATTATATTATATTATATTATATTATATTATATTATATTATATTATATTATATTATATTATATTATATTATATTATGTTATATTATGTTATATTATGTTATATTATATTATGTTATATTATATGAAAAAATATTAAACTGATACTGATGTATCACTGTGTGCTGTTTAGTTTAATCCTCCCTATCAGGGTCTCTATAGGATTTCTATATCCTATGAGTTACATTGAGGGTCTATATTGTGATTCTTACAGACAAAAACGCTCGATTTTGCTGCATGGTTTTCGAACATTTGCTTTTAGAACTTTTGCCGATATTGCAAGCACGGGATTCTTTATATACATATGTAATTACTTTCTATGATAGCTGTATGCAGGTTTGATGCACATGAATAGAACAGGGCTTGGCCATAATCAGCCAGAAAATCTGTGTTAAATGATTTTAATTTAAATCTAATTATCGTGGAGTTTGCACATAGCGTATAACATATATATGAAGACACGTCTCAAATATCCTGTTGCTCATGATATTTATGATCTGAATGATGGAACTGTATGACATGATGGAGCTGTGCCGACAGGTTATTTAATTGTAGCAGACGAAGGTTAATCTTATAAAAAGATTTATAAACAATTTCAAACCAGTAATGAACACATTGCTATAGTAAAAATCTGTACATATATGTAGTGGAATGGAAAAACCTGATAGATATCACTGACTTGAATTCCGGCAAACAGAAATAACTCTAATTCTGTCTAAAGATGTCTTGAGGCAGTGATGTCTAAAAATATCACGCCTTGATCAAGGTGTTGGAGCGCTACGTGCTGTTGCGAAAGAGTGTTTCAGCATGTAATCGTATACCGGCTGTTAAAATGTCTTGTGCCGTCACATCGTCATCAAACCAGACACTGTACTGATGACGCTGGAGAAAGTTTTACAATGATTAAATGCTCCAACGAAAAGAAATTGATCAAATCTAGCCATCAGAATATTTCAGCTGGATGATGGTTGCGATCTGAGCGTCAGCGTTGGCATGAACAGAGACGAGTCAAGTGAGGAGTGACATTTACAAGAGACATTAACCTCAGTGATGAGACTCGTGATATGAGGTGAAAGTAATTACACAAAGTAATTACACATTGTAAACCTGTACTGTACTTCATTGCTAAACTGTGATGTTTTTTTTGACAGTAGATTAAGTGGTGCATGTTATCATGAACTTACTACTTTGGGAAAAACATTTAAAACAGTGACATCTGACTGGTTTACCCAGAATGTCACACACATGACTAATAATAATGATTATTTATGTTTGGGTTACTTTGCAGTACGACCTGCTGATCAGGTTTTCCAAGAAAAGCGACAGTTAAAAGATGCACCAACTTACATGAACCATTGTCTTTTTGTGTTTTTATTGTTTTGGGTTTTTTTTCCCTTGACCCATTACGGCAGATATGGCTACAGAGGCCGAGACTGCAGGGCAAATGTTTATCTGTTGCCCACAGGGGAGATCGTCTACTTCATCGCCTCAGTGGTGGTGCTGTTCAACTATGAAGAGCGGACACAGCGTCACTACTTAGGGCACACTGACTGTGTGAAATGGTGAGATTCAGTTTACTCCAATTCTCACACACACACACACACACACAGATACAATCAACTAAATGGAGTGGAACATAAGTCACAAGTCACCAGATTATATATATGTATAGCATATGCTCCCGGATGTTTGCTGCCTATAATTTCTGGTTGAAACGTTTTGGTGAAAGATAAGCAGCCGAAAATGGAAACGAGATGTAAATGTCTGCCGTGTTAAGCAACTTGTGATGCTGTGAAAGTCCAGGAAATAGCTGCTGTGCAGACAGATATTCTCCCCCTTTTTACCAGCACACTGGCGTGAAAGCGACTTCAGATGATATAAAATGAGTCAGGGCATTGTTGGCTTTCAGTGTGACATGTTTTTACTTCTTTTTGAATAAAAAGAGAGCAGAACTGGGATTGATATCACCATTTACTTGGATAATATAAACATTTACGTGTGGGGGAAAAAACTAACTGTTTTGGGGATTTCTTTGAACTTAAAGTATTTCCCTTAGTCATCTAGATGCAAAAACCTTTAAAGAGGTAAGAATCTTTAAGATGTAAGACATTAGCCATCACTGTGGAGTGTGACATGACAAAGATATGCAATGCTGAACATGGGCACAACAAAACAGGGGCAAATTCCATTTTTTAGCCTCTGGTAAAAAAAATCATACACATGCACGAACCCCCAATCTCACCCCCCCCCCCAACACACACACACACATATCCCATCATGCTCACCGAAACACAAAAACACACATTAGACTAATCCCGCACAAGCATCCATCATTACCACTGACTATTCCCGGCTCCGCCCTCTATTCACATAACCGGGCACGTCCCCCTCCTCCACAGTGCCTTTCTGAAATTATTCCACTTAAGTAAAATAAGAGCCTATTTCATCTGATATTTAAGATTTAGAAATGTGAATCGTTTGTTACAGATGATTCGTTTAAGATGGTGAGTTCATTTTTGTACTTTTGGAAAAAAAAAAAAATAGTGTTAATGTTAATCAGATAGGTTGCTGTGGAAGCTGCGGTCACAGCTACATGCAGAAGAGAGTCTTTTGTTTAGTGATTTCAGGCTGTTAATTATGCAGCAAATGATGATTAGGTACTAAATAAACCTCAAAATCACACCGACTCACAAAAGCTACTCAACACAACCAGCATAAATGCCTTCTGTTCAGCTCCTCTGTGTTCTGATTACACCTCTGTTCATTTCATGGCATTTGATTATGAAAGATATTTTTATTTCAGTGTGCTTTTTATTGTAGTTGTAAGTTCTGTGCTCTGTGTCTTGGCCAGTCTTGCTGTTCACCCGGATAAGATCCGCATCGCCACAGGGCAGATCGCAGGAGTGGACAAGGACGGCAGGGTAAAGCACACTGTGTTCTTCTTCTTCTTCTCACGTTTCTGTGTGTAACATGCCATGCAGGAGTCTTTTGTTACACTGTAGGTGTGACTTTGTAGCACTTTGTGTTCTGGCTTACAAATGTAAGATAGAAGGGTTTACACTTACAGGAGCAGAGAGCGCCTCCATTACTGCACATAACTTTTCTACTTATTCTTAAATTCTGCCCAATGAAAATAAAATCCTGAACTCTTTCCCTGTCTGGCTCTCTTTCAGCCTCTGCAGCCTCATGTGAGGGTTTGGGACTCTGTCACTCTACAAACCCTGCAGATCGTTGGCTTGGGCACGTTTGAAAGAGGAGTGGGATCCCTTGCTTTTTCTAAAGCAGTGAGTCTTTAGTTATGGTTACATTTTTCATTTATTCTTAACCTTTAACTGTAAGATGTGGTGATCCTGGTTCTCGGTTACGTGAGACTGTGTGTGTGTGTGTGTGTGTGTGTGAACCAAGCTGACAGGGCAGGCTGAGCTGGTGGCATGTAGAGGTGTAGAATACCACATAGACAGTCTAATCAGCCAGATATTAGTGTTCTTTTTTTGAAGCCATCCCTGACTTCTGAATCCTTGAATCTGATCAAAAGGTGTTCGATCATCGTCCATTACAGCACAGCTCAGGCTCACGGTTTTTCACACTACTCTTTACTCCAGGTAGAGGAATATTTCACACTTGTAATTTGGAAGCAGGGTTATCATCGCTTTTTAACCCAGGTTATGAAACCCTTATCTGAATCTTTTACAGGGTAAACCACACATTGTGGTGCAAACGTACAGCGTGAAACAATGTGGTGGTAGAATGTTACAGCTAAATGCTTAGCAACAGACACCCTGAACACAGAACAGCGTGTGCCTTATATCACATGAAACCAGGATGTAGCGCGACACTTAACAAAAACGGCTCGATAGTGTCAGGCGGCAAAGCACTGAACATCCCGGAAGTGCACACTGTAGCAGGGGGAAATACATACAGCATAGTGAAGTAAGAGGTCAGTAAATGTTTGGTCAACTACATGACAGACTTCTAAAGAACAAAAAATATTAGCTAGCTGTCAAAAATAACAATGCATGCAGAACAGCAGACCTGTTTTGTTTTTTTCTCTCTCAACGATGCACGAGACAAACCGATTTTTAAAGCAATGTGTATTGTATTCTGTATTTATCCAATAGTGTTTGCCGATGATGCAAATAAACAAATAAGCACGTTAACTCAGGATTTAGGAATACACAGTGTGAAACGTCAGATTATGAATGAGTATGATTCATTTTAAAGTAGAAACAGTTCAAAACCTGAAACAGGATTCCTTTACTCAGGGACTGTAATGACCCAGGGTTAACTATATTAAATGTGAAAAGTCCCTTTGAGGGCGAAAAACAAGAGACTGGTGAGGGAACAGCTGTTTCTAGTTTTCGTGATAACAGGAACTCACTTGTTTCATGAATGTTCCACAACATTAAAGTGTAAAAGGTGTGACGTGTCAGTCTGTAGTCTGTTTGTTCAGGTCCAGATAGTGATGTAAACGCCGGCGTCTACAGTCTGACTACAACTTTCATATTGAAATAGCAATGAGGTCATCAAAAGGTGCATTCAGAGTCTATCAGTATACGAAATTTGAGCTTTCTCCGCCTCATCGTTGTGAAGCGCTTAATACCTGAACAGACGTGTCACTTTGGGATTTGTTTACTGCCTGCCAGAAATCCTGACGTAACGTCACAAACCACGTACATTTACCCCAAAAAAAAAGGAAAAAAAAAAGCAAAATAATAAAATAAAGCTAATGGGTAGAAACAATGGTTATGTTATACTTAAAAAATAATAATAATATTAATAATAATAATAATAGTTCCTATTAATAATTTATATTAATATTAATGTTTTTGATTATTAATTTTGCCTTTTTTTTTAATTATTTCATTTGTCTTGATTATTTTAGCCAAATTTTTTGTATTTACTTTAAACCTTTTGACCTGTAAAGCATTAATCAAAGTATTGTCGTGACCTAACATGACTACCAGTGCCCGTGTAGTGTGCTTACAGCTGTGTTTTGTGTATGTTCAGGACTCAGGCATTCACCTCGGCGTGGTGGACGACTCCAATGAGCACATGCTGACTGTGTGGGACTGGCAGAAGAAGTCCAAAATTGCTGAGATTAAGGTATGATGGAGGAATAATAGTGCTGCATTTACACTAAGTATTCATCCTGGAACTACTTGTCATCTTGCCCGTCTCCCACTAACTACTTTTTTCCGATTATCGGTTTTGTTGTTCCAGTCTTTTGTCTGCTGTTTCCTCTTTCTTCCACTTCACTCTCATAGCTTCCTCATTGCGCTGTATGACATCAGCGTGGCCTCCTTCCTAACCAGCTCATTCACAGCAATTAGGCTTTTCCTTTCTCTTATCCACTGCCCACACCCTGTTATGTCTGTAATCCACTTTCTACATGTAACACCCCTCTCTCTCTCTCTCTCTCTCTCTCTCTCTCTCTCCCCCTCTCCCTCTTTCTCAGACAACCAACGAGGTGGTCTTGGCTGTTGAGTTCCACCCAACAGACGCAAACACAATCGTCACCTGTGGCAAATCACACATCTTTTTCTGGACGTGGAACGGCAACTCTCTGGCTCGCAAGCAGGGCATCTTTGGAGTGAGGACACACACACACACAAATGTAGATAACCACCTGCACACTCATACTTATGCAGTGATTCATGCACTAATAAGGAACGGTCATTATCAGATTGCACAAGTGTGGATTTTCATATGATTCAGTGTTAACACGAGGCACAAAGTGCAATACAAATGCAAGTACACGCAATTCTCAGCTCTGCAATTCTCATGTGCGTGATTCTTTTGACTCAGAGAAGTAATCGCTCAGGGTTTAACGACCGGAATCTCTCTAGTCAGCCCACGGTTCAGGTTGATTGGCATTCATGGTGTTGCAATGCAATTAGAAAACAATCCTGTATGCGTTGTCAGGCTATCATTTTTTTTTTCTTTTGTTTTCTACATTCAGAATATACTTTTTATATTTCTCCATCATGAATCCCATGTCAAATAATGCTCTAATAATAAAGGCAGTAGTTAGGGTAAAAATATTGCTACTTTTTTGATAAATGCTGCGAAAAGTCTGAAACAATTATTGTCCTTTTCATAAAATTGGATGTTTTTAACCCTGTGCCCTGATGTGACTAGGTGGAAGAGCTTGCAATAAGTGTGTGCGTGTTTTTTTAAAAAATTTTTTTAGAAATATGAAAAACCCAAGTTTGTGCAGTGTCTGGCCTTCCTTGATAGTGGTGACATTCTGACCGGAGACTCCGGAGGGGTCCTGCTTATCTGGACCCGCAGCACAGCGGATCCACCACCAGGCAAAGGACTTAAAGGTATTGCATTTTCTCTGTCTGTGTCTCTCTGAGATGCTCTCTCTATCTCCCACTTTTCACACACACACACACACACCAAAGCTGTTGCCTGAACATGTACTTGTGTGTGTGACTGTTTGGGTGTGAGAGTGTTTGCAGGTCTTCTGCTTGTCTTTCTGTAATGTGCTAATAGTTTTTGATGGCATGCTGCAGAACTGGATCAGCAGTGTTGCAGAGAGGCCTGCTGCCAGGATTTAAACATTAGTCATGTCTTTATGTGCCCCCCTGCGTTGTGGAAGGTACTGTTCATGAACACAGTGCCCCCTGCAGGACGTGTGTGTGTGTGTGTGTGTGTGTGTGTGTGTGTGTGTGCTTCCTGAACACGTTTCCACAGAGCTGAATATTAGTCAGAAGGCACAGTTTGCACAAAAAAGGGGGGCAACAAAAATCCCACTAGAAGTCCTGAACTAAAAAACAGTTTTGCTTAGAGATGTTCTTTAAAAACATTATTCTGTAGAGATTTTGCACATTTTAGGGTTTCATTTTAGTACTTAAGTGTTCAAGCTGTGATAAAACACTTGGGTTGGAAATTTTTAATGCAGGCTACTGAGAGCTTAAATTAATATCAGGCTACACAAACCACAATACCCATTAAAGGAATTTGTGGTACTTCATTCCCAGAAGTCATCATCCAAGCCGAGATCAGATTTCCTGTACATTCTTAACCTGATTTTAAACTGATGACTGTGATCAGAACATGAGCCTGCATTTTATCCAACTCATTTCTCACTCGCTTTCTTCTTATGTGGCTCATTCACACATACATTGACTCACAGCGCTACTGGAGACAACTGAGTTTCTTCGGTATGAGTGACAGTGACCGTTAATGACTAAACATGGGTGCGTCCAGTTTTATGCGAATATGGAGTGACTTTTGTACCAATACGAGTAAAGACAATACAGCACATGTGATCCATGGCAATGAACACACACTGCTTCTCCTTCATGTCAGATGATATCATGTAAATATACACTGATGAATTTTATACACAAACGCCAAATATCTCTCTCCAGAATGTTTCATTTTAGTGGCAAGAAAACATGTGGATTGCTATTTGCTCCACCCACTGTTGAACGTTATTACCATGGCAACCAGTAATAGGAATGCCTAATGACCACTTCATAGTACAGAGACTGGAAACTTGCAGAGATAAAAACACTGTGAACGGAGCATAACACACTGCTCTCACTCTCGATTGCTGCTGTTGTTTAAAGATTATTTCTCTTTCTCTCTCTTTCTTTCTTTCTTTCTTTCTTTCTTTCTCTCTCTCTCTCTTTCTCTCACTGGAGCATTTCAGATCAGCCGTCAGATCAAGGCCCACGATGGCAGTGTTTTTACACTGTGTCAGCTGAGGAATGGCACTCTACTGACTGGAGGAGGTAAAGACCACAAGATCATCCTGTGGGACCACAACCTCAACCCCGAGAGAGACATCGAGGTGAGCTTACGAGGCAGAGCCACCGACACCATGCACCCACTCTAACTCGAGGCACACACATGAAGATTGTTAGCGTTCAGTGAGGGATCTCTGATTAATAACCACATCCCGATGTTCTCACACAGACCCACATGCGCAGCCTTTTCAGGAAAGAAAAAAATCTCAAACACGTGCTTAAAAGCTCTGTATAAACAAGCGTGCTTCTGTTATTTGTTAGTTCCCATTGAACTTTAATAAGCACTGAAAAAATAGAAGTGGTTAGCCTTGCTGATTTTGTTCTCCCTGCCTTTTCAGGTTCCAGATCAATACGGAACCATCCGAGCCGTGGCAGAGGGGAAGGGAGAGCAGTTCCTCGTGGGCACGTCACGCAACTTCATCCTGAGGGGCACTTTTAATGACGGCTTTCAGGTGGAGGTGCAGGTGAGGCATTGCGTTGTTTTTTTGTTTTTTTCGTTTCAGCTTTGTTTCCTCTCAAAGGTTTTTACTTTTTTTTTTCAATTACATAAAACATAAACATTTATAAAAAAAAATTTGCTTTTACATCACTTCTTATTCTTTGAATTGATATTTTAATGACATTCATGCCCCCAAAAACCTATTTAAATATATCTAATATTGTTCAGTATATTCAGTTTATTTTAAAATCTAGTGTTTCCATTTTAAAATTTGGAAATCTCCTTTTTTATCTCCTCTCTGCAGTCTCTTGATGCAGTTTAGGAGCCTAAAGAGATCATTGTTTATGTTGTGAGGAAACAGCTGGCTCAGATATCCAGTGGAGTTCTGCTCCATCAGTAGGGACTAAAAGCGTAGATGCTTTGAGAAGCAATCCCTAAAGACTTACATGAATCAGAAGCTCATATCCGCCTCAGCGGCATGCGGTCTGTGATTTTCCACAGTGCACTGGCCCTGATTTAATGCAGAATTTTTTATTTTTTTTTGCCAGCTATTTTGTACTAGTGTAAACAGACTGGAGAAAGAATTCCACACACTCTCTCAGTGCTGGCCAGTTCTGCCCCTGTACCTCATATGGAAGGAGTCTGCTTTAGATGTTTCGCTTGAAATGCACACTGATAAATATTTTACACAAAATACACACTACCATTTAACCAACCGAGCTCATGCAAGGTATTACCAGTTGTGGATTTGTCAGCTTAATCTGCACATCTCTTTCTTTCCCTCTCTCTCTCTCTCTCTCTCTCTCTCTCTCTTTCTCTCTTTCTCTCTCTTTCTCTCTCTCTCTTTCTCTCTTTCTCTCTCTCTCTTTCTCTCTTTCCCTCTCTCTCTCTCTCTCTCTCTCTCTTTCTCTCTCTTTCTCTCTCTTTCTCTCTCTTTCTCTCTCTCTCTTTCTCTCTTTCTCTCTCTCTCTTTCTCTCTTTCTCTCTCTCTCTCTCTCTCTCTCTCTCTCTCTCTCTCTTTCTTTCTCTCTTTTTCTTTCTCGTCCTCTAGGGTCACACAGATGAGCTGTGGGGTTTGGCTGCTCATCCGTATAAAGACCTTTTCCTCACCTGTGCGCAGGACAGACAGGTGTGTCTGTGGAACTCAGTGGACCATTCACTGGAATGGACCAGACTGCTGGACGTAAGACACACACACACACAATGCACCCCCACCTCTGTCTGTCTGTCTGTCTGTCTCTCTCTCTCTCTCTCTCTCTCTCTCTCTCTCTCTCTGTCTCCCTCTCTGTCTCTGTCTCTGTCTCTCTCTCTCTCTCTCTCTCTCTTTCTCTCTCTCTTCCTTTCACACTCTCTCTTTTTTTCTCTCTCTCTCTCTCTCTTTGTCTCTGTACAACTGTAATCATGATGATGAAGTTGGTGATAATAATGCAGATCACTGATGTCAAGCTCAAATTCTACCTGGGACACACCAGCATGTTTGTTTGCTCATAATCCAAGGCTATTCATTTTTTTTCCATCTGTTTTACCAATTAACATCAATAAACAAATATAGAATAGGACTTTTTAGACATTAATCGCAAACAGTAACTATTCAGCTCAATATTAGGAGTGTTAGGAGAAGGGTTTCTGGACATCTGACCATCACACCCATCTGTGCGTGCTGAACATCCCATTCCTGATTTATTCAGTCCCGAGTCTCCCATCTTCCTTGCTTTCCTGCTGCATAACCAGTTCTGTTTTCTACATATTTGTGGTCTCTGCACTGCGGGATCCATTTTTAGATTTAAGGACACAACTGAATCCTTTTTGTTAGACGTGGACCTGACTTGCATCAACAGCAACAGATGTCAGATTTTAACCAGTGTTTCAGTGCTGAGCGATGCGGCTTCACGGAAAATACCTCAGGCCATTTCAGTATTATTTAGTTTTTGGAAGTTCACGCTTTCCTTTTTTTTTTTAAGTGTGTGTTTAGCCCATTGACCTTGAGTTTGACATCTTTGATACAGACGATAAACGTAATGATGGTGATTTGTATGATCTCTGGCAGGAGCACGGTCACTGCGCAGACTTCCACCCTAGCGGTGCTGTGGTTGCCATTGGCACTCATTCAGGGAAGTAAGTCAGCATTTGCTTCTCATCTGCAGCATGTGCTCTTCAAAATGTTGTGCTTGTGTGTCTTCTGTTTCCAATGAGCCACTTATTGCCCCTGTGTGCATGTACGTGTGTGTGTGTGTGTGTGTGTTTACAGGTGGTATGTTCTGGATGCTGAGACTAGGGACCTGGTGGCCATCCACACAGACGGCAATGAGCAGCTGTCAGTGATGCGCTACACTGTGGGTGAGTGACTGGAATATGTGTGAGACTGTATACACACTCGTTCTGTCAGAATGATCTCACTGTTTGAATGTTTTCTATGTTTAATTGTCTAATGCGAGTTTAGGGAAAGACACACGGGCGCTAGATTTAGTCTTAATGCTTTATCACTTCTTTAAAGTTGTGTTCAGTTTTCTAATCGAAAGTATTGAACCATTTTCAACAGGCGGTTCTTTTCTCTGGTTAAATCTCAAATACTGTTCACTTGGACATGTAGTACACTACCATATGAAGTGTATAGTGAAGAAAAGGCTGTTTGGGATTCAGTCTGAGAGTGTAATGGACAGTTGAACAGGAAAGGTCTGACATTTGTAAGGCAATATCAGCAGACAGCAAACTTTACTTAAAAATAAAAATGAGTACGAAACAAACATTTGTTTGTTTTAATGAATTTGATAAAAGCATTCAAGCAGGGATTTGACTGGTACTGCCATGTTCTTTGCCATGATTTGTTATACAAGCAATAAAACACTTGAGGCAGGTTGCTATAGGAAAATATTCAGCTACAGAAAGCGTAGGGTGATGGAGGAAAAAATAAAAAACAAACCTTAAGCATCCATGTTACCTCTGTTACACAAACACTGACACTGATGTCTCCTTCTAAACATGTCCAATAAAACTTAATTAAAACGTTTCACAAAAAAACAGCACCATTACAACTAACAATTCCACACGATTTCTTTCCGGTTAGGTGAAGCGTACATCACAGAAGTCTCTGTGATCATAGTTATTTTATGAGCCGTGATATTAGAGATAAAGAAGCAACACTTTCTGGCCAATAAGTGTCGAGAAAAAGCCGAGCATTGGTATGAAAATGGATCGAGCAGCTCTAGCATATAAACTGCTAGACTTATTTTTTAATAATTACTATGTAAAAATATTCAAACCCACATATCCACATTGGAAACCACGAGCTCCTTTCTCATTTCTCTTTTCTTCTTTCTCTTCTTTATTTTTTTCCAGATGGTACACTGCTGGCAGTGGGATCACACGATAACTTCATTTACCTCTACACGGTGTCGGATAATGGACGCAAGTACAGCAGATACGGGAAATGCTCTGTAAGTCTCTCGCTTTTTTTCAACTCTTACAGAGAAGATGATGATTATAATATAGAATGTCTGTTTGTGTAAGTCAGCAAGGTGTGTGTGAATGTTTGTATGTGCCTTTATGTGAACATTTGCCCTCACTAGCTTTATTGAAGTCAGTGTATTTCTCCCTCAGGTGTTGTAACATCTGACATCTTAATGTAAGAGGATGTATGAGTGTGTGTGTGTGAGAGAAAAATGCTGAGAGGTTGAAAAGCGCTGCTAGAAATGTACACGCGAGTTATTGTCTCCTGAGATGAAGAGATAACAGGAGCGGTGTTGCTTTTGCTGTCAGTAATACATACATCAGATGTGTAGCTTCTACTATAGCTGAATGTTATTAACAGCTTTGGAAAGGTCAGGAGAGTCGAGGCTCGTTCGAGGTGAGCGTTTATGGAGCGTGATACTGCATCGGCTGTGACCTGCTTCACGTCTCACTGGGGTGGAACTCGCCAGAACGTTATGAATCCTACCTCTGTTCGACCTGTTTTTCTTTCCCACTTTCCCTCTGCCAGCGTTTTCTCTCTCGTAGCTCAACCTTTCACTTCATGTCCTTGCCTGAGAAATTAAGGAAGCAAGAAGCTCAGATCAAATTTTATGATATACAGTCTGAGCTAAAAGTTAAAATTTTCTACCGTCCAAGCAACACACTTTATTCTAGTTGGACTCAAAACGTATGAAGTCTGATTGAAATTTCTGGACATGCAGCTCAGGATGACCTGCGAAATCAAATCAAATGTTTTTGTTCTTTCCATCAGTTAAAAACTGATCAAGATGTCAGATGGTCAGCTTCTGGCATCTGAGTCAAGCTCCCAGTGAGATCAGATTTTCTGGACTACTTTTTCTTTAATAGCTTCCATCATGTTTGAAGTGCAATTTAAGTTTTTTTTTTTTAAGTAATAAGAAGCTTATTTTACACTGAAAAATGTTTACACTGAATTACTCCAAAGCCTGTTCAGATGGTGTTGCAGACAGGACTTAAAGGCTGTGTAACATCACATGCATTCACAGTCTATAGAGAATCCACTTCTGTGGATCTGTTAATGTGACCCAGTATTTCAGGTCAGTGTTGCTCTGATATGGATGCTCTGTATCAGTCTGGTGCTCTCTTAATCCCCATTACTGAGTCACATTTCTGGCCTGAATCACAGGTTATGGATATTTGCATTTAATCATGTAAAGTGAAGAAGCTTTTATTGTCATTTTGACCATACATAGCTGACACAGTGCATAGTGAAATGAAACAATGTTCCTCCAGGATGCTGGTGCTACATAAAACAATACAGAGCTAAAGACGAAAAAGTAAGTTGGCCTTATTCACAGGAGACAGTGCAGATAGGCAATACAGTATGCTACAGGACAGAACAGCATACAGTATGTCATTGTGTGCGAGTGTGTGTGTATGAGCTAGTCTGTAATGTGGATGCTGTGCTATTGAATGGAAGTGTGCAGATGTGGTAAAGCAGTGGCACGGTATCCATCAAAGCAAGCTCTCATGAGACAGAGAGGAACACGAGCCACAGTGGGGGAAAGAGAGAGACGTCGTGGCGAGGTCTGCTTTGTGGCTTTATTCACACCAAAGGCTGTATACACACATCAAGCTAGTTCGGTATACAAAAGGAGGGGGCTGCACAGCTGCACAACAGCTGCATAATAAAACAGTGTCTGGCACTGCGGGGCGGGGGCTGGGGAAGGTACGGATATGTGTGTGTGGATGAGAGCCAGGCAGAGGAAGACGAATTGGTCTGGTTGGAGTTTCCCAGAAGGCCGATGTTGGTGATGTGGGCTAGCGTATGTATGGATGGAGTGCTATTTCCCCCCCCCCCACATACTCTCAGTTCATTGATGCAGTTTTGTGTGTGTTTGTGTGTGCATGCACGCAGTGCGACTCCAGTAGATTTTGCCCCAGGCTTGGTGGTGTGTGCATGCATGTGCGTGAATATTTGCATGTGATGAAATGGAAAGCAGACCTATTAAAGTGAATCAAAGAGTATGGAAAGGAACAAACGAAGGTTCTCTCTAATCAGGGGAGTGAGGGTTTCTGGGATGAGAGCCTATCTGTCTCTCTTCCTGTCTGACTGTCTGTCTGTCTGTCCATCTGTCTGTCTGTCAGGAGTCAAAAACGTCTAATATTTAACAACCTATAAACTTGATGTCTAAAACCTGGTGTCTAAATATGATTTACTAAGTATGAAATTCGTTGCCTTCTCCAGTTTAAGAAGCAAAGGTTTTGGCACCCTATACTACACAAGTGATTGTGTAATTCATTAAATACTGGATTTGCCAATATTGCATTCTGGTCCAGGAGGAGTGAAGGAGGGATAAGCCTCACATGTTCACTTGGAGCATGTAGACTGAACAAAATCACAAAAATGTTATGTTATCAAGTGTGCAGAAGTATGCAGAAAATTTTGATGACAATAAAACACAGCTAATACCATGAACACGCTAATTCCTTTATCCAATATTAAAACGTTAGCAATTCTACTACCTCGCTGCCCTGAGAACAATTTAATTAAATATTATACAATTAAATCCGTATTCTTCTCTCTGCGCAGTGTGTGTTTGTGGCTCTGCAGTGTGTTTGCAGGCCTTATAGAATAACCGACTCTGACTCAGTGGCTTTTTGTATGGGTTGTGTGTAACTTATCTTCTGCCTAATTGAGCTTGAGAAAGCAGGAAGGAGAGGAAATTGACTTTAAAAGCAGATGAACAGCCACCGATAACCTGAATTAACATTTTCTTTTAGATACAGCCAATTAGCTCTGTTGCCATTGGATCATGGACATACATGTTTCTCACAATCTGATATTTTTTTCCCCTCCCTTTTTTCTACAGGGACATTCCAGCTACATTACGCATCTTGACTGGTCCCCCGACAACAAGTTCATTATGTCCAACTCAGGAGACTATGAAATCCTCTACTGTGAGTGTGCAGCCACAGGAACACACACACACACACACACACACAGAAAAATGAAATAAGTCTGTCACTCACATTTTATTTTATTCTTGTGCAATTACTCAACATTTTAAAGTATTGCTCTCTCTCTCTGTCTCTCACACACACACACACACACACACTTTCTCTGTCTTTCCCTCATTCCCTCAATTTTGTTTTTTCCTTCAGGGGACATTCCAAATGGCTGTAAGCTGATTCGTAACCGCTCTGATTGTAAAGACATCGACTGGGCCACATACACGTGTGTGCTGGGATTCCATGTCTTCGGTCAGTATGACGAGTTTTTGAGCAATGTGGGCTTTAGAGTTCCGCTGACCGGTTTTCTTATTTGTATGTGTTTTTGCTTTGTGTTTAGAGCTGTTTTCATGGTCCAGTGGTTTTTCTGCCCCACAATTGTCTCTTCTTGTTAGTTCGTCTTTTTATTGTTGCTCTTCTTTCAACAGTCTTTCAGTTTAACCTCACCAAGTGCTCCATGTCTAGCCTTGTTGATCTGGTGAATATGATTCAGAAATAACAGTAGCAGAGTCAGCAGTAACACACACACACACACGGTTTGGTAGTAATTTGCCGATTCGGCTTCAGCTAGCCAGACGGAGCGAAACTCTCACTGATAACATCTTGCAGATTTCTACCACACAGCTTCAGTGTGTGTGACGTGATATTCAGATAGAGATCAGAATAGTTGTCATGACTCTCTATGCAGAGTTCCAGTAAATAGCCTCTAGAGCATGTGACGCTTGTTATTTAATCTAATTGAAGGTCCCCAGTATATCAGTGTACATAAGTGCATGCTTGTTTTATTGCATATCTGAGTGTGTATGAGTGTCTTCAAGTTTTAGCCTCATGCAGTAAACAGTGATGAACCCTGACTGATGATGCGTCTGGTGTTTTGTGCTTGTTGTCGAACAGGAGTGTGGCCCGAAGGTTCAGACGGAACAGATATCAACGCTCTGGTCAGATCTCACAACAGGAAAGTCATTGCTCTGGCTGATGATTTCTGCAAGGTACATCTGTTCCAGTACCCCTGCTCCAGACCTAAGGTCAGTGCCAACACAGATGTTATAAGAGCTGTTTGTCTCACCTTAATATCGTATTCACTGGCAATAGTATAAAAAGCCTTTACTAAGAAACAAGGAAGATTACAGTATATACCCATGTTATAACTTTGACCTCACTTTTCCACTCTAAACTCATTCAGTTTTCTCTCTTATCTATTATTTAAACAGTCTTTAATCATTGTAGCACTCATGTCATTTACAATAATTCTTTTTTTTTTTTTACTTGCATCAAGCACAAACTGTATCAGAAACCTATACCGTATTTTATACATTTATTAATTACATGTGTGAAATCAGATGTATCTGAATGTCCAAATTCTTCAAATTATGTCAAATTATAGCACTGGTGGAGATTAGGAATATAACATGACAGCTTGATGTGATACATCACCACCCTGAGGTTGATTAGTTTTCAATCTTTATATCACAGCAAGTTGCCAGCAATTTTTTATTAACCAAAAACGATATACTCTTTAATAATAAGCATATACGTTAAACATGTTAAAACATCTGTAGAATAAATATCACTACCCTTATAGCAGCTATAAACAGGTCCCTTTGTCCCTTCCATAAATGTAAGTTAAATGTCTACAAGCTTCACTGTTCAAGAATTATATGTCCTTCTTCATTAAATAACACGGCTTTCATCTGTTTATTATTAAGCTTAGATTATGTGGAGCATGTACCCATACATCTCCTTGTGAATTTGCTGTTTCTATAGAAACGGTAACTTAAATATATAAAACCAAACATATTCGTATGAATCTGGGGTTTGAATTACAGTCAGCATTGTTGTCACAGCTGTGCTGTTATAGAAAACTAGGAAATCAACACCACACACACCTTCTCAGAGGTATAAGCAGACTACACTATACTATTTCTGGGACGACCACAGCATTAATCTGAGGCTACAGTAGGTACAAGCTCGCAGTTGATACAAACAAAGGTTTTGGTGAACCTGTGTCCATGTGTATAATAGAGAAAGATCTCTATATAATGACTTGTGTAGCATTGTGTGTAATCTCTGCTTATCTCTAAAAATGCAAGGAGATCAGCAGTTTCTGAAATACTCAGCTCAGCCCCTCTGATACCAATATTGATAATTAGATGAATGAATGAGCAGGTGTAGAGGTGCTCCTAATAAATTGGACAAGTGAACTCATTTGAACTTTTCTCATCACAGGCCCCAAGTCATAAGTACAGTGCCCACAGCAGTCACGTGACCAACGTTAGCTTCATGCACAACGACAGGCACCTGGTGTCGACAGGCGGCAAGGACACCAGCATCATGCAGTGGCGCTGCATGGGCATGAGCGATCCCATGCAGAACTCAAGCACACGAGTCCAGGCCCCTGTGGCTGCTGTCCCCACCTCTCTGCCTATCACCAGAATGGAACCTGACACCAATACGCCACCCCCGACCCCTACTGAGTCGCTGGACGCCACCCCTAACGGACAGCAAGAAAACCACGAAACTCCACCTCCCACAGATGAGCCCACGCCCACTTCCGATAGCACCGTGAGCCCAAAGGACAGTCTGGAGCCAAGTGATGACACAGCCACGCCCAGCGACGAGGGCACACCCTTCACTCCGCCCTCTTAAAACTGGTGGCCGAGGTGATCAGCCCTGGTCTCCATTCGAGTGCTTCACCCACAGGCACTACGCTTGCCGTGAAGGTTGCAGCGCATGCACAGGGGCTCCTTAAAATTTTAATCTTTTCAGGTTCTTTCTATGTTTCTTTCAACACATGTATGTATGTCGTTAATCCGAGAGGGAGAAAAGAGGCAAAAATGAATGAAGTATCGCCGTTGTGTTGCCCAGGAGGAATCGTGCTTCGTAGATTAAAAAAAAAAAAAAAAAAAAAAAAAGCTGTCGAAAATACACAAACAGACACTAGCATGCCCGGATACACTGATACACACAAACACTACACAAACATGAGGTTTACTCCAACACACACACACATAGGGGCACATACCAAAAAAACAAAAACAAAACAATGATTTATCAGATCATCAAAGGAACCTTAACATAGAATAAAATATCTGCCAGTATAAATGCAAAGTATAGCTGAAATTAGTGAAATTATAGAATATAGGCTTATGTTAAGACTTTTAAACTAATCATTTACTCTATTTTGTGAATAATGAGGATTCAGAATCTTTTTTGTTGTTGTTGTTGTTGTTGTTGTTGTGAAATGCCTGCATAGCATCTTTACCTGAGCCAAGAATCTTTTGAAAATGCCAGGCAGGTAACACTGACTCATTGAATGGACTCAAACTCACTCACTGAGCTCATTGGCGTCTTCATCATCATGGACAAAATTTTAAGCATGGCATGAAGCTAATTATTGATGATCGACTAGGTATATTATCAATCAGATTATTAACACACACACACAGACACACACACATATATACACACATCCACACACAGTTTTTCTGAGGCTGCAGTTTGTTAAAAATGTTCTTCTGGACTTCATCTGGTGCGTCTCTGAAGCTCTGGCCAGCACGGCGTATGCAGATCAGATCAGCAGGCTGTCTCAACGTCTTCAGCATGGATCGTCTCGCAAAAAAACATCCTCGAACAGACTTCATCTAAACTCCTCTTATCCAAGCGCCACATTTTTTTTAACCTGAATTCTTTAGCACTGTTCTTTTTCCGTTCGAGATTCGTTTTCAGTCTGTTTTTTCCCCCTTTATTCTGTTCATTGGACTGTTTTTTTTTAATTTTTATTTTGAGAGTAGATTAAATGAGTCTTAAATGTGTGTGATTGTGTGTGTGTATGAGATCACGTGCTGATGGATGAGCTGATTATTTTTTTTTTTTCCTTTCATCTTTCATTCCACAAGATGTTAGTGCATCTTCCTTTCCTCCTTCCCACAGGAACTCAGGATCACTCTTTAGGTCATCTTCCTAGTCAGAGTGTGGGAGAGAGATCTGTCCTTGTTGTCCGTTTTTTTCTTTCTGAGTGTTTTTCACCACTTCAGTAATGCATTGTGACAAAGATACTGGGTTAAAGGATAAAATATTGAAGTGTTTGATGTATTTTAAGCCGGAGCTGCAGCACCGAAGAGAAGTCTCCGGTAACAATCTTGGTGGCTCTTCACTCTCACTGTTTCTTGTTCCCAGTAACAGAGACGTGCTTTTTACAGTTATGAAAGAGTGAAGCACCAAATCCTGACAGAAACTGCCTCCAAATTTAATGATGATCCTAAATCTAGACCTGTTTTCAACATGCACTCATCACCTTCCCTCTGTTATTTAGGTAGACCATACAAAATACTAAGGTGCTGCTACTAGAGCTGATTTTCAGTAAATGTATATACATCACTGCTGAAACTGTAACATCCTTCTAACTCTTGTAACATCCTTCTAACTCTTCTAACCTCCTGCTCCTGTTATAACATCCTTCTAACTCTTCTAACCTCCTGCTTCTGTTATAACCTCCTGCTCCTGTTATAACCTCTTTCTAACTCTTCTAACCTCCTGCTTCTGTTATAACCTTCTGCTCCTGTTATAACCTCTTTCTAACTCTTCTAACCTCCTGCTCCTGTTATAACATCCTTCTACCTCTTCTAACCTCCTGCTTCTGTTATAACCTCCTGCTCCTGTTATAACCTCTTTCTAACTCTTCTAACCTCCTGCTCCTGTTATAACCTCTTTCTAACTCTTCTAACCTCCTGCTCCTGTTATAACCTCTTTCTAACTCTTCTAACCTCCTGCTCCTGTTATAACCTCCTGCTCCTGTTATAACATCCTTCTAACTCTTCTAACCTCCTGCTCCTGTTATACCATCCTTCTACCTCTTCTAACCTCCTGCTTCTGTTATAACATCCTTCTAACTCTTATAACCTCCTGCTCCTATTATAACCTCCTTCGAAATCTTATAACATCCTGCTCAATCTTATAACCTCTTACTCACTCCAGTAACCTCCTGCTCACTCTAGTATCCTCTGCCTCACTCTTATAACACCCTGTTTACTCTTCTATCCTTACTAACCTTTGCTCACTAATTATAACATCCTGCTCACACTTAAAACTCAACCTTATAACCTCTTAGTAGTTCCTGCTTACTATTATATCTTCCTGCTCACTCTTATAACCTCTTACTAACTCCTTCTGACTCTTAGAGCCTGATCTCTGATATAACATTTTACTGACTCCTCTTACCTGTTCGAACCCCCCCACTTCTACTCCCTGTTATAAGCTCCTTCTTAATTTTATAAGCTCCTATTGACTCCCTGCATGATGTGTGAATAAGGCTAACATGCACTTATACAAAAGGAAGATGATAAGTGTTTGCTGAAAACATTTAAACACAGGCCTAAGCTTTCTCACAATAAGAGTCTACACTTTAAAAAAAAAAGAAAAGAAAGAAAGACAGCAGCCTGGTCTCAGACGTGTTGCTGGCGACATCTTCTGTACACGTGCAGCATTGCGAGGTATTGAACTGGACAGATGAACGTTTTAGTATTGAATATTAGGGATGAGTATGTATAAAGGCATGAGTCTGGTGGTAATGCATGATTTCTCTTTAAACGGTAAGAATAATGAAGACATTAGGAATATTAAGAGTCGGGGGAGGGGAGGGGGGTTCTAAAGATTTTGGTATGTGAATGATGAACTTATGCTGTGTTTTTATGGTTGTTGTTTTTTTTATACACATGGAAGCATTTAGTATTTCAAGTTCTGAGTGTATTTGATACTGGTCTAGTTGTAGGTGGTGTGCATGTTCAGAAAAGCCATTTCGGCATGGGAAGTGTTTTATAGGTGGAATGTAAAGATGATGATTTGCTACCAAGTGGTGCAGTGAGGTATATCGCTGCAGCAGTGCTGGTACTACAGCCGCTCTCCTCCAGCTGGTCTGCAGTTTTTCTAACCCTTTAGGTTTATGAGGTTTTTTGGCATTGCCACCATTTTTTTTTTTTTTTTAATAATGGTTTTTTCAGAGAGAATACATCTGTTGGATTTCTATAGACTTATTCGAACCTGCTTTTGCTGTAATACTTAGCTTTAGTGCAAAATGGCACTGTTCCTTTGCTCAGGGTCAGACCTGGTCACCTTCCTCTCCTACTTCTGCCTCTGTGCTGTTGTATCACCTCCTTAAAATGACAAAAAAAAAAATTCCACACACAATACAATACAATACAATACAATACAACATGCCCTTGGTCTTTGTGACCGGCGTGAGCTTCAGGCTAAGTTCAGGGATTTCACAGGTTACCATTTCCATACACCATTATTTGTACATTCACATGTGGATACTATATGTATATAATAGTTCCTCGGTTTGTATATATCAGCGGGAATGCATCCTGTACAATAACAATAGCCGTGTTCATCAAGAATAGCCTTTTGGATGATTTGCTGCAGAACCACACTGAAAACCTAGCTGATAAGAAATCTCATAACGAACCTGCTCATGATCATGAACCTGCAGTTAGAAAGCAGCTCTGATGTAAAGAGGATGCTCTTCTCAGTCATTTCCATTCACTCGGATACAGCTTGCCTCTAGGACTCGTACTTGTGAAACTCACCTCCCCCCTTTTTTTTCCCTTTTTTTTTTTTGGATCCAGTGAAAATGACCTTCACGACTCTCTCACCTGACATTGGTGTGTAAATAAGGGGCTTCATTAGGAATGTTTCTTGAATGTCACGAGTGGCCTTGCTATGTGTCTTCTTTGGGTGAGTGTGGAATATGGTATTGGTAAATATATTGTATTTTTTTGGCTTTTGAAGAGGTGTTTTGTTTTATGACAGCAGGTGTGATATCCAGAAGTACTTTTTATATCATTGAAATGGCACTGTGGATAAATGCAGAGATTTTCATAGGGCAGGCCAGATCCGTGTCTGACCTTCAGAAATCAGACTGAGTTTTTTTGTTTTCTTTTGTTTTGTTTTGTTTTTTAAAGGTCTGTATATCGGAAGTGTTTCTACAGACATTTGCAGTGCGTGAAATGGCCTTGTATTAATGAATAAAAACAAAATACATGTGGGTGAGAAAGGGAGAAAGGAAGAAGGAAGGAGTGAGACAATGCAAAACTGGAGTGGAAAATTTAAACTCTTCTGGAATGTTCTGGATCTCCAGCTAGTGGCCCTTTCCACACCAGGAACCCTGGAATCAAATTCCCAGAATGCTTTCCCAATTTGCCAGTTTGCTCCATCAGATCCGCATTGGATGAGTGGGAAAAAAGCTTTGTGATAAAACATGATGAAGTTGGTTGCAAAAAATTATGTTGACAAATATGAACTTTTTTTTTTTTTTTTTTTTTTTTTCTTGTAACAGTGTTTGAGCCATTATGTCTTTCATGCATTCCTGTCAATGGGCAGAAAAATACTAAAGATTTTAGAAAATAAACATTCATTTTAAAATGATATGGCTATGTGTTTCTTCTTTTGATCAAACTCTTGAAGGAGTGTTTCGAGTGTCCCGCTGAGAGAACCCTTAAAGCAGTGATGTCCGGTTTTCTCTTCCTGGCTTTCAACACCCCTTTCAGGTCTGGGTTTTGCTTTGCTGGAATGAAAACCTGTACACACACACACACACACTGGCCCATTGCGGATAAGATTGGACACCCATGCCTTTAAGCAAATGATGCAAACTTAAATAAATAAATAAATATAATACAAATTTAAATAATAATATAAAATTAAAAACCAAACTACATAGAAATCATCATTTTAAATAAATAAATACATACATACTATGCATACTATAAGTGTTTGTATGTGTGAAATAAAATTTGAATGTACATTTTTAAAAATAATTAAACTTAATCACATTTAGTTAAAATTAACCTTACCATCTTTTAACACCACAAAAGGGCCCCTTGTGACTGATACATAAACTCTCTCTCTCTCTCTCTCTCTCTCTCTCTCTCTCTCTCTCTATATATATATATATATATATATATAGATAGATAGAGAGAGAGAGAGAGAGAGAGAGAGAGAGCGAGCAAGAAACAGCTTGAGCACCAAGCACACACATCTACTGAAATGTTTTTTGGGAATAAACCCAAATGAACTTGTGGAGAACATACACAAAAGGCTGCACAGGCAATAACATGCTGAGCTCAGGATGTAGGCAGGGGTCCTGGAGCTGTGAGGTGGCAGAACTTCCTGCTGCGTCGTCCTGTAATAGATCAGCAGGTGTAACATTTGAAGCTTTACACATTGTGATTATTTTGTGTAGCTCTGCTGTTTATATATACATATGAGATGAGAGCTCCTTTAAGTTTACTGAACTTTTTTAATTTCTTTAACTCCACTTATGACAAGGTTTGGATCTTAAACTCAAATATATAAGTTTTCACAAATGATTTAGCTAGACTACTAAGTTGAGTCGACCCAAATTGTTAAGGCAGGTGAACATTTATTCATGTATGATTTAGTATAAGTTTGACCACCTTGAAATGTATATATGTTGTATACGTACCAATTTATGTTAATACATTCAGTAATATATAATGTATTTTGCTCTCCTAATCAGACTAAGCTTTCAGTTCAGATAAACAGCACAACAGAGGATCAGTAGAGCAGGAGGATTAGACGAGGTGTCAGTAGTGCACATGTTGGAAGGTGACATGAGTTTACTGTGGACCAAAGCCATGCTGACTCAGCAAGACTGTCTGCACATGTACAGCACAAATAAACAGAACAAAGTCTGTGTGCTGAGGTCTGTCTCTCAGCACAGGCAAATAAACACACCATAACGGCTTTCATACACAGAACTAACAAATATACTGGGGTTCATTTCTTCTTCCTTTACATGATATTTATCATAGAAACCCAACTTTTCTTCTCTTTTCTGTTATAAATGTTTTTAATACAGTTTAAACAAATAAACTCAGAGTTCTGTAACCCTTTGACAAGCATTTGCTCTAAGGTAGCAGGCACACAATTGTCTAGAATGTCTTTTCTATATTGTAGCATTAAGATTTACATTACAATCAGTTGCAGCATGTCAGTGGCCCTGTGCACAAAGAAAACAGCACCGGAGCACTAAATATTGAGCCCCAGCCACAGAACCAAGGACCCACTAACTTCAGTACATGAGAAAACAAAGTAACCTGAGCACGGCCCTTAACCCTCAATTGCTCAGATGTTTAAAATGAGAGTCTCTCTAGATAACGGCATCTATCAAATGCCAGAAATGTAAATGCAAATGCACAAGGTTTGATCTGTTGAGTCCATGAGCACAAGTTAAACGTCTGTATTTAATCTGAGGTGTGATTACAAAACACCCTTTGAAATTGTTTATTTATAGCCATGTAATAATGATAACTATCACAATATGAATATTATGTCATGTTATTTTCTTATCCTAATGTCTGTAAGCAAGGAATTTTAGAAAAATCCATACCTTTGCTAATTTTAGCAGAACTCTTGATATAGTATATGGGAACATGAGCGTGCAAAACCAACGTGACTCATACAGAAATAATGTGCACAATTATTTATTAAGCCATATCCATATCACCTGTGTTTTATAGACAAAATGCAAAAGAAAGAGATCTTTGATGAAGTTCAGAAAGTTTTAGAAAGTTTTTAGTTCTAGATGCCAGTCTAGCTCTCTCTGGTGTTAAAGTTAGGCATTACAGAGGTTTGTTTCACAACATTTCCAGCCAGGTCTTTTACAGAACTCTGTCCGAATGCAGCCCTTCTCTCCAGATGCTAGAGAAAACAAATCCAGAAATAAAGACATATATGAAGCGGGGAAAAATGAAACAAATCAACAAAACATCGACATTTCATTTTAAATCCATTAATAATAATCATATTTCATGCTTTGTATAATCCCTTTCCATCACTACTGAAAGATTTACAGTGAACATAATCACATGGGACTAAATCAATAATCATAAATACTCTCTAATGTTTATTTGAATATCTTTACAGTGTAATGTTTGTGCTGGATCAATGATCAATGAGTGCAGTACTGCTTACATCTGGTGTAACACGCCTGCTGAACTTTGCTTTTACAGTGCAGGACCATGTTTCTCACCATTAGGAAATCCTCCCCATAGCAGTCAATAGCATATTGTGCTGCAACACCTATGGATCAGTTGTTAAAAGAATTCATGAATCACACTCATGTCTCAAGAAGTCATCCACAGACAAGAAAGATTTCATTGTCTGGGTGTTAATAGACTGCAGTATTACTCAAGAACCACAGTAAACTGTTGCATTTAACAGTGTACTTTTGCAATCTCATGTTTCTATACTGCCACAAGTTATTATTGAACGTCTTTCACACCATTAAAACAATAAATCAGCTGTTGAGATGTTTTCAGAAGAACACTAGGAAATATCCTGGATACTATCCCTCATAACTATAATATTTAGAACAGCTAGAAAACATAATGGTGCAGCATTATCAGTTGTTTGTTTTAGTGATCCCAGGTCATACTATTGCTAAATAGATATAAAACTTCAGGAAACTGTTGAACATGTTCAATTTTGGAAAAATAAATAGAAAAAATGTGATTCCTGTGAGCTTTACAAATCTTTTAAATACATTAAATATATTACATTTTAGAGGTAATTTGAATTGTAATCAAATAATAATAATAATAATAATAATAATAATAATAATAATAATAATAATAATAATAATAATAATAATAATAATAAACATTATATTGGGCAAGCATTTCTCTGTAACATTTCATTTTTTACTTGGAAAAACATGTTTACAATCTAAAATTTAAAGACAATCTAAAATACAAAAACTACTACTACATAAAATACTCCAACTAATACTAAAATGATTCATTATATCCATAGAATAAAGAATAAAATTTTACTTACCAGTAGAATCTAGGCAGAGTGGCAGCAGCACAAACAACAGAAACCAGACCTTCATCTTCGCTCTCTGTTCACTGCTCTGTTGGATTGAAACAAAGAAAACAGAAACTTTATACAGTTTTGGATGGAGCATGAGGCACGTGGTTGAACACACACACACACACACACACACACACACACACACACACATACACACTAAAGTAAATAGGCTTATCTCTAAAGGCTATGGCAGCCGGTTCATCACAGAGTCAGGATTATAAAACATGTCTGCATTTGAAAGAATAGACTTGGAATGAGACAGGAAATAGGTTTACTGTTTATACAGCCCCAAGCAAACGAGTCAGCACAAAAGAGTCATGGTCAAGGATTCTCTTTGCCTTCCAATCAACCCACCACACAAATCCTATAATAATCACATCATACTTGAATCTGATCCATGTGCTGCTCCTCTTGAGTAATAGTTTATGTAACTTGATTTCATGCAAAGTAATAATTATAATAATTTGCACATAAAGAAAGCCATAGCCATGAATGCCAAACTTTACCACTCATAAATCACTCAAAGTTGTTTGTAACAGGAGATCATGATGTAATGAGACGTAATAATGTCAATATTATTCAGTCTTTGGGCTAATATTATTTTTGCTCATTTAATTTTATTCTATTTGACTTCTAATTTAAATTGGGTCTTACATAATAGACAGGTCTGTCTGGTTACTCTGCGTAACATCTGCATTCCTCTCTTTTGTGAAGCTCCATGTAAAATAGGGTTTGTCATTACACAAGTGCCTAGCGGTTTAGAGTCTGACCTTGGCAACATATTAAATCAGAAATTGATTCCCAGATCTTTCTAATCAATATAGTGTCCTGTGTTTTGTGGGTCTCCATGGACGTTCAGAGAGCGGTTTGTTTTACTTGGAACATGGAAGTCTGTTTCTTTCAGGATCCTGTAAACGATGTGGAAATTCTCAATGTTTGCAGCATATTAAGAAGAAACTCCAAGATATTATATTTCCAGTTAAATAACACAATGTGACAGAGTTCTTTGTAAAAACTTTCACAATGGTATGAGGAAAAGGACAAGACGAACTACGTACAAGTAACTGAACCCGAGCTTTTATCATTTTTAAATAAATCAAAGAATCAAAGCACAATTTTCCTAAATCTTCACTTACCATTAACCCTAACCCTGCCTAACATGCTAATGCATTTTTGCCAGTCAAATATTTTCGAATACAGTCGAATATTTTTAATATCAATCTGATCAAAATGAATTAGACTTGCACTCACATTTCTGTCTGGTGTGTCCCCTGTGTAATAGATCTGATGAGAACCCACACCTTATATAGATGCCAGACTGCGCCTACGCCAGGTGCTTAAAGGTGTTTTTTGTTCTGTTTAGCAATGTTTATACACAACATTACAGACACCAGAGTGACTCAGAGTGGTCATGAAGGATAGCACTCAATGTCAGTGATGGATTAAACACAGTGCAGATTCTAAGTACAAGTTCAAGAGGCCTCATACTTCAAACTGTTTTAGATTAAAAAGTTGATAGTTTTTAAATGAGCTATTAATCATTTTAAAATCCAATTTATTTTACTGTGTTGTTCATTTTTTTCTGTATCCCTCTATAGTGTCTCCAGACAATATTCCCCTCATAGTGATTATTGCTCATTTTGCTGTATTGCATCATTAAAAATCACATAAGAATAGGCAGATATTCCATCTGTGTCCCACAATAAATAGCACTGACTTTGGAAAGTCATAGAAAAGTTATAAAAAGATCAAATAAGCTTCGAACTGTCCTAGAGAACTGTGAAATCCATTATAACAAAGTGAAAAAAAAAAATGGCCCGATCCAGACACTACCAAGGTCAGACCGTCCTTTCCAGCTGAACGCTCATGCAACATAGGAAATTGACAGAAAAAGTGTCCAAGAGTCCAGCCACAGTGCTGATGGAGATTTAGGGCTGAAATAGGAAAACCTGTGTAGACGTCAGTAACATCATCAGCTCGTTAACAGATTGGGCTCTATGGAGTGATCCAGAGGCAAGCCAGGTCTAAGAAGGCATTCCTGTCGTTTGCTAGAAGTCATGTGACAGCTTTTAAAAAGGAATTTTGAGCCATTTGGTCTAAAAGCATGTTATGTTTAGCTCAGACCGAATACAGCCAAACACCATTTCTACCCTCAAGAACGATGGTGGTTCTTGTGGTTAGAAATGGTATTCGTCATGGCCATGGTTTACTTTTCAGCTGGAGGAACTGAAAATCTTGTTGCCATTAAGGGCAAGAGGGATGAAGCCAATACAAGCAAATTCTTGAGGAGAACCTGTTCCAGACAGCCAGAAGGTGAAAATTTACATCAAAACAAGAACAAAAAAAATACAAAAGGAATGGCTTGACAAAAAGAAGGTTTGTGTTTTGTATCTCAGACTTAAATCTAAACTGAAATCTGTGGCGTGATCTGAAAATTGATCTGAAAATATACTTACTAAAACATTACTAGAGCTGAACACATTTTGGAGGCATCATGCCTGTTAGCTAAAGACACCTGAAAGTCTGGCAGATTTAAAAATGGAGTGTTAACATTGCTGCTTTTCATAAAGGTGACTTAGCTTATGCTAGATAGCTAATCATAACTAGTTCAATTCAATTCAGTTTTATTTGTAGACCACTTTCAACAATGGACATTGCCACAATGCAGATTTACAGAAATATATAAATTCAGAATATACATATACAGAAATGTATCATTTTATCCCAAATGAGTAAGCCAGAGAAGACTACAAGGAAAAACTCCCTGAAATGAGGAAGAAAGCTTGAGAGGAACCAGACTCAAAAGTGAACTCGTCCTCATGTTAATGTTAGTCTATGACTCTTACTTTTTTCCTGAGATTTTACTGATTGCTTTCGGTGGTGTGTTTCTTTGGCAAACTGCCATTGTTCTTAACCTGCAGGCTTCTGTTAAGAAAAAGACAAGTCACTGTCTGTTCATCTTGACATTCCTCCATGATGTATCAGGCTGTGGGGCTCTGAGTTAATCTCTAACTTAATCTGTTTTTAGTCGATGTGCGCAGATATGATGATAACAGGCTATAGAAATGATCCGGTATTCATTGGGACTCGTGTTCTGAATAAATAAGTTTTGAGTGATCTCATTATTTGAATGATTTCTATGTAACAATTCAATCCGACATAAATCTTATCTAGTTTAAGCTGCGTGTCATAAATGAAATGAGGGCATAAATGAAATTTGCTGACAGAAGCACATCCTGTATAAACAGTCAATCTATGAGTTTTTGTTTCCTTACGCACGTAGTAGGTCCATTTCTTAGAAGGTTTTCTATTATTGTAAATAAATCACTAAGATAAAACCCTCATCACTTGTGTTCAGGAAGTACATACACTTATATCTTCTTTGTTCACCCATATCACTTTTGTTGTTATAAACTGTTTAAGCTAATGAAATCTCCTTCACCTGTGCACCTGTACTGAGCTGTGACCGAACTAAACTGCTAGGAGTCACGTGAATATATATGAGTGAATCCCTGAGTCTCAAGTGCTGTCTTTTTTCGAATGTTGTATGGAATGATAATATATAGCATGCATCATAGAGAGTCTATGGACTACAATGAGATCACTGGGTATTTATTTTATTTTGTCAAATTTTAGCAAGCAGATCATTAAGAATGATTATAACCAATGACTGTTGCCAAGAACGTTCAGGTCAGCAAATAAAATTCTGGTATTATTACAACTCAAATGTCCGAAGAGTATCTTAGTTGTTATAATATTCATTGTAATAAAAACATATTACTCAAATCTATGACATTATAAAACTCTGATATTCCCATATATTGAATTTCAAAACAGTTCACCAAAAAGATAAATTCCCATTTCTGTATTAAATAATAATATACTCAGTGATCTATTTTTTTACTTGTTAAATTTGTGTGTATAAGCTAATTTTGAGGTTACAGATTAAACAGCCAGGGCTGCGGGTGCACTGTCCTTCACCTACCCAATGTACAACTCAGTTCATCT
This sequence comes from Hemibagrus wyckioides, assembly GCF_019097595.1. NCBI lineage: Eukaryota > Metazoa > Chordata > Actinopteri > Siluriformes > Bagridae > Hemibagrus > Hemibagrus wyckioides. The sequence continues at coordinate 23,729,502 of NC_080712.1, read as the reverse complement.
GCCAGATTGCCCTGAAACTGAACTCCACTTCAGACTGTTTAGGAATTGTTGCCATTCAAGGTTCAAAGTGCCCTGTGTTTACACAGAACTATTAAAGAGAAAGGATACTAGAGTTGACAAATAGCAACACTGATTCATGGTCAAATATTGTTACAATTACTGATAGGAAAATGAATGACAATGTAGAGTAAAGGAACTACTACTAGTAATCATTATTATAATAAATATAAACAAATATAATAAAAATTTTCATTTTGCAGATTCACTTATCCGGAGAAACTTGGTACTTTTTTATGGAATCTCAAGGGTCAAGGAATATCAGAGAGAAATTAATGCACTAAGGAAGCAAGTAATTATCCCCATTTAAAAAATAATAATAATTAGTACACATTTAACAACTTGTCAAAATGATAGATATTGAGTCTTTGTTTAAAGACAGTCAGTGACACGGCTGAAAATTTTTTATTCCACCACCTGGGTGTCAGTACAGAGAAGATTCATGATGCATATCATCCTTGAACCTTCAGGAACGGTAGATCAAGTTCAACTGTACTAGAACATGGTGCAAAGCAGGGTTTGATAAGTGCCTTCAGCTAGATAGGGGCTGGGACATTCTTTGTTTTCGAAGGCAAACAGCAGTGTTTTTAATCAAAATTTAAATAGAACGAATTTGGGGGAGATTTGAAAGAAGTGGTGCAGCTTCATTCTGCATGAGCTGCAGGGGTGGGATTACATGGCAGAAGTGTGTGGCAGTAGACCAGTTTCAAGATGATGAGGGATTGAACTGGCAGCTAAGCAGCCTCTCTGGATATAATTGCCGGATCCTCCATTAAGCACGTGTGGGAGGCACAAACAATTTCCCAATAAAAAAAATGCTCATTCTCTTTGGAAATAGAGGTTCAAAGATGATTTTCCCAATGCATGAGGGCTGTTTACATGCACCAAACATGACGACACGGCAGCTTTTTCTTCTCTCCAGCTTGTAAAAACAACTCACAATATTTTGCATTGATCCTACAATATGCATTGACGAGGACAAATGTAAGGAAAACCAGTGGATGTCTTATGTGATGATTTATGTAGTAAATTGTATATTTTCACCCTAACCGCTCAGACCCCTACTGAACACGAGGTACAATATGGAATGATGCTTATCTGTATAAATCCATCTCAGATATAGTTAAAATAAAACCAGCAGTAAGTCCTACATTAATAGGAGTTGGCAGTTATCAGAAAGCTTAAAAGTTTTAAAGCTTTTATTCAAACAATTTTACATTAATTTCCGAAATATTAATTTAAAAAATAAATGAATAAATAATAAATCTGTGGGAAAAAATCTGCAGTTTTGATTGCACCCACTAGAGTGCACACTCCATTAAACTGGTGAATAAAAGTAAATTGTATAAAATCTCACTGTAAGCCACTTGATTTTCAGGGCTTTAAGGGCTTGATGTTAAGCCTGTTTATATGCATCACTTGTGTGACACTAAATAACTAAAAGTAATTGGTGCTTGTTTGATCAGTGAAGCTGTGAATGGAAACTTAGAAGAAGAAGAAGAAGAAGAAGAAGAAGAAGAAGAAGAAGAAGAAGAAGCACATTTGGAAGATTATTCAGAGCAACATACATTTATCTTAACTGTATAACTAAGCAATTAGTTGTAAGTAGCAATTACCATTTATTAATCCAACACCTTAACTGCTGAGCTGCCACTTTCTTGGTACCACATAATACATATTTTATTTTATTTTATTTTATTTTATTTTATTTGTTTGTTAATTCAATTAAATTTAGTTTTTATGAGACAGAAAGTTTAGTGAAAGGTTATCCTAGGTTGTGGGGCATAATGCTTCTATTCCCCTCAGTTCTCTCTCAATCAGTGCAACCTTGCTAGAGGAAAGCCAGCTCTCACTGGTCCTGACCTGAAAAGAAAAACACAGAGGAAATGTGAAACATGAACATATTAGAGGCTCTGTTACTGGTCAAGATTCTTTTGTTTAGTTAAGTAGTAGTTAGCTATCACTACCACTACTACTACTTTAGTAAATTTATCTGAAATTCTGCTTTTACAATAAGACCCCTTTCTATCTATCTATCTATCTATCTATCTATCTATCTATCTATCTATCTATCTATCTATCTATCTATCTATCTATCTATCTATCTATCTATCTATCTATCTATCTATCTATCTATCTATCTATCTATATATCTGGTAGCAGTGACTTCAAGGCTACAAATGTACAACTGAGCAAAACTGCATCTAGTTAAAATTGTGTTAAAAGATGCCTATATAATTTTATAAGATCTATACATAATATTTCCTTGCAGTAATTTATGCATGGCTATTTTAAATAATCATGTTTGTTATGCAGTGAAAAGAATAAGACTTGTGGCTACACACAATCATTCATATAATCAGTATCTGCTTAGGTGTGTAAAAAGGTGAGCGAACTGCATTTCTGTTTTATTAACCTGATTTTGTAATAATCATTATTTAAACTTGAACACAAGACTTTTCTGTGTCTATATGATACAATCTCATAACTGCGAATGGACAAATTTGGTGAAATCCCTAGCCCTGAAATATTAATAAATCAGTCACTGCAGCACAAGAGTAAGCAGTTAAATGAGAAGGATTAGAGATTAAAGCTCATTTGAATGAATGTTATTAAGGCAGAAGTGACATCTGTGCTGCTTCTATATGATACAATGCCATGCTCTGCCAAGCTCAGTGTAGCTTTTTAACTTGCTTGAATTCACTTAAAATCAAATCAATTTTATCTGTAGAGCAGTTTTAACAATGGACATTGCAAAAATATATAAATTATCCTTAATGAGGAGGTGACGGTGGCAAGGAAATCCTCCTTGAGGTGATATTAGGAAGAAAACCTTGAGAGGAACCTAACTCAAAAGGGAACCCATCCTCATCTAGGCAGTGGTGGGCCATCAGGACCAGCAAGGCCTTCTCTGCTGGCCTAATCAGCAGTGATCTGAATCACTGACTTGCATTTTAATATATTTTATATATTTTTCCATGAATGTGTATTAAATTATTCCCTATAGTCTATTCTCTACATTTCATAGCTTTTCTCTTGGTTGTGCTGCTTCCAGTAGTCTATATTTATGATAAGAGTATTTATCCAATCATATTTCAGCCAGTGGCTGACATCATGTATTGCCAGGGTGAAAGAAATCTGCCTTAAGGCCTTCAGAATCAATAGTGCAGGTGCCAGTAGCTTAAAATAAGTGGCAATGAAATTGTTACATTAACCAATCAGATTTCAAGTTGGCGTCACTGGGGCCATCTAGCAGGCATACGATTATGTCAGCAATTTCCCATCCTTTGATTGGATAATTGGAGTAGTCAGAGGCAGCGAACCGCACAAACTAAATAAAATATATATATTTTAACTCCCAATGGCTGACAGAGGAGAAGAAATTGATTTGGTGACAGACATCCTTACAAATGCATTTTCAAGGCGGACAGTAATAAAATTGACTATTCCTTGTGAGGTGTGAAATACTGTAGCCTAATTTCTTTTTTACTTTGCTATTTAACCGTTGATTAGTATCTATTACTGTGGCATCATAATGATGGTATTGAGGTGGATTAATTCAGGAAGGACACCACTGAAGGTCTAGGTGTGAAATGCATGGCCCGCCACTGCATCTAGGTGATACCAGACAAGGTGATTAGCAATGATTTTCAATTGCAAATGCATAACCAGGAGAGCTATTCTAGTTTCTAAGTGGTATCATCCAAAGCAATCTCATGTATCTCCCAACTGTCCATGTGGCGCCATCCTCAGCAGCACTGAGCAACCTCTAAGTGATGAAAACTCAAACCAGAAGCAGAATAGATCAGAGATCCAGAGAGCAGAAGCGGTCAGGAACACTGACATCTCAGGAGAGAGAGAGAGAGAGAGAGAGAGAGAGAGAGAGAGCAAGAGAAAGAGAGCTGGAGGGAGAAGTAGCAGTGGAGTACACACAAACGCAAATCTTACCTGAATTTGCTACTTTCTGCAAGCACTGTGCAACTTGAAAAATGCACGAAATACGCCAACATACCACGCAATGACTCACAACTTGTATGAAAGCAAAAGCTCTGTGCAGCTCCACTTAATTCCTGGACATCGTTCTAGCACTTGCTCTATTCACAAGTTGTTCACAAGCTAGAGAGCATTGCACTGGCCCAACATGTCCAGACATTAGTTTGTGCTGGTGTGACTTTAAATATAGTGGCAGAGCCGTTTCACTGCAAGAAAGCTGGGTTATAAAAATGGATTCCAAATCATGAGACCTACCAGCTGCCGTGTGTCAGACCACAGGCACAGATCTTCCTTAGTGTCTGTAATTTGCACCTCTTATTTCCCCTCTGACATGCCTAAGGTACTGTAATGAGATTATATAAATAGGCCAGCATCAGATTTTTTGGGTTTGAATCATCTCTCCATCTCACCTCAACATGTTCTCAACATGTCTCCTCTTTGCAGTAAGGAAATCACTCTTTGTACAAATACGAGAAAGCTTGAGTATGTATGCAAGAGAGAGAGAGAATGAGTCAGAAAGAGAGAGAGAGAGAGAGAGAGAGAGAGAGAGAGAGAGAGAGAGCAATAGAGACAGACTTTAAAGTAGACACAGTTCTGCTCCTAAGAGTAGCCTGGATAATGAATGAGAGGAGAGCAAACTGTCATTCATTCTGCATGTGCAGTGTATTCCCTACTTCCCTACGAGGTGCCAGAAGAAAGGGCTGGATAGCGTGCACGCTGCTGTCTGAACGACTCTCCTAACAACTAATGTTCATACCCCACTGCCTACATGTCTTATTCTCAGCCCTGGAGGAAACTTCATTCCTCACTCTCCACATTACCCTTTTACGCCTATAATAACAATGAAAAGAATGCATGTACTATGCTGATCGTTATTGAACAGGTAAAAACATGCAAACTACAGTAAGTATAACATAATAACAGAGTCATTTAAGTAATATTCAAGTTTTCTTTTCTCTCTATTTACTATAAATGAAACAAAAAGGCCCCACCACATTAAAGATGGAATTTAATAACTTAAATAACTTGTTTGTTGTGTAATCATATACAACCTCTCAAAGTGCCTTTGTAAACCTTAACAAAAGGTGAAATGAATAATGATAAAAACTCTGCGATGTTTCCCCTCTATGTACAATAAAGGAAAAACTGTAGAAGCACCCCCTATAGGACAATATTATCATTGTTCAGCATTTCTACATCTAATGAATAATTAATACTTAACTAATTTTAAATGATTTTCTTTCAACATTTTAAACATTTTTACTGTTACAACACATGAATTATGAATGAGAGATAATGTACATACACACATATCTCACATTTGAATTGAATTGAACAGGGATCTTTTCTACTAATATTTTCCATGTATTGCCCATTCATTGCCATAAAATAAGCTATTTTGCTACAACCACAGCAGTGTGTTAGAATTTGTCCTCAGTAGGGAAGAACACTTCATGGACTAGAAACACACATAAAGGTCTGGTAGGTGCAGATTCCTTTCACAAGAGCCCAGTGCAAGTAGAAGGTGCATTTGCATTCACTCTGCCATGTAGCTATGACACTTCTTCCTTCACCTTTCACTGACTTCTTTACACACTTTGGGTTCTGTCTTTGCCCAGTTTGACACTGAACATAATGTTTCAGACCTCAATAAATTAAACATGGACCAGTTCTCCTCTACACAACATGCCTGATGGTTTGGTGGATGTTTTCTGTAGCATAAGTTGGGCCTCTTGTACCCACTACATAGTAGGGTGAATACAAATGTTTATCAGAACCTTCTTCGGTAACATGTGGTTCCTTCCCTGCAAGAATCTCCCAATCAGCCCACAATTTTCATGCAATTGTCACACTGCAAATCAGTCCCTTGAAGCTGAGAACATTGGAATAATGAAATGGCCAGCCCAGAGTCCTGATCTAAACCCGACTGAAAAATCTATAGAAAATCCTTGCCAACAAAGATATTGCTTAGAAACCCACTACAGTCACTGAACTGTAGAAGAGACCAGAAAAAGAGTGAACCAAGATCACACCAGAGCAGTGTGAGAAAGTAGTGAGGCCCTGCAGCCGCAGAGGTCCTAAAATCAATCAAAGTGCCTCTACACTTCCTACTAATTTTTGACAGCTGTAAAAGATGTACATCACAGCCTTCGAATTCAGGGAAATTTTCTACCTCAGCAGTTTCCCTATATTACATTAACATAAACCAATTACATGATGAAATGTCATTAAGCTGTTGGAATAGTGCATTGTTAAATCCTCACCTCGAGTGAGTGCATGGAGTTTGGTTTCATTCAATACTTTGCAAAGACATAATCAAATCAAACAGCTTGTGTTAATGTAACTCAATTCAATCACATGAAACTGATGTACACATTTGATTTAAGCAAATATGGTAAATCCGGTATTTGAAGATTTCTGAGCCTTAGTGACTGACAGTAATTTGAGAATAGTCTTGCACCGATGAACATGAGGATAGATAAATAGCTGCACTTCCTTGATCCCGAAGGGGAAATTTGGGAGAAACAAGATAACACGAAGGGATCAAACCAAGAGCTCACATTTGTGCTCATCCATGATGTACAATGGATATAAATAGTCCACAAAACAGCAGGTTCTTGTGAGGTAAAAAAAAAGAAAAAAAGAAAGAAAGAAAATAATGAAATAAAGATGAGTCATATGAGAACACTTCCACTTTTAGTGCAAAAGTGACACTAAAAACCAAAGTGATACATTTTAGAGACAAAAAAAAGATTTTTGAGTGACCAAATTGCACACATGAGCACACTCTTATATATCTGAGCATATGGCTGTATTGAAAATGACAAGTTTATATGTAAACCAGTAGTTATAACAAATCTGTCTTGACTGAAGTGACTCTAGCTATGTCCGAATATCCCTACTACCCTACTATACAGTAGCAGTACAGAGAAAGAGTAGTATGTCTGAATTCCATAATACTTGGATGACCTACTGCTTCTTCTGAGATTCTGCAATATGGAAACAATCAACACTACGAGCCCATAAGGTAAGGTGCTGACGAGTTGTGAGTAAACTGTTAACTTCTTGAAGGATTAAACAAGAAAAAAACATTTGTTTTTTTGGGGTAAAAAGAGTTTCAATCTATACAAGTATAGATTGTATTCATACTACAAACAAATACTGTAAGTAGGTACTGTCACAGTACATAATTTCAAGCACATGCTCTGATTAACCCTAAATAAATCGAAGCTGTTGAAGGACTTTTCTGACATTTTCATCAGGAGAGGGCTACAAAACAATTTCCAAGGCATTAGATGGAATCATTATGGAACACAGTGAAGACAGTCACTAACAAGAAGAGAACATATGGCGACTTTACCAAGAACAGGACGTCCCTCCAATATTAATGAGAAAAGTGGTCAGAGAGGCTGTCAAGAGGCCTACAGCTACATTACAGGAGCTGCAGCTCTTTCTGGCTAGTACAGGTTGCTATCTGCATGTGACAACTATCTCCTGTCTGCAATGTGGGCCAGGGTGGCAGGATATGATCTTTTTCTGACAAAAAAAGAACAAAAAAAGAGTATCCAAGCCTGGCTAAACTTTATTAAAACATATATGAATATGGTCTGATGAGAACAAGATTGAACTTTTTGGCCATAATTATAAAAGGTATAATTAAACAACACAGTACATCAGCAAAATAACACCATATACACAGTACAATGGTGCTTATCTCCAATATTCTGGCTTTAGTGAAGGAGGGAATCATGAATAGCTCAAAGTACCAGTCAATTTTTTAGCACAAAACCTTCTGGTGTCTGATAAAAAGATAAAAATGAAGAGGACTTTCACCTTTCAGACATTAATCAATATTATAATATAATCTGTATAATAATCAATAATATGAATTCCATGGCTTCTGCAATAAATAAATAAACAAATAAATAAAGCTTAATGTTTTGGAATTACCTAGTCAGAGCCCAGAGACTTGAATCCTACAGAAAATCTGTGTGGTGACCTGCACTATAGCAGTTGTTCTAAATCTTTCTGGATGATCAAAACACTGCAGTTCACCAGAGGTAAGATGACTGAAGAAGAGACAGGGTATAATCAAAGAGAGAGTTTAGACAGCCTGGGCAATCCATAGTCTAAACAGTCGTCGAAAACAGTCGACTTTTATACCGAGACGTACGTGCAAAGGACACACTCAAGACCATTTAGATAACGCTCGAGGCTGAACTAAGAGAAAAACAAAAACAGTAGCAAGGGCAAAAACAACATTAGTGAGCAAAGAACAGACATCATGTGTAAGCACAAAGCACATTAACTTGATCTTAAATAATGAAATCATCACATAGTATGCAATCGTATTATTTGATAGTATGAAATAATGCAATCATCACATAGTCATGGAAGAATATAAATAATAAATACATTTTCACAGAGGCTGTGCACAGGAGATTCCCTTACAATTTCATGCATCTGGAATATAGAAAAAATGTCAAATAAATAAATAAATAAATAAATAAATACTAAAGGTTTATCGGCATGGGACAAGATGTACCATGCTGCTAAACTCTTATTAAAACAAACTGAAAGTTGTAAGAAAAATCACAGGGTACTTCCTCTAAGGATTGTCCACACTTACACCATTAGCTTATTCTAAGCTTGTTATCCTATTTCTCTAAAATGTGTCACTGTCGTTTTCAGTTGGTTAGTGCTGGTTGTATTTTTGACATTAGGTGGAAATGTTTTGATATCAGTTATCTTTGTTTCATTTTTTACAATATAAATCCTGCTGTTTTAATGGAATGTCAGGAATGTGTAAACTTTTTTTTTTTGATATCTATTGTATACTGAATCAGTGTGGATGGATTGATATCAAGTGCCCAGAATTGTGCAGAATATTACACATCAGAGATAAAATCACTACAAATTTGTTTAATTCTTTAATGCATTAGTGCATTTTGAATTTGTCTTAATAGAGCAGAAGAATGAATAAAAAAGAAGTGTATATAAAACATCATAATTCTGAGATCAAACCAATTGCCTCCAATTATAGATGGGTGACTTACCTTAACAGTGAAATGAGCCCAAGCATACTGGCAAAGATGATGGTGGTTTTGTGGACAAAAATGAACATTTTTATCCATCAAAGCAGGAATCGTGTTCTCAGTCATGTTCATTTTTCCCTCAGTCAAACCTTTTTTTTTCTTTTTACCACATTTCAGGGCACCTAAGGCACATTTTTCTTTGATTCATGTTCCCATAAAAGCACGTACCTCAGTCGATGCCTTCATGACTTCAGTGTCCTGTGCCTGAATGCAGCTTTATCTGAAAAACTATTCTAAGAGAAACTCAGTTTAAGCTGAGCGTACACTGTACAAGGTGAAATCTTGTCATTGGTCTTCTGCTCACATTGCACTGTTTTGACACAAAAAATTACTCAAACTGTAAACAAATTCCTGCCATGCACGCTTATCCAGAACAACTTTCTTTTTTATCTCATTTTTTTTATACAGCTGAGCAATTGGTGGTTAAGGGCCTTGCTCAAGGGCCCAACAGTGGCAGCTTGATGGTCAAGGGATTCGAAATCACAACCTTACGATCAGATGGCCAGCACCTTAACCACTAAGCTACCACTTCCCCTGTGGATGTCACCGTGACAACCATATTTTGGTGTGGAATTTAAACGTGTGAAACAAAGCTGGTCACACATTGTAAATAGCCTACTGCACAAGAATATGGTTACTTTCATCCAATCTCTGGGGTACAACCTGGACAGGATGCCAGTCTATCACAGGGCACAATCTCACACACACACAGACAAACACACACACACACACACACACACCCACACACACACACACACTACAGACAACTGGGAGATGCCAATCAGCCTACAGTGCATGTCTTTGGACTGGCGGAAGAATCCCCATAGACATGAGAAGAACATGCAAATTCCACACACACAAGTGGCAAAGGCAGAAATTAAACCCTGGAGGTGTGAGGTAAATGTGCTAACCACCAAACCACCATGCTCCATTGTTCAGGGTTACCGAGCAACCAAATCACACTGATAATAGCAAAGATAATAAGTGAATGTGTTCAGGTGTGTGTATTGGATTCTGACCCTGCTCACACTACATGACATCTTATTACATTTTCTGATGTCTAATATCGTGACCTCCAACTTGAACAGAATAGAACTGAATAGAACTCATTTATGGGGCATCATTTGTCCTCTCATCCAGTATCATTTGGGTAGTAAATTGTATGGGAATTGCAATTTGCATATAAAGATGTGTATTTTACTTTCTTTCTAGGGTTTGGGATTTACTCATTTTCACAGGCATAAGCAGCATTCTTCTGTAGCACTGTGCTCTCGACACAAGATCTAGTTAAAAGTTAAAAGATCTAACTCAAGAGTTAGTGTTTTCATTCTTTCCCTCAATTATCATTATGCCATATTCTGCAACTGTTGGACTGCTCTTGCTTTTGTCATTGATGTTACTAAGACTTTCTGCCATGTTCCAACAACCATGGCAAACACTCACACTTAACTTGTCATCACTCAGCAAGACAAGTATGACTGAGTTACAGCTAAAAGTTAAAGCTGTTCCCTATACATCCCTACTCAAGATCTCACTTCTGATGAAAGAAAGATAGCACAGGTGATATCTCATATCTAAAAAAACCACTGACCTGGGCTGCTACTGTCTAGTCTTGAAGGGCATGACATCACCCAGTCATGTGATCACAGTAAACATTCCCAAGGCATCAACCACAGTACTATAACAAGGATATACAATGATAGTTATATAGTTATCCTTGCTTATACTCCTTGAACAGCTCAAATGTGCTTGTATCTACACAAAACGTCTAGTTTTCTTTTTTTTCTCTCTGCATCTGCCAAGTTTTAGCCTTTTGTCTGACTGTCTGTCTGAATCTGATTATTGATCTACCATATAGGTTTATCTGCTCTTTTATTTTGTAAATAAAATCTGACCTGAATTTGTGTGTTGTGTGACACCCAGGCTTAAAGCAAAATGCTTGCCTTTAAAAGTGGTGGTCTAGACACTATAGAAAAAAAACATCTTCAAGAGGAATGAACTTCACACATAATAATGTTCATAACATGAATAGTCTGAAAAAATAAAATCATGCAGACTCTTTCCTCATGCAAATATTAATATATTTTTTGAACTTAAGTTGCAAAATTAAGTCAACTCCTTATCGAGTTGTGCCAAAAAAGCTCTTCTCTCACTGTCATTATTTAAATCATTGCTAGTATCAATGTAATATTTTAAACAATATTTGTGGCATTGCCAGTCCTTAAAGACAACTGAAAACAAAACAGATATCACTGCTACATCACTTTCATCCCACACTAAAGCTGTTTGACTTCTCTAACATCCACACACATCTCTTTGTTTGAAATTAAGAAATAGTAAAGATAGAACTGAATGAATCATATTCTATGATACATAAACAGTGCAATAAGCCACTATATGGCCAAATGAATGTGGAGTGTTTGAACATCCCATTCCAGATTTATTCATCTTTGCTTTAATAACCACAACTATTCTGGGAATATAGGTGTGGGGATTTGTACTCATTCAGCCTCAAGAGCATTAATGGAGTCAGGCACTGATGTCAGCAAGGAGGCCTGGTGTTTAGTCTGTGTTTCATTACATTCTCATTACAAACTGTTCAGTGGGATTAAGGTCAGGGATGTGTGCAGGACACTTTCACTCCAACCTTGGCACACTATGTCTTCCTGGATATCACTTTGTGCACAATGGCATTGTTAAACTGGATTATGATTGGGCTCCATAGTTGCATGCTTCCTGACAATTGCATACTTCCTGTGTGATGGTCACATGCCCGCATGTCCACAAGATGTCCACATGCTTTTTGCCATATAGTGTATGCCAGTGGTGAGCAAATGCTAGCTAATAATCCTACCTTTGACTAGTACTGGAAAAGAATACATTAAAAGTACATTCACTGTGACTCAGTATATGTTTTAAAGCATGCCTTGATTATATGTTTGACTTTGTTTATGGCCATTTTGGAGGTTTTCCTAAAGCTGTATTACTCCAATTTTTGAATACGATTCTTTTTTTTTGTGAACAATTGTTTTATTAAGGAAATAGTTCAGTATAACACAAAATACAACACATCAATTTAGGCTGTAGCCATAACCCCCACCCTCCTGGTAGACTTCTACTGTACTAAGAAAGTGTAAGAGATTGCAGTGGAAAAAAATATAAACTGTAATGCTTAATCACAAAAATAATAGAAAGAAAGATAAATAAACAATAATAGAAATAATAATAATATATACATAAATACAAAGTAAATTATACGTCAAAAAGAGGAAACAAAGGATTTAACAGTTTCAAAAATAGCCCTCCAGATCTTCAAAGTTTTTGTCTTTGCTCCATGAATGCGAGCTGTTGATAGTTCCATAGAGACAATGTCAAGCAGAGATAGGCCCCATATACACTATATTGCCAAAAGTATTCGCTCACCCATCCAAATAATCAGAATCAGGTGTTCCAATCACTTCCATTTCCACAGGTGTATAAAATCAAGCACCTAGGCATGCAGACTGTTTTTACAAACATTTGTGAAAGAATGGGTCGCTCTCAGGAGCTCAGTGAATTCCAGCGTGGAACTGTGATAGGATGCCACCTGTGCAACAAATCCAGTCGTGAAATTTCCTTGCTCCTAAATATTCCACAGTCTGCTGTATTATAAGAACGTGGAAGTGTTTGGGAATGACAGCAACTCAGCCACGAAGTGGTAGGACACGTAAACTGCCGGAGCGGGGTCAGCGGATGCTGAGGCACATCATGCGAAGAGGTCGCCAACTTTCTGCAGAGTCAATCGCTACAGACCTCCAAACTTCATGTGGCCTTCAGATTAGCTCAAGAACAGTGCGCAGAGAGCTTCATGGAATGAGTTTCCATGGCCGAGCAGCTGCATCCAAGCCATACATCACCAAGTGCAATGCAAAGCGTCGGATGCAGTGGTGTAAAGCACGCCGCCACTGGACTCTAGAGCAGTGGAGACGCGTTCTCTGGAGTGACGAATCGTGCTTCTCCATCTGGCAATCTGATGGACGAGTCTGGGTTTGGCGGTTGCCAGGAGAACGGTACTTGTCTGACTGCATTGTGCCAAGTGTAAAGTTTGGTGGAGGGGGGATTATGGTGTGGGGTTGTTTTTCAGGAGCTGGGCTTGGCCCCTTTAGTTCCAGTGAAAGGAACTCTGAATGCTTCAGCATACCAAGACATTTTGGACAATTCCATGCTCCCAACTTTGTGGGAACAGTTTGGAGCTGGCCCCTTCCTCTTCCAACATGACTGTGCACCAGTGCACAAAGCAAGGTCCATAAAGACATGGATGACAGAGTCTGGTGTGGATGAACTTGACTGGCCTGCACAGAGTCCTGACCTCAACCCGATAGAACACCTTTGGGATGAATTAGAGTGGAGACTGAGAGCCAGGCCTTCTCGTCCAACATCAGTGTGTGACCTCAAAAATGCGCTTCTGGAAGAATGGTCAAAAATTCCCATAAACACACTCCTAAACCTTGTGGACAGCCTTCCCAGAAGAGTTGAAGCTGTTATAGCTGCAAAGGGTGGACCGACGTCATATTGAACCCTATGGATCAGGAATGGGATGTCACTTAAGTTCACATGCGAGTCAAGGCAGGTGAGCGAATACTTTTGGCAATATAGTGTATGTCTAGTCATTAAATGGGGAGGAACCCAGCGACTGACTAACATTTTCTTTGCAGCAGTAAGAGCAGCTAAAAGTAAGTTTCTTTGTTGTGAAGACAGAGCCAGTTCAGAAAAGTTATTTAAGAAAAAAGGTCTGGAGTCAAAACCACATCCTTTTCTACTAAAAATGATATGTCATGAGCAAGCTGAGACCAGAAAAGAGAAAGTGTAGAACATTCCCAAAAAAAATGTAAATAGGTACCGAGTGCCCTCTGTGGACATAAATTGCAATTTGGGGAGGATAACACATGCATATAAAAGAGTTTTACAGGAGACAGATAGAGTCTATGTAGTAATTTCCAATGGATCATCTGATGATTGGGGTTTTTTGAGGATGATATGATTGATTCCCAAATTTGATCAGAGGATAAAGTTTGTGTATCGCCACTGATATCCTTAGACCAGATAGTTGTTATGGATAATGGTTTGCATGAGTTTTTGAGGAGAAAAGAGTAAATAACTGAGGTTGAAATAACAGAATTATCAGTGGGGAGAAATACTTTCCGCATGGGATGTACAGGCAATTGTGCATCCCAGGGAACGCCATATGCGCGAAGCGCTGACCTAATGCGAAGGTACATGAAAAAGGAGGTTCCTGGTAGATTAAAGAGGGCCTTAATATCTTGAAATGATTTCAGACCTTTGTCATCATAAATGCCACCAAAGGAATTCACTTTACATTTAATCCACTGTGGAGCGTAAAATGGGTTTTTACCTGATAAGAGATTGTTATTATGAAACAAAGGTGAATGGCAATTCCACTTCAAGTTTGGGTCTATCTTTCTGGTCACCATTCTCCAAGTGGAGATAAAATGTGTTATGATGGGGCCAAAGTGTAGTTTACATTGTCTAAGAGAGACACCAGCAACCAAATGCTCTATACTGTGAGGGAGAACAAGAGATTCTTCAATAGTCCACCATGAAGTTGACACATTTGGCTTAAACCAGGCTGACAGTGCACGGAGAGTGAAGGAGTCAGCGTGTAATTTAAAATTTGGAAAGGACCAGCCCCCATATGATCTGCTGCGCTGTAAAGTAGATAATTTGATTCTGGGGCGCTTACCATTCCAAATATACTGTAGTGAAAGATTACTGAGTTAAGTTTTTTCCAATAGCCAGCTGGTGGGGGTAAAGGAATCATAGAGGAATAAAAATTAACACGAGGAAGGATGTTCATTTTAATAACAGATATCCTTGCATGGAGAGAAGTAGGAAGATGTGTCCAATTTGCAAGATCTGAGGTGATACTAGTCAGGTTGTCATTCAATTTTTTGAGACAATATCTTGCAGGGACGGATAGATATCTACACCTAAGTATGTAAAGGAATGCACCACCGGAATAAAACCAGTGAATGCTGCAGATCCAACCCAAGAATTGAGAGGGAGCAGACATGACTTTGCCCAATTAATTTTGTACCCTGATAGATTACTGAACTGATTAAATAAATTTAAAACGTGGGGGACTGATAGGACTGGATTGTCTAAAAAATAGCAATATGTCATCTGCAAATAGAGATATATGATGTGAAGTGTTCCTAACCGATATAAGAAGTATAAGTTCTGACTGACGCACAGCTTGAGCAAGAGGTTCTAGAGACAAGGCAAACAGTAAAGGTGTAGGAATGATTGTGAACTTATCTGGCCAGTAAGAATGGTGGCTGAGGGATTAACATAAAGGATTTTAATCATGTTTATAAAGTTAGAGCTAAATCCTAAGTGATCTAGCACTGCCCATAAATAGTTCCACTCCAAATGGTTGAGCTTTCACTGCATCTAAAGAGAGAATAGCAGAGGAAGAAATCGAATGTTCGGATGAGGAGATTATGTAAAGTAATCTACGCAGATTGTCTGAAGCAGAGCGAGATTTAATAAACCGTGTTTGGTCACAATTAACAAGTTTAGACATAAAGCCTTCTAAACGGCAGGCTAAAACCTTTGCATAAATTTTTACATCTGTACCTATTAGAGAAAGTGGGCGGTAACTAGAACATAAAGTAGAGTCTTTATTTTTTTAACAGAAGAGATATAATGGCCATATTCATGTTTTGTGGAAAGGATCCTTGATCTATCGAATATTGAATCATAACTAACATAAGTGGACCCAAATAGGACCAGAAGGTTAAATAGAACTCAACTGGTATGCCATCTAGGCCTGGGGATTTCCCTTTGCTCATAACTTTGATCGATGACTCTAATTCAATAAGTGATAAAGGTCTAGCTAAAAAGTCAGAGTCTGATTCTGACAGATGTGGAAGATTAAGAGAAGATAAAAAGGAGGTATAGGATGTGGGTTCACATTTAGAGTTGGAGCTATATATTTCACAATAAAAGGAGAGAAAATTGTTATTTATGCTCTTCTGGTCAGTCAGAACCTCACTGGTATGAGATTTCACTGCTGTAATATTAGCAAATTTTTCACTATTACATAGTCTTAGAGCCAGTAAATGGCTAGGTCTGCTACCCTGAAAGTAATAATTTTGTCTGGATCTTTGAATAAGAAATTCGGCTCTATCTCTATATAATAAGTTCTTTCCTAATAGTTTCAATTTTAGCTGTGGTACGCTCAGAGAAAGTTGGTTTGTCTGTTCTAATGATCGGAGATTGGATTCCAGGTCAGAAATTTTCTTTCAATGAGTTTTCTGGCAATGGGAAACTTATGAAATTGAAAAATTCCTTATAAAGCCCTTTGTCGCCGCCCACAATATCCGTGGGTCGTCTCCCGAGCCTTTACTGATGTCAATAAATTCACATAGTTTACTTCTGAACTGTTCACAAAAAAACTAGTTAGTATTATTATTAAATTAGTATTAAAGTGCCATCTGGGTGCTCGTGAAGGACGCTGGATAATTGAAAGTTTCAAGAAATTATTGCTATGGTCTGAGAGCGATAGAGGAGAGATGTCAACTTCAAGTATCATTAAAGTTAAGGAAGAGGAAACAGAAATGTAGTCAATCCGTGAATATGATTTGTGTCTATCTGAGACACAAATATGTATATGTATATGCATATGTATATGTTTTTTGGCAGAGGTTAAATAATCGCCATAAATATACTAGTGAAAAAGAGGTTATGCATTGGTTAAGGTGCTCAGTAGACACAATCTGGGAGTAAGAAAAATTGTCACCAGATCTATCAAGGTCATTGGACATTACGGCATTCATATCTGTGACACAAAGTAATGCCACTGCAAATGGATTCTTATAAGTCTACCTTTGACCCAACCCTCCCTTACCGACAAACCCAACAACCCATCATAAACCCACCCCACAGAACTTTTACGAACTGGGGTGGAAACAAACCCCAGGCTGCCACCCTCTCTTGTCTCAATCCGTGACAGTAACATGACAGCCCGTATGATACTCTAGAACACCGCCATTAGCCCTATTATAAGAGAACAGAATAACCTCAAATTCACCCGAGTAATAAAGTGGGGTACAAAAACAAAAATAAGAAGTTTTAAATAAAGTGTATATACTCTCTATACCGAGGAAGTAACCATAAATAGTTAGGTCATATATATTGAAAACTGTACATTAGTGATACCAAATTTCCTTACATGAAGAAACTGCCAGTAGACGATTGTCGCATGAAGCTCTGGATGAGTAAATTAGGAGTGGAGTCACTCAGTATTATCTAGCCCTTGTGCCACATCCATCCTAAGAGAGTGAGGATCGGGGATCGAGCTTAGGAATTGATGCGCTTCATCCGGAGAATACATTAATTTGGTCTTGCCGTGTTTCATGACGTGTTTCATGACTCAGCGTAGCTGGATACTGAAGAAAGGTCTACAGGCCTGCCTCTTTCAATTCCCTCCTTATTATACTGATGGAGCTCCACTTCTTTGCCGTCGCAGGAGAGAAGTCGGGGAAGAAGCTCAGCATCGCACCGCCACTTGTTTTTATGGGACCGTGATGTCTTGCTTCATTTAAAATCAAATTCCTGTCGTTATAGCATAACAGCTTGAGGAGATACACTCGTGGTTTAGAATGATCAGTTGAAGTTCTGGAGTAAACACGGTGTGCACGTTCGATCTCGATATATTTGCCCACAAGTGATGGGATCCAGATCGGCAGTGACCGCTTCAGAAAGCCAACTGGGTCATCTTTCTCGGTCCCTTCAGGTAATCCTAGAAGCCGGAGATTATTATGTCTGCTGCGGTCTTGAAGATCAGTCACTTGTTGCTCGAGGGCATCCACACAGCTAGTGTGTTCGTTGATTACTCTTTTGTTCCCTCTGTTCCCCGGTTAAAAACTCAACTTTAGAGTACATATTCTGGATTATAGTCATGTGAGAGACAAATTCGGTGCGCATTGCTGCTAATTCAGTTTTTAGAATGTCCTCAAACCGCTTTATAGTGGCCGCCATGTTGTCCTCCATATCCGCTCGGCCTGCCGCAATTGCTGGTTTAGATTTCAAACAGAAAAAAACTATCCCGATTGTAAGAAAAAAGGCGAACAACAGGGCTACGTGCGCGGAGCTTCACTAATGTGCGACTTGGCTCATGAAAGGATCACATGATTCCCCCAAATATGATTCTTTATAACTGGAATTGAAACTGCTGGGAAAGGAAAATGCAGAGGTGTTAATTGCACAGAACCAATTCACACGTGGTGTAGGCACAATTGTTGGCAAAGATAAAATAATATGTAATCCTGCCACAGCTGTACACTTTTGGACCAGTTTCAAATTCATTTTCAAACTTTTCAGTTTCAAACTTTTCAAAGCTGAAAGCTCTTAGCAAAAGCTTACACTACATCTCTGACACACAGTCAGTGTTGGAACATGCCTGACTATGACGCCTGAATTACATATTTGTCCTATGCAGAACCACAAGGGGTTGAATGATATAATATACAAGAATATATATATGAGAATATACCTTACTGGTCAATCAAACCAATATCATAACCAGTACCCTTCATGCGTATTACTCATGCAAAAATCATATTAATGAAGCCAAAACAAGTTATCATCTGCAATGGTTTGGCAGTCAAATGTGATGAGATCATTATATCCAAATGTACATAAAAAAGGTTGTCATTTCTACATAGTTCATTTCCTGTAGGTATGGATACACGTTAATTAAAGTAGACATTTAAATAAAGCATTATTACATTTGAAATCAAAAAGTGTGGAAAAAAAAACACTGTACAATAGCTTGTATACTTATTTAACACCAAATATATAAGGTACTGATTATAAAGATGCCAAAAAAAATCACATTCTTACACTATCATTCAAATAGAATCAGTTTTGTCTACATCACAGTTTTGTCTAACACCACAGCCTACAGACATGGCCACCATGGGCTACTATTCTGAACACCACACACGTAGAGACTATTCTGAACACCATACACACACAGAGACATCCTCACAGTCAATGACCACATTCATTACCAATCCTTGATATTTTGGGATTGTCTTCCTAGTTAATTGACAGTGTTTTGGTTTTCTCATTTGTTCCTGCCTCACCTAGTTGAAGTTGTTTGCTGAATGCCTGTAGCTTGTGCCAGACCTAAAGGGCTAAACCTGCACTTCTATCCATCTTAGTTCCAATATACAAATTCAAAGGTCAAAGGCAAAGACAGATCAAAATAGACTATGGCCACACAGGGCAAATGAGGCAGAGCATCAAGAGCTAAGCAAAAATAGGGTGTGGACAAATCTGGGCAAAAACAGTATCAAGGGCTAGGTGAGGACAAAGATAAAGAAAACAGGCTGTGGTCTGAATGTGTCCATATAAAAGAAATTAGAAATCAAGACAAGAGGGACTTAGTAACGTCGCAGACTGAAGAACATAGAATGTATACTTTACACAAAACTGAATACACACAAGGGTTAAATCATTTATTTAAGGGTATTACTTAAAACAAGGATATGTAGGGAAAGCAAACAATCGCTGGCATAGGAGGACATAAGGCATGAATTAAAAAAAAAACACATGGTAATGTAAACAAAACAATGAAAAAATAATTAATGATAACACAGAGAAGCTGGTGAAATGTGGTAGAATTATATTAAAGATATATCCAGTGAGGAACTGTTCCTATACATAAGAAAGTTCAAATAAAAATGCATCGCTGACAGAAACCTAATGTTCATAACAGATGGAACTTTGAATGTGAAACCCAAGCCACATAAAGCCAAGTTAAATCTTTCTTCTCATGTGTCTAAAGAAATTGCCAGCATATGGGGGTTTGATTCTTAATTTATCTCTGAAATTTGTTTCATTTCTTTGTCATCAGCCTAGCTTTCAGTCTGTCTTTTCTTTTAATCAGCCATGTAGGGATTTCTTTTTTTTTTTGCACATACAAACTTGGCACTGAGAGAATAGCTTATATTGATTGTAAAATGCTTGCAGGTTATGGAGGCCATTTGGCTGTGTGTTGTTTTTTGATTGTTGTTTTGAAGAGAGTGATTGAGAGGCAGAAAGCATCAGCTTATTTACTTTGACCTGCTGAGCTTTTGAACTAACTACCCAAGTATTTCTATAGTAAAACTATACTAAAGTTTTAGTGCAAACCTTAAATACTGAAAATAAAGCAATAAATAAGAAGTGTTGCCTTCCTGCAGCGCTCACTTTACCATGTCAGAAAGAGAGAAACCCTCTGATAAACCCTCCTTATCAGTCTGTCATGTTTCAAGTGGCATTACATGTAAAATGCTCTTAGTTTACAGATGATTTTTGCCAACATGGAAATTACCTAACCAACCAATCCAGCCCATTGTCTGTAGTCCCATGATTATAAAGATTGCACAGGTTGTCCTTAGTGACTGGTAGGTCTGTAAGCGGCATCCTCTGAGAGAGTTCATTTGCATTTAGATTGAACACTCATCTACAAATGTATTTGAAGGAAGCTTATACAGGCAGGTCCTCTGTTTTTACTGAGCAGCTGAGCTTCAATCGCTGCTTACAGGTAAAGTCAAAGAGACACCAGTGAGCATGTACATGACCTAAACCTGCTTCTCAGGTACAAATAAAAGAAAATGCGTCCTCTCTGTAAAAATCAAAGTAAAATGAATAGTATTTAAATTACGCTGAATTGAATATACTGATGCCAACTCCACCATTCTACATACCACCACCAATGCAGAAAACGTATGTTTGAATGATATTCTGCAGTGCAGCATTCAATACAATAACTATAAAGTACGCAGGTACGACTGGTCTCATTTTGAACAACATCAAAAATCAGCTTCTAGTGAGGAGGCACAGCACCCGATGCCTACACAAGCACCCTCCATAGATCGTACCCATCTCTGCAACACCTCTTCACTCTCCTGCCTTGTGGGAGGTGCTACAGGTGAATTAATGTCACACTGACAGACTGAGTAACAGATTCTACCCCAGAGTCAAAAACATTCTAAATTAGGCATCCATCAGACCTACTTGGGACGACCCGCCCACACTCTCACCTATCAACTCTAACACCCTCTCAGTGCACACAGCTGGAGTGGACACCTGTTCACACACACACACACACACTCATCAGTCATCAGTGCTCAGTGAAATGGGTTGCATACACACGCAATGACCAAAACTTACTTTGGCACAGCATTACGCCACTTATATTTAGCACAGATTATTTTTTTTCACCTCTCAAACTGTGTATTTTATATCATCCTGATGTTATCACAAAAAATATAAAACAAAGACAACTTGTATAAACAGATAATACAATTTTTAAGTGATCAGTTCATTAAGTAAAGGTCAAAGGTTGCAACACCTAGTATATCACAAACATGAAAAAGGTAATTGGTGCATAATCTTAATAATTGGTTGTGCAAACTTTCCAATTTTGGAATTGCTTAAATTCAGCCACACTGGAGGGTTTTAAAGCATGAATTACCTGTATCAGGTCCCGCTCTGCATTGTAATGTAGTTCAGTCAGGATTAGGTCAATTCAAAACTTTACCTTTGTTTCTTTTGAGCCATTTAGATGTGGATATGCGCTTGTGGTTCAGATCATTGTCTTGCTGCATAACCAAATTGTGCTTAAGCTTCAGATCATGGACCTGTCACGTCAACGCTGGAATTGCTGATACTTCATCTCCCAGAACTCAGTGTGGCCTACAATGAACTACAGTGCACAAAACCCATTAACAGTCATGTTCATCCTGCTGATCATCTGCATCTGTGCACAATCACAGCCACAGTATTTAAGGACTTCTCTATCATAGCAAAGTATATGCTCAAATCATAATTATATAAGTTATAATTTATATAACTATAGGTATATAAGTACAGCAAAGTATATTTTTGCTGTCAGTTGATACCAAGTCATCTTGGTGTATCATCAAGTGTATCTTGCCATTCCAACATTCAGGGTTTCTCATTTTCTGTTTTTTGTCTCTTACCTTGCCTTGTTTATGTTGTTTGCCAATTACCTGTCCAATTCTTCCTTGTTCATGATTTTGCTGCACAAAAGATTAGATTTGTTGCAAGCTTTCCTAATAATGTTACCTGCATTTGCATCTGCCCCTTACACACAACAGGACTGATGAGCAGAATTTCTGTAGGGTAGGTGAGGTGTGTAAATGGTCACTATTAAATATTACAAATTATTGTGTGTGTATGTGTGTGTGTGTGTGTTTTAATAATCCTGGCACCAAGCCAATGCATAATACCATCCCAGAATGAATCTTTCAGAGAACTCTTTTGTAACCCACTGTACAGAATTCTTCACAGGAGATTTATGTTATAGTTGTCATGTTTTCATAGTTGATTCTCAACCGACTCAACATCCTCAAGTGACTTTAATCCAGTAAGCCACTACAGTAATAGATAATCACAGAGAAAGAGCCTTTTGACTCATTGTTGAGCAGTTCAGCACAGATCATTCTGATTGTCCAGCTGTAGCAGCAAGTCTGCCTCCCCAGGGATCACAGATGAAGGCTTATATCTCTGTGTGGGCTTGTTTTATTGGGAATCAAAGCGAAGGTCCAGCTGTTCACTCAGATGTTCTGGCTCATTCAGGGATCATGGACCAGACCTTTGTAACTCACTGTGCAGAATTGTTCAGTGGAGAACGCACTGAAGGTACAAAGTCCTGAACCTGACTCCTTGTGGAATTTCTGGCTTTTTGGTCACCTCATATTTATATCTAAGGGAAACAGTGCATGGTCAAAGGTAATAAAAGCTTGCTTTTTATTCTTCCAAAGAGATCCCTCAGCTTTTTTAAAAAAAAAATTATGGCATTGGTGGTAAATGCTATCTCACGTGTCTATACATAATCTCCCAGGTGTTCAATTGGATTGAACAGACATATAATAACTGTAAAAGCATATGATTTACATCAATCCATTCAGCCCATGTGCCCTGTGCATGGGAGTTGGGTCATCCTGGAAGAGATCTCTCCCATCAGAACAGAAATATTTCATCATACACTAAAGGGAATCAGTCAGACCGATTTGATTTGACAGAATCGATTTCTGGTCATGCTTCTCTCTTAGGACACACACACACATACACACACATACACACACATACACACACAAAATCTTCAAACTCCATTGCCATGCACTGTTAGGTCATCTTATATTGATCTTCTCACCACCCTATATACTCCAAAACTCTGGAATGCTCTTCAGCAGTCTACAATAGCGTCTCTTTCAAGTGGAAAAACAACTCACGATATTGTAAGTCTATCCTCTGTAATATTTTTTTTTATTATTATTATTTATTTTAATTCATGTATGTAATACATGTGTATGTTGCATTCAGGGTTATGTTACTTATACTATTCTGCCTTTATGAAAAAAACCTCTGTAACTTGTCATTGATTCTGATTCTTGCATATAAATGGAAAAAATGACATTTCCTTCAGTACTGAATATGAATGTCTTGCTTTTGTAAGAGTTCTTCTGTTTATTTGCTCTCAGACAGGAGAAACTTTCTTGTTGCTATGGTGAATACTGGAATGTGACAGTAAAAGCACAAATGTGTCTGACGGCCGAATTTTAATCACAGCTAGAACTGGAACAGCTAATCAATGACATTTCTTTATTGATTAGCTTGGCGGCTGTGCAATTATATTACTTCACTGAGAACAACTGGAAGACGGAAAAGGAGTACACCTGAGCCAAATTGGTGCTCAACAGAAGTGGTCTGAAGTGCTGGAGCACTTTACTTTGATGTCTGTAATGCTTTTCTTTCATTTATTCAAGACGGAAGGAAGACAACAAGGAAACTGAGCAAAACATAGCCTGCTCATCAAACCTCATTAAACATGAAAATGCACTCAAAACACACCGGCTGTGCTCATAATCATAAATAGTTTAAAAACATATTTTACATATTGAGTTTCAAAACATTTGATTACATACATGACCTCATGGTTCAGAATTTAGCTGGAATGTCTTAGTTATTTCTGTAACTCCTGCAATGTGCATTACTTTTATTTTTGGTAGCAACAAAAGATCACGTTCCGCTCATTCCTCTGTGTAACATCTCTGGGTTACTGTGGAAATAAATTTGCTGAAATATGCTGTGCCATTCTGCTGTAGCAGAAAACACCTTACTTACCTTTGGATGAAGCGTACAAAACGCTTTTTGCCACTCTTTGCTTTTTATACAAGCTCAGCATTTTCACATTTGAAAGTCAAATAAGCATGAGAAGAAAAACATGCTCATGCCGATGTCTAAATTTAATTGCATGTCTTATATATACGGCATGTTGTTCATTACTTGTTCCACATTCCTTGCTTCTTCTTATTCAACCCTTTTTTTCTTTCGCAGACTCAATTTGCCAGGCCGTGCCAGACACAAACAGGAACAAAAGCCTAAGGAGAGCCATCAAGCATGGAAAAGCACAGGATTACCTCTGTTCCACCTTCATTATTGGCAAACTGGCTTCAGCTAGCCTGGATTTAGAAAACAATATTTTAGCCAAGGGAACTGGTACATACGCTAAAGGGAAAAAAAATCTTTCTCTTATTATTCCCAAAGTTTTTCCCTCAGCTAGTGTTTTGATGTTGATGGTGTATTGAGAGCACTGTTTCACATGCACAAGTTATTTTAAAGCCACTTGTTTTATGAGAATCTTTCTTTATTTTATT
Source organism: Hemibagrus wyckioides (assembly GCF_019097595.1). NCBI lineage: Eukaryota > Metazoa > Chordata > Actinopteri > Siluriformes > Bagridae > Hemibagrus > Hemibagrus wyckioides. The sequence goes on along the minus strand of NC_080712.1, from coordinate 23,704,619 downwards.
ATGAAGGGGTTAGAGGAATATCTCATTATGACTTCACCGATGTGTTAATGTTTTGCACTAGTTAAGCCAAATTGCAGAAGCAAAACACTGTAGGCTTGATAATGGAACTTGACAAGACAGTACACACGGGGTTGATCATAATTGATCATTTTCTACAATAGATCATTATTTTAAATAGTTTTACGGTGAAGTACATCCAACATACTTTGATGTCATTGCTGAAAAAGTAGTACATCTAAATGTAAGATGCTGCCTTTAGAAATCATTAAAAGGTTCCATGGAATAAAACACAATTAATTGAAAGTCTCATTTTTCATTTGTATAGACAGACTGAATTTGTTATATGGTAACCAAGGAGAATGAACAGTAATGGTCAACATAGACAAGAAATGTCAGCCCTGTTAGCACTACCCTAATTACTTAGTGCAAGATAACAGGATAGTTGGTTAGAATATAAAAAGTGAATGATAAAATATGTAAAAGAATAAATAAATAAATATGTTGTAGACTTTATGATTGGTAGATAGGTGCACCTCTCTCGGCGTATGTTCAGAATTTGTTCACAACAGCAACAATTTGCCTAGATATGGCTTGCCTGGTGGACTACAAGGCAGAAACAGTGTTTTGAGATTGATTGACTTTAGAGTGTAGGTTCAACAGGACAGAAAGGTTGGAAAAGCAAAACCAATAAGAAAAGAAGTTCAAATTTAGGTGTGTTAGTATTGAAAATACAGATTTGCCATGATATTCTTCTTTAGTCCATAGCTCTGTGTTGTTTAATGCAGCTCCATGGTCCTGGAGAAACGTTGTTTGATTTCACTGTGTATTACGTCAGCAATATATGGTTAAAATGACATTAAAAGCTTCTTGGTTCGACTTGAGGTAGGAAAACCAGAAAAACAACCAGGCAACCACCAAAAACTGTGTGTAAAACCATAGCATTTTACAAAAAAATGGACTATTATGAGTTTTATTATTGTTGTTTTAGCCTAGATACTCATGATATCACACAATGCTATGCAGTTGGATAGTGTCCAAGTGACGTACCTCAGCTGGTGCAGGGTACCAAAATACAGGAGGGAACCATTTTGTACTCTAGGGATGGACTCACAGTGCTTGCATCAAATTATGATTCTTCCATCAGCAGGATGCAGTATGATCCTGTATTGTCCCAAATGTCTAGTTTTAATAATCTACTAATTGGATATATCTGGTCTGGTCTTTAGTACATGTAGGGCTTTTAAGAAAAAGTGGAGCATTCTGAGATGTAAGGGTCATTACAGCAAACTAAGCTACTTCTGTATCAGAAGCTCTGATAAAACTATAAAAAGTAACCCATTCAGGATTGTGCTCCTAACACTAAACACTGGTTGTATGGATGCTTTTCATATCAGCAAGGAATAAATTATATGACAGTAAAAGAGAGGAGGAAGAGAGAGATGAGGGATGGACAAAAATCCCAAAGGATCTAATGTGCACCTGCGATATCGGACACGATACTTATAAGGTCACTGGCTTTGAAATGTTCTCATCATCCATCAATTACCTGAGCCTCAACATGTCCAAACACATTTACATCAACTTAATTGAATTCTAACGCTGCTTATCTTTTATGCAAAACATTGCTGAACTCTGTGAAAGTGCAGAGCAGTTTATTGTTTCACTGGTATCTTGTCATTTGCTTCAAAATGAGTAATGATCTCATAGAAAATGCTTTCAGGTAAAGGAACACTTGAATAAGTGCATCTAAGTTGTATTGTTACAGACCATATGAGCTGTACAAAGTCTGTAAATGACCCGTGATGTCTGATTGGCTTTATCTTAGTCATCAAGCATCCTTCCATGTATAGGCATATTTCTAAACAGAAACAGCCACCTTTAGTCACTGCACCTGTGTTAATTAATATCTCATTTAGTAAGAGGACTAGGAAACATGAAGCATTTCCTTTTAAGAAAATAAGAATTAAAACTACAACGATTGTTGAAGCTGTAGAGAAGAGGGTTGTCCTGTATAGCTTCAATCTTTCTTTACTCCCAACACAACTGATCCAGATCCTCCTGAGTAGAGAACATTTCCTGGTTAAAGAACCAGAGAACTACTTTCAGAGAATATAGAGAACTACTTCTTGGTTTGGAGAGATTTGTAGAAGTCATTGGATGTGTCTTAATCAGCTCCCAAGCTCCCTAGGTCATGAATCAGTGTATTGTGTACATGAGTTAAGGTTCTTGTAAGGACCTTGTTTCTCTACACATTGGGACAATGACTCAGTTTCAAATGGCATGACTACATACCTGCATTGTAATAACTCTTAGGTCAAATTGTATATAGAACGTCAAATAAAGTAAAAACTCACTAACATAAGTAATCATTTGAGAGCTACAACATCGATGCTCCATGCTTTTGCTGTACTTTATGGGATTTTTAAAATATTTTGCAATTGAGAAAGCTCTTAAAATGGTCAATTCTCTGACCAGTGTTTGGGAATTAAATGAGACATTTTCTGTTTCTTCTGTCATTATGTTTTATGTATAATGCTATCACAACAGATTCAACAACTTAAATCAACAATTTAAAATAGAAGAAGCATTAAATACAAAATGAGCAGAAACCCAAAGAGTTCACCATCGCACTTGTGGTCACAAAGGGCAATTTACAACTTGACTTGCTATAAATATAATAAAACTCAGTCATCATGCAGCACATTGCACTGTGTATGATTGTGTGTCTGACTAATATATATTCATTTGATTTAAAATGAGTAAGTCTGTTGTTTTAGTTATTTTTAATATTACTTTTGAAGTGGTCTATTTATGCTGAAGTAGGGTGATATAATTTGTTTGTGAGAAACATGATCTAAGTCATATTTCACTGATATATTGTGCAAAAAAAAAAAAAAATAAATTAATGCCTTATGCCCTTCTAAAATAGCACTGTGTTGATGTTAAACAGCAAAATACTTTTGTGTTGGCCTGAAGTGAGAGTCCTACTGTTCAGCTGACTCACATACACTGTAAATGTAAACACTATGCAGCATATCCTGATCAAAATGCTTTCATTGTGGCTCTTCAGCTTGTTCCTCCAATACAGTGTTAACATTCTATAATTCTACTTTGCTGATACATCCACCTGCTGATATAAAGCTTTTCCTTTACTGCATTCTGTATTAACCTGCAATGCAAATTAAAGCCATAATGAACTTTAAAAAACAGGGCTTGTCTTTTGGGAATAACAGTGACTACACAACCCAGATATTATTTCTGCAAACCCACTAGACCAGAAACATTTTACCCCTAATAACCTATATGCAACATTTTTACTGCAGTACAAACACAGAGTATTGCAGTCGAATGTAATTTGGCATGGGGAAAAATCTATGTGACTGCCTGTTTAATCAGACTGCATGACTGGAGAATACATAAATGAGCAATTAGCATAGTGATAAGGCTGTGTGTTGAGCTGGGAGTTGGAGAGAGTGCTAAGCTGTGGATGGATATTTTTTCATGGGGAATTCTTTCTTGTCTACTGCTGAATGACAAGGCCAGGTGGGTGGAAGTTATGGTGCAGCTAATGGCAGAGTTTGACTTACATAACACTAATTGTAATATTAATGGTACTAATTATGTCCATTAAAGACTAATTATAACTAAAATGTAGCCCCTGTGGCAAAAACAGGCACAAAGAAGCTCTTCAGTTTTTCATGTCTGTTTATTAGACTCTGAACAATCAGCTTCTTCACTAAGACTCCTACTGAGTTCTTCAAACTCTCTAGGTAACTGCTTTTATGAATAACATGTTAGTCACCCTGGCTCTCCAAGTATGCTTTAAATGATCCAAGGAGGAAAAGTAGACCCTGAGTTAAAGTTTTTCGAAACAGATCTCATTCATTCATTCATTCATTCATTCATTCATTCATTCATTCATTCTGCATTTGGTATGTGTCTAATGTTTTATTATGGTGCAAAACTTAGCTAGTTGGTTATCTACAAGATAGTTATGTCAATAAGGACAATGCTGCATACCTTTAAATGGATGTACAAGGTCCAAAATCAGTTTAAATGATTGTGTCTATCTAAAAAAAAGCTGAAACATTCTAAGTGAATAAATAAAAGTAGGAGACAGGAAATATAAACAGAGTTATAATGTTACTTTAGGTCGCTTTTGAAAGCCTATAACAACATTTCATGTAAAAAGCTGTTGGTCACCATAAAAGTGTCAGATCATGATATCCCCATCTTAGACACAATAGTACCAGAGTGCTGGAAAGCCAGCATGGAGCAGAACACAGAACGTTTCTCCGAAGATTCCCGCCTCCATCCTGTATGTGTGGAGTTTGCATGCTCTCCTTGTGCTTTGGGGGTTTCCTCCAGGTACTCCTGTTTCCTCTCACAATCCAAAGACACGCTCTGCAGACTGATGGGCATCTCTGAATTGCCCATAGTATGTGAATGAGTGTGTGTGTGTGTGTGTGTGATTGTGCTCTGTCCAGGGTGTCCCCTGCCTTGTGCCCTGAGTCCCCTGGGATAGATTGTAGGTTTCACATACACAAGGAAAGGTACTATTCACAATTCATTTTAAGACTATGATTCTTTCTAATAGTTCATGAAGATTATAATCTGTATAATCTCCACTAGACAAACATGATTGATGAATTGTGCCTCATTATATCACTTTATTACAGGTAAAGGCATAAGATACAGCTCATCAGAGATAATATTATCTCTTCGATGTGTATATTTACCTTTAGCACTGATAAGATTTGTTTACTGAGTTGTGTAATATGGTTTTGTAACAACTCTATCTGTCCAATTAAGAAACAACAGTTTCTGGCCAGTGCACTGAGCTATACATCAGTGAGTGCCACTCCACTGCTAGTAGTGATTCTTCCAGATGTTTTGCTGTTCTTAATCCCAAAGTCCTCTTTACCTGGCTTTGGACAGCCTCCTCTAGGCAGATGCTGTTGGTTTAGATATTTATATTGAGATCACAAGGCAATTTAATTGTACACAAGAGGACTTCATCTAATTATGTGATGTGACCCACAATTAATTTAGTAGTTTCACAACAACAGGGATAAACACATATATAAGATTTTGAATTTGTAAATAATTTTTAAATTAAAAAAAAAAAAGTCTGCGCTATGGGCTATTTTTCCAGGTTTATGACATATAACCCCAAACAAAATCCTTATAATGTCTATTGCTGTTCCAATTCGAGGACTCTATCCACTATTCATAAACAATTAAGTTAACAGTTTTGTTCAAGGATAATCAGTATTCCTGTACAGCCACAGCCTGTAAATCTAAGACACTTGTGGATAGGAGGATGAGACAACACCTACTGATTGTAGCTGACACACTGAATAAAGAACATAATAGTTTGAGACAAAAACTGACAGCAAAGATTAATCCTGTAGGAACAGGTGATATGTAGATGCAGTTACCTACTTATCATCATTATCAGCTGAATCAGACAGAGGAAGACATTTCACAGTGCAAATTCTCAATGTATTCAACATCCTCACAATAATGCAAAGAGCGAAAGCAGGATTTACTTCCTTTCAAGAACTGTGAATAGCACATAGACCATGGTGTTACTGAATAGATAAATATTTCAATGTGCAAAAATGAACGAGAATAAACATGAATGGGTCTAAATTATATGAAAGCAAATGCAAAAGATTTGAAGGTTGGTTTAAAGTGAGTTCCCAAACACATCTGTATAAGCAGTTAATGGGGCACATCATCGTTACTTCATCATACAAGGTTTATTTTCTGGCTTGCCTAAGATGGTTTGGAGCAAAGAGGCAATGTGATCAGATTTTCTTTGCACTTGTTATAATTTGTAATATATTAACTGGGTCAGATGTTGACACCAAGCATACATATATAAAACTGCTATATTTGGTGTCTTCAAAAAATATCTAAACTCACTAATGAGAAACAAGTAAGAGGCAACATTAGTCACCCAGGTGACAACTAGACATGGTCTACTGCCAGCAACACTGTGCAATTATACTGTAGATGCTAGTTGCCTGTGATCCAAGTTGGTACAGATGAGGTAAAGAAATTCTAGTATATTAAATTTGTAGCTATTTTGGAAGCTCAAAAGCAAGGACAATACTTTATGGTGAGGTGATTAAAATCTCAAAGAAAGAACTCACCTTCTTTTGGTATAATATGGTCAATCAATGATCATAAAATGCATCAGAAAAGATCTGATGACCTCTAGAGTTTCTGCCTCTGTCATGTTTGTGCACAGGCAAAGCTTTCATGTTCTCCCCGTGCTTTGAGGGTTTACTCTAGTTTCCTAGTCCAATGACATGCGTTTTAGGCTGATTAGAATCTCTAAATTGCCTGTAGTGTGTAAGATATGTGGTACAGAAAATCAATGAAAAAACACATTTCTTACATACTTCATATGTAGATTAATAGAACTTATAATATCTCACAATTTCTCTCAATCAGACCATGACAGATTGCCTCAAAGCTGAGTGAATTTATCAGAGTTGATAAATTGGTATCTGTTATCTCAATTGGTGGCTTTCTTCTTCTTCTTCTTCTTCTTCTTCTTCTTCTTCTATAAATGCTAGTCTACCAAGTTTCCCCCTATTTCTTAACACTGATATAGGTTCTGGCTTATCTGATGTCCATGCAGTTATTACAGACTGCTATATATAATCCCCATTTACTCCATGGATTTGCAAAGCAATCTATACCATCTAATCTCCTGGGATTCTCTGTATGTTCGAGTTTATTAAACAGTTTGAGAAGCAATAGCTAAACCATGTCTAAATCAGAACAAAACTACCATTTTGATTTTGCAATCAATTTCAATATAGTAATAAAAGGCCATTTTGTTTCTTCCTGTATGTATAGCTAGCCTGATTTTTTTTTATTTTTTTTATTTCCATTTAGCAATTGTCCAGTTAAAATGACATATAAAAATGTTATCTTTGGATCATACTATTTGTATGTTTGATCCACTGGAAAAGATAAGTTTTGAAGTAAAAACATATACTTTCTACAAACTACTATCTGACATAGCTAGTAATTGCTAGTAGCTGAAATTGATTTCTTTGTTTTATTTGAAAGAAAGCAAAAGAATAGCTTTCAAAGTGGAATATATAAGAATCTGAAATAAGAATAAAAAAAAAATCTTCACTATATATCTACTTGCATCATTTCAGGTTTTCCCATTAGGTACACCCACATTATACATAACAAAGCAACAAAAATGACTGCACATCCCCCAGCAATAATAAATTATTCACTTCCTTTCATCTTGTCAGCAGTGGACACTATAAAGTACTGTATATATTATTTAATCTGAATCCCCAGAGTGTCAGTGCAACTGTAAGCAAGTGTGTCATTTGTTAAATTATTCCAAAGATGTTGGGTTTGCTCTTTATTTTCTGGCACCTAGTTGTATAATTACATTTTAGTTATGCCGAATATAAACTCTAAATGTGGGGACACTCATCAAAAATATATTTACACATCAGCTTCAATCTTCTTCCTTGTTTTTCTTATTACACAACATGCAGAACTGCTATTACTGTATAACACTACATTTCTTTATAAAAGAATTAATTAAGATTAATTAAGCACATTTTAGTTAAGGCATTGGACTACTGATCAGAAGGTTCTGAGTTCAAATCCTGGGAGCTCTTGATCGATCCCTTATCCCTCAGTTGCTCAGTTGCATAAATGAGATAAATCTAAGTCACTCTGGATAAATGCTGTAAATGTAAATGTTTTGCTGAATATCCTTATTATCTGTATTCAACTACATGGTAAGCCATTATTTAACAGGGCTCTGTTTACTAATTACCTGTATACCAACTGTGCAGATAAGTCATTGATACTGTAATATTGATGTTTATTTATTATTGATTATTGATGTTTTATTTGCTTGTTTACTGAGATACTTGATACATGTTATAGATCATATACTGTATTTATGATAAAAATCCTTTTGCTTAAAATGTGTTCTTTTTACATCAGTGAGGTTTTCTGACACATTCTGGTGTGGTTTATAGTAGTACTATTTATACAGTATTTATTGTCAATGCCACATATGGTATAGCTGAGGAACTGTGTAGAAAACTGATATTCCAGCTGTTGCTTTTCCATATCCTGAATAGAATGGGTCAAGGCTAAACAAGAATTTCAGCACAGTCCCTAGTTCCTGCTGGTAGATGACTGCTCCAGTTGACAGATTACCTTGATTTGACAAGTAATCTTTTTCCTATGCCCCACATTTTATTCTTCCAATCAACAGTGACATAAAGAAGCAGCTTTGATTAGTAATTTTTTATATCTATGGACTGTCAGCAGGCATTACCTGACTGTCAGACACAGACAGATATACAATGGACATAAAAAGCCTACACACACCTGTTAAAATGACAGGTTCTTGTAATAAAAAAATGAAGTGTCTTTTGGTGCAAGTGTCTATCTTTGTGGCACGCCTTGACTTTTTAAAAAAATATTTTCAGAATCTTTCTTGCAAAAACATCCTAGATCCATCAAATCTCCTGTGCACTGCTTGCATCAGGTCACCCCACAGATTTATAACTACATTCAGGTCTAGGCTCTGGCTTGGTCATTTATAAAACATTTATCACATTTTGGTTTAAACCTTAGGATGGGTCATTGTTCTGCTAAAAGGTGCAATTTTCATCTTCAGCTTGCTCTCAACACCTACTCTAAAATCGATAGGTGTTTATAGCTATTCATGATTCTTTTTGCCTTGATAAAAGCTCCAGTTCTTGCTTAAGAGAAGCAGCCCTACAGCATGATGCTGCCACCACCATGTTTCACTGTCCATATGGTGCTTTTTTTTTTGTGTGGAATTATGTAATTATAATTTTTGGAATTGGTCTCATTAGACCATAACACATTTCGCCAAATTGTTTGAGCTGGTTTAGTGAATTTGGGATGATTTTTGTGAAAAAGGACTTCTGTCTAGCCATCCAGTGTGAGATTATTGCCACATGCAGAGATGAATCAGTACATGTCAGATAATCCTACAGGTCCTTCAGTGTTGCTGTAGATATCTTGGCAGCTTCCCTGTTAAGTTTTCATCTTGTCCTTTTTTATACATTTTGGATCGACATCCTGTTCTTGTTGATGTCACTGTGCTGCTCCATTTTCTCTATTTGAAGATGATGGCCTTTGCGGTACTACACGGTACCGCTAATGTTTTGGAAATTCTTTTATACCCCTCTCTCGATCAATGCCTTTCAACAAGGGAGATGCATGCATTGTAAGATCTATGTCGACCAAGGCTTCTGCAATCAGATGAAACCAAGATGTGAAGAAAATCCTACTGAAACTGCTGATCTTTATTTGGAGTTAATCAGAATAAGTTGATGGTAGCTGTATGATAATTACTCTTAAATATGAGATTGAATGTGATTGCAACATCCCCAATTATAAAAGGGTGTTCATATCAGTTTGTTATAACTTTTTTGTGTTCCCAAGATATTGTTAAATGGTGTAATTTCAGATTGAAAATAAAAAAAGTTCTGACATGATTTATCTTGCTTTCATCTTTTTATGTCGAAAAACCTGCTATTTTAACTGGGGTGTGTTGACTTTTAATATCCAGTGTAGGCAACTACAAATATCTGTCTCACTTTCTGGCTCTCCCTTTTAATTATGCTAGTATTGCTGGAGTCTTTAACTGTTATATGATCACAAGCATACCTAATATTCTCTCTCTCTCTCTCTCTCTCTCTCTCCCAGTTTTCTAAACTCCCTATGTGACTGCATCAGACCTGCCTGATCCACTCTGATGCCCTACTTCTGTTGGAGTCTCAAGGTTGGTGGTGCTCACAGTTGCTGAGGATGGCTCCACATGGACAGCCTGGAGACACATGGGACTGCTATGGATATTGGAGTCTATGGTGCCGGCTTTGAACTGCTGTTGCAGTGGTTGTTTCTATGTTCGGGTCTCCATGATTGAACATTTGATGGCATCGGCAAGAAGGATTTAGTGTTAAATCTAAAATGATCTCAGAAATTATGCTAATTTATAACATGCTCAAAAGCTAATTGAAAGCTTTCTAAATAAAGCTACCTTATTTAGATATAGATGATAAAAGTACCAAATGTTTGTTGCACCACCTTAAAGTACATAATATTTCCTCACAAGTAGATAAATACCATTGTTGTTTGATAGGCAGTATAGCCAACATTTAATTATCAGAGCTGCTAAAATGCATTAATGGGTTAACTCATCCAATAAATATATTTATGCAGAAATTGCTAAAAAACAATTTTTAACATATTCTACATATTTTGCAGGTTAATTCCACAATTAGGAAGCGAAAAAAGTGACAATTGTACCCTTAAATAAACTGTCTGAATCAAGGCTGGATTGGATTTGGGGATAGATGTGGAGTGTCTCAAACATTTTTACATGATATATCCACATCTGAAAGCATCTGAACTAAAAGAAACTGAGGTTTAAAGCAGGTTTTCTTTTTTCGGTAAGTGGGCACTGGCACTTGTAACACAAACAAGAAGGGTTTAGTTAATAGATGCATTAATGGCAGGTATTATCATTAGATGGGAAGGGTAATATCTAATATCTGTCAATAACTTGACTTAAAAAATAGATTAAAAAAAAGATAAGTATTTTTTCTATCATGAAATCTTGGATGGGATTATATGGTATATAAATATGGGGCAAACTATTACATACTTACACTTAAAGAAAGAGGAAGCTGCATTTGTGAATTCAAATTTTCAAAAATAAGCACAAAAACATATTCTGCTGTCTGGCATTTCTTAAAAAAATTGGGGGGGGGCCTTTTTCACATTCATTGCACCTACAGCTGTCAGTAACACATGATGACGTGTTATGAATGTGTCAGCAGTCAATATGAGGGAGTTTCACTCAGTGTAATCACCTACATGGCTGTCAATGACAGGCTGCACGAATCTACAGTCTGGGCTACGAATAAATCTACTAAGCCAAGCTTCATCCTATTCTGTACCAAAATATTTACAGCAAATATCTGATGTGGAAGCCAAAAATGAGACCTTACATTGATGACAATTTATGTTTGGAAAGACAGTGTAGCATAATCCTGGGGATAACCCATTTATACCAGCTGGTCCTAGTGACTGGGATTTCACTTCATCAGTAACATCATGCAGGTCCATGGTTGTGCATGATTTATATACTGTGGCACCCTTGATAATGCATGATTAATTATTCAATCTTGATTTTCCACTTCTGTAAGTTATTCGGGATGAGGGCACCTGCCAAATGCCATCAATGTACATGTAAAAAGACTTTAAAGCAACTTTACAGAAACCCAGGTCGAGATATTAAATGAGTAGAAAAGAAAAACTGATGACATAAGGAAGAAACCTTGAGAGGAACCAAGTGCAACAACGGGTGACAGCGGATAGTATGAATAGAAGTCATTTGAGACAGAAAGATAGAGACAGAAGGAAAGTGTGAGAACAGATTATTAGGCAAGCTTACCTGTGCCTGTCCTACATTTTTCCCTGATTTTGCTGATGTGTTGAGGACCAGTTTCTCTCAGTACCAGCTAGAATTATTTATTTAAATTAATACCACTAAATTACATATATAACATCAATTCACATGTATTATTTATAACTTGTTTGACATGCATAATATGCTAAACCATTAGATTTGAGATATATCTAAATGAGCTCGCCCACACAGAGTAATCAAAAGCGATCATTTAATTCAGACACTGCTTTAAAGTTCATTATGTACAGAGCTATCTGACAAGTCATTCTGGATGAGATATTATTTAACTGGCTTGGCTGGAACAGTCAGCCAAGAAATAAGGTAAATATACTGAAAATGAAAAAAAAAAAAAAAAAAAACGTTCAGTGTAGCAGATCGAAGGCTGAAGGGATCAGAGTAGAGATTTCTCTGTGGTTTATTCCTGGCATTATCCTTGGTCTCTGTGGCTCCGGTGCTGCTGAGCATGACTAAACTTTACTGCTTACTGTGAAAACAGGCCTGGAGTTGGCCTACTATGATCTTAACTGCTAAGCATTAATAATGACCACATTTATGGGAATTGGGGTTCTTCTCTACAGGCACTAGAGCTCCATCTGCAGTTATGTGCACCAACCTCAGAGGGATAAGTGTTAATAAAATCTCCTCCTCCACCTTCAGACTACTTATTGTGCTTTGAAATAGTGCTCTTAGTTGTCACAAAGCATCTTTAGCTTCAAGACTCATCCTATTTTATCACACAGGTAGGAGAATTAAAGCAAGAAGTGTATATGTACAGAGTGCTCCCAATCATGGAGGCGCTACCGGATCCTGACGACCAACACAGAGATACTCTGGAGGAGTTTCTACCCTCAGGCAATCCAGCTACAGAATGAGGACACTTGAGAGAGTCTGCATATTCTTAAATATCACAGAGAGGCACACTCACAAACAGTTTGCAATGTAGAACATCATTTGCATGCTACATGGTTCTGTATACTTTACATTGCACTCTATTTATACTCATTATATGTTCCATGGATACATTCTCCACTATTATAAACATATGATTGCTATGTTACTATCTATCCTATAAGTCTATCGGACATTCCTATATTATATGTTTCTATATTTTATTCTATTCTATTTTCTCTGTTTTCTATTCATTGTTGGACTGTGGGATGAGTAACTAAGGAAACCATTTCGTTAAATTACATCACACATATGTAATATATATGTGACAAATAAAGAATCTTGAAGCTTGAGTACATATGGGATTAAAAAAAGGGACTTTTCAAGCAGTAGAAAGAACATGGGAAGCAAGAAATGTTAAATGAATGGTACTGAAATGCAGTTTAAACTTCATGAAAGAATTGACAGTCAGGATAATGTGTAGTTAATTACAAATCATAACTTAGCAGAAGTTTAAAAGAGAGTTGATGACTGTGTATGCTGCTGTTGGTCAGCCAAGTGCATCATGAGGGTGGATGGCAGATTATTACATGCACTGTCTCTGTTGCTTGAGCATGTCTGGCACAGATAATTAAGCAATCTCAAGAGTCAGGATCTGCTTACTCATATGTAATTGTACAAGCATCTGATGCTTGGCTTTGATTAACTGTTTTACATGGTCGATCATTTAAAATATTCACAGAAAAATGACTATGAAATATCACTTTCAGTGCTACACATAACTCTTGTTTGTTGTTGTTATTGTCATCCTTTGGCTGCTCCTTGTTTGGGGTCACCACAGCAGATCAGCCAATGATTTGGCACAGGTTTTATGCTGGATGCTCATCCTTATGCAACCCTCATATTTTATCTGGGCTGTGGAGGTGAGAGTGTGGGATCCTGCCACTGGACCACCAGGGACCACTCATAACTCTTTGTATAGCATGAAAAAGGAACGTAATATCAATGTAATTGAAGGTGGACTATTGCACAATTTTGATTTGTTTTGATTTACATTCATGCTGAACTGAACTGACTAGCCAAAAACTAAGCCAATGTTATTGACAATGTTATTGTTATTTACAAAGTAATCTTTTTTTTAAACGACCTGTTCATTTACATTCATGGCATTTCACATATGTCCTTCTCCAGAGCAACTTATAGAAGTGCTTTGAAGTCTCCATCTATGAATACATCCTTATACTGGTTCACTCTATCACAGACTAAAAATACCATCAGTCAGAATTTCAGGAAGAAGTAGGTCGTTTGAAGACAGCCCCTAGACCGGACATCTAGGGGAAGTTCATTCCACCACCAGAACAGAGAAGAAACATTCATACCTTCCTCTCATGCCCTGAGAGATGGTGTGATCAGCTGAGCAGTGCTCAAGTCAGAATTAGGTAAGTAAAATGCATTCAATGTTAACAATACATTGAATAATAAAAATAAGTGTAATTACACCAAAAATATATTAAGCATGGTAACAAAGAACATTTCCTCAAGTATTTCCACCCTCTGAAACTGAGAAGTGAGATCTTTGCTTGTAATTTTGTTCAGCCACACATAACAATGTGTTTTATATCAGTGTTACTGGTAGATCTAACCCAGAAACCTATATAAAAATAGTGCAAAATATAAGTGGAAAATCTTCACCGAGTTCACTAACCTTAAAATACACACCTGGTACCCTGAACCAGACTGAACTCAGCTTCTAGAACAATACACTCTTGAAAGAGCAATGCATTTGAACCTTTCCATTTTCCCTGGAGACCCAGGATCTTGTCTCATCTATTTTTGTTTACTGAAGGTTTGGTCCAAAAGAAGAATGTGTGGCTTATGTGGATTGGCTTTTTCGATTAGCCACCATCCAGGGTGAATCTAACCCACTCTCTCTGCTTAATTTCACATGAGCCATTGATCTCCTGGACTTCCCATGGGAGAAGATGAACTCTGCAGCATGGACAAGCAGCAAGATCCTGGAGTGTGTCTTAGATCTGAGCACAATGAGTTGGTCAGTATATGACTGGCAGTGCCTCATCAGGGGTTACTGTGGGCTAACTGTTTAGTGTAAAGGAGCAGCCAGAGTTATCCATGCTGGAAGTGAGATCTGAACAGCGAATTTGTTTACTTCATTTTTATTTTATTTTTTTTTTTATTTTATTTTCACTACAAGATAATTGCTTTGATTATTTATTGCCAGTGTAAATGTCTGTGAAAATTCTAGATATAAATGAAACTTTACAAATAAAATCAAACAGCATTTTATTATGGCTCATTATCCATAATGCAATTCACAAGGTCTTGTGAGATTCTCCATAGCAACAACTGTTCTGTTTCATGCAAACCATCATTATGTACTTTGGTTCTTTATTGGAAGGAGGACATTGTTTCGACTAAATATTTTCAGCATATATAAACACTGTGTCCTTGAATGTGCTAAAAGCCGGATGTTCAGGCACCCATTACGCATAGGAATTTCAATACATCACATTTTCTTCAATGGGCTCAATTAAAATGTGACAAAAAAAACTGCATGCTATCACTGAAAGGCATTTTTAAAAGAAATACCATGCTATTGTTTCCTGCAGTCATTGCCACATCCTTGTATTCAAATGCCACATTATCATCATTCCCAAAATATATTTTTTGGTAAAAATATATGGGTAGGTTTAAGATATTCCTTTCTGAACACAGATGTAATTCAGTTCATTACTGTATTCTGTATGGAGAATGGAAATATGGTTTTGACTTCCAACACACCCAAATCCAGTTTATTTTATCTCATACTTTCAAGTTAATTTTAAACGTTTCTTTTGATTGTTGTAAAGTCTGAACTGATTTTGAAACCATTTTTGTGATTATGAGGTTCAAGTTGGTATTATATGAAGAATATATAGCCATCCATGTGTTTGGTTGGAGTTTGGAGCTGTAAGATACTCTCAGCAGGTGCTGATTGCACAGTATCCAGCTGCTCATTCATTCTCATCAAGACGATGGCTGTCGATGTGTTTGGATGATCAGGACTGTTGTGCAGTGCCTGATTAGGCTTGTGATGAGTTATTTCTGGTGAAGAAGGATTTTATATATGATGTGTGGTTTGTGTTATGTGGTGTGTCATAATCAGTCAGTAGTTTCAATTGTTTGAATTGCAAAATCTTTCCAGGACACCAGAACATACAGTCCCTAAAAATTCCACAATGCACAAAAAAAAAAACCCTCAGGAAGGATCAATGCTCACTATGGTCCCTTATTGGAAATGACCTCAAATTTCCTGAAGCCTTTCAACTGGAAAATGGCAGATGAATTCTCAGCCAACTTTGTCTACAAATCTAAGTAGCTTGTTATTGTTGCTGTAGATTATTTATGTTAGTGATTTTTAATTTTATTTAACCCTCTGTATATGGTTTGTTTGAGTCTTAAAGACTTTTAAGCTTTTAATGATTTAAAAAAATCCACTAGCCTACGATCCTCCTTGAAGTACCATGACAGAAAAGTGTGATTAGGTTAATTAAATTAATTAAATTAATTAAACTAAATTTTTGGTATTGTGGGCCATGGCGCCAGAAATTGAGTCATCAGTGTCGCAATTTGTAGTAAACCAGGCTCCTTACAAGTGTTACAATCAAGGGAGATCCAGTGAATAAACCCTGTATACTATACAGTAAACCAGTTTAATCCATACCCCAGATTTGTTTCATCTATATGTTTCATCCCTAGATCTCATGGATTTTGGTGTTCCACATTTTGGTGGTCATTTTCTGTATTAAAAAAAGACTGAGAAAGAGGAGGAAGAGTATGGTAAGGGAAGGAATGCAGGGATTAGGCTGTGGGTTTTGTGGTTTAATCTGACCTTTTTTCTGGGAAGTAGAGAGAAAGAGAGCAAAAAAAATGTCCATCTGCCAATGAACATACCACAAGGTAATTTCTTCTTTAAGCAGTGCCAGTATGTGGCAGTAGTCCATCTCATCTGCATCTTCTGGGAATTGAGAAAGTGTTCCATCACCATCACGTGGATGACTCCTCCACCAGCAAACACACATTCATTGTGTAGCAGCAGACCTTGCTGTGTGTCACAGACCTGAAATACTGTCGATTTTGTTTATAGATCTGGTCTAAACGCTGTAGGATGTCTCACTTTAGGCATTCATACTCCAGCTGTGTCTGTACTGGCAGCAGCAACACCACTAACTCTGTCTTAGTCAACCCCCATACAGCTGCAGCAAATTCCACAAAAGCTTCCAGTTCATCCTGTGAAGGCATCTTTGTGAGAATGACATGGAACTCTGGATGGAAGCTTCAGAACATCCTGTTGATCTTTGATCTGCTTTTTTGCCACTGTTTCAAATTAGGTGTGGTTATGGCCAAATATGAGGGACAAAAACCCCACTGTAGCACCACTGTAATAGCCCTGATTGGCTGTGTGGGAAGGACTATACAAGAAGTAGGCAGGTCTGTCTTTGATTTTCTTCAGTTATTTGCACTGGTTCTCACATCCAGCTCTGTTCTCCTGCGCTGTCTAGACTTCTGCCAAGAGTTCTGCTACTTGGCTCAGTTCAGCATGATTCTATGCTCTTTAACTTGATTTAGCCTCACTGTCTTTCTCTCAGTTTCCTACTGAGAACATACAGGCTACATAATACTGAATTCTTCCTTCGCAGCCAGCACTCAACCCCACCCTTGCTTCCACAACAACCCAGTCAATTTATTGCTTTGAAATATTCTTGAAATTATTTTAAAGCCCATCTGTTGTTTATCTTCCATGTTCTCGGAGAGCTCATTCGATCTTGACATGATCACTTGGCTGTAGCTAAACTGGGCCCTTAAGCAATCTTCTCATATTAGTATAATATTTCTTGTAGTGTTGGGTCAAATCTAATGTAAAATCTAGAAATTCCTCCTTTATATGGGCATGGAGTTATATCATTTGAATTTATTATGTGTCCATGTCAGAAATATAGACTGCAATAAATATTCTGCCAAAATGATTTAATGCACAAAATAGACAGGATCCCAGAAAGCAATGCTTTGTTTGATTCCTAGAACAACTCGGACTTTTCTGCGAATTCTGATCTACATTCTGTGCCACCCAACTTGTTATCTTGTTGAGTCACATGCAGGCTGATGATTGTCCCACATCAAGTGTAAAAAAGCATAGTGTTTTGTTATCAGTGTAAGAATTAAGCACTCATCTGACAAACCGTCTCACTTCATCACTTGATCTGTAGCAAATGGTGCAATCATGCTGTGAAGAGAAAAGAATGACAGATTTTGTTCAAAATGTACACAATAAAAATAAATAAATAAATAAAAATCCTGTCATGTACATACCAAATTGCAAAATCGAGTTTCCATGGCTGCAGTAGTGCTGTACTGTGTAAATATAGTTTTCTTGATGCCTGGGTGAGTAAACACTGGGTGAATGTTGTTTTAGTTATTGATGAAAAGAGGAAGCAGAGACGGAATCATTTACATGAGCATGTGATCACATTCACTAAAAACTAAACAGAAACGCAATAAAAAAAAGGGAGTGAACTTTACAATACGAATACGATGAAGCATGTGTAATTAAATTACAGGCAGTATATTTTGTAATGTAATGAAATGATTCAAAGATACTATATTCCAAAATGACTTTATGATAATTAGAAAAGCATTTAATCATGACAGAAAAAACAGCAGTGGTAAAAACCCAGCCAATGTTAATCACAAACACCTCTATTCTCTTTGTGCATCCTTTCCAAACCCTGTCCCCTTTGATGTTTGTGTGTAAAGGGAGTGTGGGGATAGAAAGAAGGAGAAAGAGCGGTAGTGCATAAACGGGTAAGAAAAAGAGAGATAAATGGAGAGGATGACAGGTGCTCTTTGCTACTTCCATCTGTCTTTCTCACTACACCTCTCATCCAGGCATCTCTGCATTTTGCACTTTCCATTTCAGCACTTAAATTGTACCTTCCTTGTTTGCGTAGATTTGGTGAATAATTTACTATGAGAGAAGAGCAAGTAGAGTGTTTGTGTGTGTGTGTGTGTGTGTGTGTGTGTCTGGGCGCGTGCAGTCTCACATCCATCATTGTGAACGTTGCTGAACCTCTGAAGGTCTAGTACCTAATTGCACATCAACATAACAACATTATTATTTGTTAAAATAAGCCACTGACTCTATAATAAGCATTTTATTACTAAAACTAACAATGAATGAAAAACTACAATTGTAGTTGATTGAATTGCTGTTACTTCAGTCTCATAATACTGCATCAGTATAGATACAGTCTCCTCGATTCTCTTGAATAAGGCTTGACCTTTTAAATATTTGCTCTTTCAAACCCTGTGCGTCTCACTTTGATTGCCTCTCAGTGTAAGAAGTGTGTCAGACTTCTAAGGAGTGACATTTCATTGGCTTACATGCAACTGGCAGAAAAGGGTACTCAGTGACCCCAAATCTGTATCACTGGCTGCCCCATAAACCCACTTAGTGGGGAAGATGTTAGTGGGTCCAGATAAAAGAGGAAGAAATGACATTTTACTAAACAATACACCAAGAATGGCAGTGAATCTTGACACAGCTGCTTTGTTCTGGCTATAATTTACTTGGCCATTTATGAATCAAGCGATTGTGAGGGAAAATGTCATGTCATGATGATATAGATCACCATATGAGAAGAGAAAGGTACACACACACACATGATAATCATTCATTACTTTATGACAAGCCTTGAAACAGGTTTTCCAATTTGTATCGTATGCCTCACAGTGAAAAACGAAGATTTCAGAACACACGTAGAGGCATCACGATCACTTTAAGACAGTCCAGATTCTTTTGAGACACTTCTTTTGTGAATGCTGCTGCTATACTTTAAAGGACTTTTAAATGCAAAACAAAATTATGCAAGCAAAAATAAAGCCTAGTATTCAGTATTCAAAGCAATCTAAGCACCGTTCGGGTTACTGAGTTCTGCAAACACTATATTAGCGTGTTGAGATTAATTAAATTACAGCGCATTTGGAAAAGAGCACCAAGTGCAATTAATTTTTATCTGTGTTACTGCCTTAATGTTTGAAAATGGCAGCGTGTGTGTGCTGCTCTTTGTGTCCATTGTTGATAAAATTAGGATTTAGAATTGCATATTTAATATGCCCATAAACCTTAGACAGTTATTCACATTTACAATTTTCATTTTCCTCTGCCCTTTTCAAACCAGGCCAAGTGGAAGCTTAGTAATTGAGGTAGACAGACTACTGATCAGAAGGATGCTAGTTTGAATCCCAGGCCCACTAAGATGCCACTGCTGGGCCCCTGAGCAAGGCCCTTAACCCCCAGTTGCTCAGTTGTATAAAACTAGATATAAATGTAAGTTGCTTTGGATAACGATGTTGGCCAAATGTCAGAAATGTAAATGAGGATGAGGTTCCCTTCTGAGTCTGGTTCCTCTCAAAGTTTCTTCCTTATATCATCACAATGAGTTTTGCCTCAGGCTTGCTCATTAGGGATAAATATTAGGGATGAATAGTAACTTAACCTTAAACTTTATCATTTTTATTATATGTTTCTATACTTCTGTAAAGCTGCTTTTGAGAATGTCAATTGACAATGTCCATTATTGTAAGCGCTATACAAATAAATTACATTGCAATTGAATAGAATTCAATTGCTATTAATTTAAAGTACAGAAAGAAAAGGGAAATGCTTGCTTTCTGGACAGCCTTTAAAGCTCACAGCTCCAGCAGCAAGGAAAAAAGGAGTGACTTCCAGTCCCCAGTGCTTCAAGCTTCAGTGAGATCCATGTTGTGTTTGTGCCAACATCCCTAGCACCAGTTCATCTCTGTCCATCTCTTCTCTCGGGAGAATCATCTTACCGTAGCGCACATGAAGGCTAATAATGCCTGATTGAGCATTTGCCATAAACATGGAACTTGTGACACATAAACACTGTAACCTCTATCCACCTGTGGCAGAAACCATTTGGAAAAACAGAAATGAGTGACAGGAAGAAATTTACCTCCTACACACTTCTCTTCACCCCTAAATGTTGTTCTTTCTTCCTGGTCATTTTTTCAAGTCTTTTAACTTACCTGCTCACCCTGCCAAGTAGTGGATGCTGTAGTCCCAAGGATTGTGAGAGCTCAGAGAGGAAAAAAAACTCTGCTTTGGTGCTGATAGAGGGATAAATGGGGAATCAGCCATGTGTGGCACAGACCCTCTAAATAAAACCCTCTCAGCTATTTTTACACAAACCTATTACAGCCCCACTCCAGCCTGCTCAGCTATGGAGAGATAGAAAGGTAGGAGAGATGGGCAGCAGTGACCTTCCATTATAGGCATCCTACCCTTTTCATGTGGAGGTCACGCATGTTACATTTAAACTGAAAGAAAAAAATGTGGAATTGTGGCTTTGTACGCTTTCCTTTTTTTTTCTTGCACTGAGCTGTGTAGTGAATAACTAATGCATTTACTTGTTGACCCATTTTGAATTATTTGGAATAATTATTGACTCATATCCACAGGAACAATCTGATAATTACTGAAAGCTGAATGAAATATGAATATTACTAGAAAAATACTACATAGATGAATACCACTAGGAAACACAAAATCCAACTACAAAACTCTGCCACTGACCTTGTACAGTATGTAGGACAATGGGTGGGAAAGCATGCATGGACTCACCATTACACTCACACTCACACACACATACACATACTCACACACCACCAAGTTTGCTGTGATGGGATTCCATGGCCCAGATATGTCACTTCTGCAGAGCTAAAACATTGGCCTAATAAGAGTGTATCTCTCTTGCACGCCTTCCATCTCTCTCTCTCTCTCTCTCTCTCTCTCTATCACACACACACACACACACACACACGCACACACACACACACACAAAGCCACATAATAAGAAGCATTTTTTGGCCAGAGCTCCATAAAGTTTACCCATGTGATTCCTGTAACTTCCTATCACTCGTTAACATTTCAGCATCAAGAAGCCGCTAGAGACCGTCAATTGGCTGTCTCTTTAATTAATTCAGTGAATCTTAGAGTCGATCTGCAAAGCCTGCATGACACTACAGGGAAAGTGAGTGTTATGCTTCACAGACTCAAAGCCTAAGTGGGTCTAGCTGAAAAAAAAGTGTAACACACCCTTATAAAAGGCTACACATTCAGATTGCAACAAATGGCCTTGTTGGATATATCAATTATTAGAGAATAGGTAGCAGAGACAGCTGGTCTGGAAATCTTTTCAATCAACTGGAACTGGTTTGTCTTAACAAACATGCCTGCTTGCTAATCCCCACTCATCAAAGCTGCAAATCACAAAACAATGTTTTTTCTACACTGTGTAGTCCTGTAGGGAGTGTAAGATATTATTTCAACTCTGATTATAATAAATCCTTTCATTAATGAAGCTTCTCATGGCAATCCCTTATTTCGGCATCCTGTCAGAGCTGTAGTGGATGATGGGAGTAACACAAATGTGTGTATGCACATATGGGGTGGGGGAGGCTGTGAAAAAAAGGGGAGAGTCAACAAGGCAAGAAGAAAAGGAGAGGAAATGATATTAAAACTGTTTCTCTTTGGTACAAAGAGTTATACAAAGAAACCATTAATGGCTCTCTGGACAAGTAAATTAGACTCAGCACCTTATTGTATGATGCTAATATATTGCACATCTGTATGTTTGTAATATTAAAAAAAATGTTGTCGTGAGACTTCCACTATATGTCCAAGCAGAACAACACTGACTCTCCCCACTCCAGGATATTAACTGTAGACTGCATGAAGCCAAATGTATGACTTGTTAAGACATCTTATAACAAGACTTGTGTCATATAGTCCCAAAATCACTGAGCCTGTTGAGAGGACGTGAGGACATGTCTCTGGGCAGCTGCCCAGATAGTATCCTAATTAGAACAGTGCTCAAAATGCAGTTGTCTTTGACCTCACGTTGAGGGAAATCAGGAAACCAGGTTTTTAGGTGAGTCTGTTTTATCTAAAAGGTGTCTACATTTCTTTATGAGGTACAGCTAGCATAATGTCGATATTATTATCTGTTTCTTTTTTTAATGGGAGATTTTGGTTTGCAAACACACACACATACAAAATGTAAATGTTTAAACTTGGTGGAAAAAGGACATATGCTGCAATGTATGCCTCAGTCTAACGCAGTAACCTACTTTTTGATAAATGTACATGCCATGGATTCTTTTGTAATTTTATGGGGTTTTTTCCCCTACATATTGTAGGTACGTCAATAAAGCTGCATTTGTTTTTTAAGATCACTGGCTGTGTTATAGCTAAAATCTAATCCAAGAGCAAGCAGTATGATGAGATTTTTTGAGCTCTTACTCTTCATTCTCTTTATATTAGTTTTCACAAAAACACCTGCCCTTCTCTTGTTCTTTTCTTTTCCTTTATTGTCAGTGGCTGCCCCATGGTCCTTTCTCATAAGGGCTGGGAATGTAAAAGTTCCAGGTAGAGTGAGGAGGCTTAAGGGCTGCTTCTGAAGAGGCCTGTGGTGAATGATGAAATAAAGAGAGAGGGAGAGAGAGAGAGAGAGAGAGAGAGAGAGAGAGAGGGAAATCCTCACTTGAGTAACTAATGAAGACTTAAATCTACCCTGTCATATTTGATAAGCTTCCAACATCAGCTCATTGAGCCCAGCCTTATTTGCTATTTGCATTCGGTTGTTTATTCCATGAAAACCCCTTAGTCTGTCTACATTTCTGTTACAGATTCACCATGGAGAAAAGAGAAAATGAATAAATAGACTCAGACTGGTCCAGTGTCTACATTTTGTCTCCCGCAGGCCATAATATCAGGTTGTCTGTGATTAGAACAATGATAGTGTACTGGTCTGGGAATACAGCATGAAAAGTAGTTAATTTTTTTTTTTTATCTGTAATGCTTAATGTGTCATGGATATGCACACACACTGTCATTGTCAGCGCAATCAACATGACTCATGTAACTCAAGTTCTCCTCACATACACCCACAGTGAAAACCCAGCCATGAGGCTCACCATTTTAGAACACCTAATGTGTGATGGGAAGTGGAAGTGGGCAGAAAGAGTGAGAGAGAGAGAGAGAGAGAGAGAGAGAGAGAGAGAGTATGTAGGGGGTGTAGGAGGCAAAGAGAAATGATGCATAGCAGACAAGCAAAGCAGAGGAGATAAAATAAAGATGGTAACGTTTCACTTTTTAGCCCTGGGACATTTTGGCAAGAGAAATGTGATAAAACATTGAAATGAGAGGGGAAAACACCCCATGCACCATGCAGATACCAGCCAAGCCCAAATGTGATTACACACAAGGGATTAAGAGTGCAGACTGTGCTTGTCCAACACTTCAACCTCTCTCTCTCTCTCTCTCTCTCTCTGATTCTTAACAGCACACGATATTGCCAAAGCATCAAAATAGAAAGGACAGGGAAAAAACCTCAACGAATCTCTCTCTCTCTCTCTCTCTCTCTCTCTCCCTCTCTCTCTCTCAGGCAACAGGTGAACTTCCTCTCCGCTTCGATGGAATGGCCAAAAACAACATCTGTTGTTTATGTTATAAAGAATGGATTTTTACAGTCTCTAGAAAACCAAAAAAATTGGATGAACATAGTACATTAGCCTACTTCAATGCCCATGAGAAAAGGAATGTGGTTGGATACACAACAATTTTTTTCAGTGTGTAAATTAGTGAAATTATTTCCAACCTCTGTGTTTAGTCTGCATAATTCATGATTTGGACTAAATAATGCTAAAGGAATGAAAAGAACATTTACCAGCCCGTTTTAAATAGATTTTCACTTTTCATAGTTTTAAGTGCACACAGTTGGCTGTTAGTGGTTTGTTTACATACATTAAGTGTGATGTTACATGGGTGACAGACACTTGTCTAATGTTAGCTAATGTTTCTGCTCAGGCAAGGGAAGTGTCGCTGATAAACATGACTCTATGAAGGCATTCTGTCCCTTGCGGATGATGGGGTCAGGACACAAAGATTACTCATGGTACGAAAATGTATTCATTAGCAAATGCTGCATCCAGTAATTCACCTCTCTCTTTTTCATCACTGTCAAACCCTGAGATGTTTTGCTCCCTGGGGCCAGATACCAGGAGTGGATTAACTCTGGAGACATGCCTTCTGAGGAAAGTCTGGGATTCTTTTTTTTCCCTCAGAAAAAGTGTTTTTGAATGGGAGAAGCAAATAAAAGCCAACCTTCTCCAAGCGCCAAAACAATAAATGGACTATTCACTCAGTATGAGTCAGAATTCACCTTACAATTTTCATGGACCTTTGCAGAGCCTTTACTTCTTAGAGCCTATTCAACCCACCCTGTCCGTTGCCATGCGAACTCTGAAAGAGAGATGTTTTATATCTCTCACTGCAGCTGCAAATAAATATTGCTTTATCCAGCAATTACTGTACTCTACAATGAGCTGATGAGGATGATGGTAAACTCTGACCAAGTGGTCTAAAAACAGCATTGAAGCTGTTGTCTGAAAAATGGGTCGAAGCTGTTTGGAGATTGGAGTTAAATCTGCGGAGGGTAAACTGCATCTCAGCCTAAATCCATCCAACCCCTGAAAACAGCAATAAGCATGGAGTGTGATAGACTGATCAGAGTGGGTTTAGCTGCGTGATTACCCAGCAGGCTTCAATCACTCACTATGGCAGCAGTGCTGAACAGAACCTTTCAGCCCACACTTTCACTTCTCACTGTTACCTGCCAAAGCTGCTATTCAATATCTGTGCCTCCATTAGACTGCATAGTCTACAAGCTTCTGGATTAAATATTGTTGTCATTTGTGTATCCGTATTAGTATTACTACAGTTTGGTCAAGTAAGTCCTCCTCTGTATAGCTATCCTCTGTAGTTTATAGTACTCTATTTTTGAGGAGTAAATGGTGCACTTCTAGTCCAAAAGCATTTACTTCAACCCTCATGTCTAGCTCTGACTCTCCCAGTTGTTACTCTTTGATTAACATTTTGTCTCACAACATGTTTAACTGCTATATTCTTATTATTATATCCTGCCTCACATGTAAGATTTGTATAATGAATACATAGAGCCTTGTTCCATTTGGCAATTTAGAGCAACTGATGCATTGTAGATTTCTTTCCTTTCATTCATTCATTCATTTATTCATTAACTCATTCATTCCTGGCCAGGATGATGGGGGATCAAATCTATCCAGGGATCACCGGGTGTAACACAATAATATAAATACTGAATAAGACATCAGTTCTTGGCAGGGCATTACACACACACACACACACACAGGGTATTTCATTTCAATTATAAACCACACACAGCAAGCAGACTTTTGCCTAAACAACAGCACCATCTGATTTCTACAGAAAGCATGTATTCCAGTGTTGCCAGCTCATTCCAGTAGAATTAGCTAAAGCGTTCTCAGAAAGTCACCACAAGCCACCAGATGATGAGTAATTTGCATATTCATCAAAACATCATGATCATTTGCATTTCAAAACATGTCCAGGAACATGGAAGATTTCCTGAATATGGGAACAGAATAAAGTTTTATCAGAATAGAAAATAATATTAGCTTACTGGTTAGCATATTCACCTCACACATCCTAGGTTGGAGTCTAGCTCCCGCTCACTGTGTGTGGAGTTTGCATGTTCTCCCCATGCTTGGTGGGTTTCCTCCCACAGTCCAAAGACATGCTTCTAGGCTGATTGGAGTCTCTAAATTGCCTGTAGTGTGTGTGATTGCGTGAGTGTGTGTGTGTCCTGCGATGGGTTGGCACTCCGTCCAGGGTGTATCCTGCCTTGATGCCTGATGATGCCTGAGATTGGTGACCCGTGGTACAGACAATGAAAAAAATTTCTAGAACTTAGTGTCGATAGTATATTTATCATGACAGGATAAATTATTTACATAATTATAAAGAACTATAATTTCCATCAAGAATTATGATGATAAATAGACATAGTAGATTTCATTAGTATAAAACAAAGAATAAAGAAGTGTATGAAGAGCAGTTATTGGTCACTGGAAACGGTCACAATTTAGACACTAGTGGTGAGTTGATTGAAGCTGCTCCTTTCTCAACTCAACCTCTAATGTCTGCTCTAAAAATCACTAGCTTTGTCATGAGGAACTTTTTTTTTTAAAATAAAGTCACTAAAAGGGTACTAAATCTGTTCCTTATGAATTATTCATTCATGCATGTTCAGTAAGCACTTTCTCCTAGTCTGAAATGGTTGCCATAGACCTTAAACCTGTTCTGAGAACCCTGGCACATGAAAAAAAGGCACACAAAAAATGCACATGGAGGACAAGACAAAGACAAAACAATGTGGTGTTTGTCTGTGTCCTTATCAAACAGCCATCATCTACAACAATCAGCCATAACATTAAAACCAATGACAGGTGAAGTGAATAACATTATCTCTTTACAGTGGCACCTGTTATAACATATTATACAGAATGTATACTGGTTGGCACTATTTTGTGTATCTGTCCTGTATTGTATTGTTTTACTTTTTCTGTGGTTAGGACAACTTTCTTTCAGTCCTTAGCTCTGTGTTGTTTTATGTAGCATCAGGGTCCAGGAGAAACGTAGTCTAATTTCACTGTGTACTGCATCAGCTATATATGGTTGAAATGACAATAAAAGCTTCTCGACTTGACCCTTCAAGACGTAGGAGAGATTCGTTAGCAAGTTAACAGTCAGTTCTCAAAGTTGATGTGTTGATATGTTTACACAGAATGCAATACAAACAAAAATACACTAGGTGACAGTTCAGTAAATGGAAACGGCATGTTGATAAGAGAAGCCAGTTCAGTTCAAGCTGCCAGGAAGGATACAGATAATCAATGTTTACAAATCTGGTGAGCATAAAAGCATCTCAGCACGCACAAAACATCGAACCTTGTGGTGGATGGGCTCCAACAACAGAAAACCACAATGCTGTCAGCCAAGAACAGAAATCTGAAGTAATCTGGTCTTTTTTTTTTGATAAGTTCAGATTCCTGTTCTTGGCTGATAGGAGTGGAATCTGATGTGGCCTTCTGCTATTGGATCCCATCCATCTCAAGGTTTGATGTTTTGTGCATGCTGAGATGTTTACTGCTCAAGGTGTTCCAGCCTGCAGATTCTCCACACACAGGATGTTTTTTTTTTTTCATTCTGTTTAGACTCTAGACACTGTTGTGTGTGAAAACCCCAGGAGATCGGCAGTTTTAGAAATCTTCAGACCAACCCTTTTGTCACCAACAACCATGCCAGAGTTAGTCACATAGTTCACACCTTTTCCTCCATTCCAATGTCTGTATGTGAACATGAAGCTCTAGACCTGTATCTGCAGGAGTTTATGCTGATTGAAAGATTAAATAATCACAAACAGGTGTACTGGTGTTCCTAATGAAGTGGACTGTTTCCCAGAAAAGTCAAACAAATTCCTACACTCAATCTATTCTTTCATTTTTATGAACAAAATATTTATTTTCTCAAGAAAAGTTACAAGTATGTCATTCACAGTCAAATTACACAGGAAAACAGATTTATTGCCATGTAAATGCGTGAACACAGAAGCATCTGAAAAGGACATTATGTTCTTCAGTGAGACTGAGATCGCATAATTGCCTGTTGTAAGTGTATGCTCTGGATAAAACAGAAAACTGGTCCAAGAATTTTTTGATCACATTTTACAACTCCCATTTATTTCATCATTTCACACTGTTGTCATTGCAAGCATCTGTGCATACAGGCCACTGTGCCTATGTCCAAAGCAGCAGCTTCCCAAACTGAAAATGGCATTTAATACACAAAGCATTTATTATAACTACACCATATCCCTGAACTTCGTCATTCACAGAGTAGTGATGGTTTTGACCTGTTTCTAAAACATGAACTTGCAAACCCTCTTGAGGGCCATATAAATTAAGGGTTAATAGGAGGTGGAAAACAAATATTGCAGAACCAAAGCAATTATGGAAAGTGTCTTTGGGAATAAAGTCGTTATGGTCCGTTTCATTGCTCCAGGGGGAGGAAGGTTATTCGGGTTACTCAACTTTTCTAGGCTGAGCAGCAAAATACAGGGCCACTAAGCAGTACAAGGTTCCTCCGATCGTCAGGCCCATCGTAGTCCTGTACAGTAGTCGGTCGATGACTCCACGCTTCAGGTGAATTGGAATGCCGTCAGCTTTCTGTGAAATTAGTGACAAGTGGTTAAATTCAGCTGTGGAACAATCTGCTCTGATGTTTTTAACAGAAAAAAATATCAGTATTTTGTGTGAGAACTTGATGGAAAAGAATGAGTGAGTCTGGTCTGAACTGAAGGATGAGTTTATGAAAACATCTTCAAAAACACAATGCATGCAATTGCCTGCATATTTTTAAATATACAAAAACACAAGTAGTAAAATGTATAAACGATTTACATTTATTCATTTAGCAGATGCTTTTATGATTTACAGAAGTGGAAATACAAGCAGTGCTATATGAGATATTTAATTGAGTGCTAGAGGAGTCAAAGTGTAAGAGCTGGTGCAGTTAACTCTACATGCAAGAGGTGAGTCTTTAGACATTTTTTAAAGACAGTGAGAGATTCTGCTGTTCGGATTGAGCTTGGCAGTTCATTCCACTACTAAGGAACAATCAGATTAAACATTCTGGAAAGGGACCTCGTGCCTCACTGAGTAGGCTCTAGCAGGTATAGGCTGTTATCTGATCGCAGGTTGTGATGGAACATAAATCTCAAAGAAAGTGGTGAGGTAGGGGGTGCTGTTCCAGACAAGGTTGTGTACCTGAGAATCAAGGCCTAGAATTTGATGTCTGTAGCTACAAGAAGTTAGTGGATAGTGACACATGTACATATATTGTATTGATATTGTAAATGTAAATTAGCTTGCCTATCTGATGGTGGCTAAAAAAGTGGTTAAAATGAATTTGTCTTCCGATCCAAGACTGACAGACATACATATCAGTAATACTGCATTGTATTTAATGACCTTTCATGTTATTGAAATTTAAATACTGGAAGCGAACAGTTTTAAATGTTTTGGGGGTAAATTTTTAATAAAATCACAAATCAATTAATCAGAAGAACGTCGACAGATTTACTGATGATCAAAGTCATTAGTTGCAGTCCTAACAACAATCATGCTTTAGATTTCAGTTAGCATGCCAGCGCTCTATCACACAGCATGTCTGAAAAGTCAAGAACCAACAGGAATATTTTTTTACATGATATTAACTGCTAAGACAAAGTATACAGAATAATGGTGAGCATGAGGAGCACTTGTTGTAAATAATATCTTTAAAGTTAAGTATATGAAATTAGACTCAAATTTGTTTGTAAGTCTGTATACACTATCCGCAAGGTTAAGTGCCTACAAAACACTATTTGATTTCTGAAACCTTTGAACATTCCCAGCTCTCAGGACCTTGTTAACAGATTTCGATTATGATTTTTATTTCTACGCAACTGACGGCTACTTTTATTTGGTGTTTTGCAAATTGTATATAATGAAAGCAACTAGCTGTGTAAGGAAATTATATGCGAATGCTATGCAGATATTATATAGACTGGGGGGAAGCCAAGAACAAAAGAAACAAAAGAACATGAAAAATATAAATAACCGAAAGAAATCAGTGAAATACCTGAAAGAGCTTTTGGAGCTCAGGGACCTTGTTGACTCCCAGAGACTCGGCTGTAGATCCTGCGTCTGACACCACCTTGGTTGGTAAGGCGAAGATCATGGGGGTGGGTTGTGAGGGAATGGTGGGTTTCAGCCCCTGGGAAAAATACATACATACTATATTCAGAAGTCTTAAAATAATCCAAATGTTAAAATTGTTTCTCTTTAAAGGCTAAGCATGAAAGGATTATTGTCTTAGCAGGATGAAAGCAAGGTCAATATGGAAGCCACCAGTGTGACCCACATCAACATGACCCAATACCAAAACTCCCCTAAGCCAAAATAATAAAATAGGAAAGAAAAAAAAAAACAACTATAAAATAAAATAGAAAGATGATATAAATAACGTTTCCCCATACTAATATACCAAAGACTAGAATTAAAGAATATTATAAATCTTACTTATTTGAATAGATTGCGAGACTAATAACTGACCACTGAACAAACCATAAATTTCACACACACAGGGTTTTCACACACACAATACACAATACTACACTCACTATACACAATACTACACACACACACACAATACACAACACTACACTCACACACAAAACACTACACACACACTATACAACACTACACACACACAAAGGGTTTTCACACACACACACACACACACACACACACACAACACTACATGACACACACACAAAGGGTTTTCACACACTATACACAACACTACACATACACACCACTACACGATACATACATACACACACACACACACACACACACACCACTACACATACACAACACTACACGATACACACACACACACCACTACACGATACACACCACTACACGATACACACCACTACACGATACGATACGATACATACACACACACACACACACACACACACACACACACAGATACTGACATACAGTATATAACACAGCATATCAACACACACACACACACACACACACACACACACACACACACACACACACACACCAGTAGAATACACACACTCCCTCTCTTTCTCCCTACACACAATTAACTTCATTAACCTAAACCAGGCTAAATTAAACTCATCATATAAACTACTAAATTCCCCATATGTACACACATTAAATGTTCATCAGTGTTTCAGCTGTGAACTCTTCCTCTCTAGCTTTAGCTTGCACAGTTAGCCCTCTGCTAAAGCTACTTCCTACTGTACAAACCACACTGAAGGTCACGTTTACCGACTTCCCAGAATAACCGAGGCCGTGTGTACCTGTGGGCAGTAGGCGCTGGCCGGTGTAGATCCGGTCAGTTTCCCCGTCACTCCGCTGATTCTGTAATACATTTCGAGACAAACGTTTATAAATCTAACAGAGATAACGCCACACCACACGGCTTCAGCTTCACCCCACACCGGAAGAGCGAGGGCCCAGCTGAGCGGAAGTGAAATCACATAGCAGGCTTTCTGTGTGCCTGAACTAAAAGACGGGGCCTTTTTTTGTTGTTGTACGAGTTCATAACACTTTGTAGAGTTCTCGTTATAATATGTGATTTTTAAAACGATTTTTTTTGCATTATTACCAAGGACGGATTTAGCCCGTCATGAGCGTGGGCGGACTCAAAATGGCATATTTTTTAGTAACAATTATATTTTACATTTACGGCATTACGCAGACACCCTTATCCAGAGAGACTTAACAGAAGTGCTTGGAAGTCTCTATCAATGAATACATCCATGGCTCAGTATGTCATGGTCTAAAAAGTCTGTTGGGAGTCTTCTTCTTCTTTCGGCTTTTCCCCTCAGGGGTCACCACAGCAAATCATCTCTCTCCACCTATCCCTATCTTCTGCATCAACACTTGCACCCACTAGCTTCATATCCTCATTTATTCCATCCATATCCTCATTTATTACATACATATACCTCCTCTTTCCCTCCTGCATGGCAGCTCCATGTCCAACATTCTCCTACCAATATACTCACTCTCCCTCCTCTGGACATGTCCAAACCATCTTATTTCTGGCCTCTCTAACTTTGTCCCCCAAACGTCCAACATGAGCTGTCCCTCTGATGTACTCGTTCCTAATCCTGTCCAACCCTGTCACTCCCAAAGAGAACCTCAACATCTTCAGCTCTGCTACCTCCAGCTCTGACTCCTGCCTCTTCCTCAGTGACTAAACCATACAGCATGGCCGGTCTCACCACTGACTTGTACACCTTCCCCTTGATTCTCGCTGATATTTTTCTATCACACAGAACTCCTGCCACCTTTCTCCACCCATTCCAACCGGCCTGCACTCATTTCTTTACCTCTTTCCCACACTCGCCATTACTCTGGACTTAAACTCCTGTACCTTCTTTACCTCTTCACCCTGTAATCTTACTGTTCCATTTCCCTCCCCTTCATTCACACACATGTACTCAGTCTTACTACGACTGACTTTCATTCCTCTTCTCTCCAGCACAAACCTCCACCTCTCCAGGTTTTCCTCCGCCTGCTCCCTGCTCTCACTACAGATCACAATGTCATCTGCAAACATTATTGTCCAAGGAGACTCCTGTCTGACCTCCTCTGACAACTGGTCCATCAACATAGCAAAGAGGAAGGGGCTCAGAGCTGATCCCTGATGCAGTCCCACCTCCACTTTGAACTCTGTTGGGAGTAATTCTTGCCAATTAAATATAATATTTGTAGCATGATAATCTATAATCTTCCTGGCATGTGTTTTTTTATCATATTTTTATTTCCATCTCAGCACAACCAACCACAAGGACAGTGGGATAGTTTTCTATAACTCAGTACACTCCTCTGTCCACTATTTGTTTATTTATTAGTTTGTTCATTAGGGGTGCAATCAGTGCATTACAGCTGACAAATTCTGAAATTTTTTTGCCCGTTTTGAGATTCTCAACAATGAACCACTGGGTATTAAACTGACTGGTGGGAGCACACAGAGCCCATCATTCACAGTCCCATCTGCAGTTGAGGCAAAGTTTTTTGGGAAAATGAAGAAATTAGCCAACATCCCTGGATGGGTACCCCTGGACAGAAACTGGTGATCAGTGAGGTCTTTACAGATATTTTCAATTCGTTCCTCACACAAGCCTTACTTCCCACATCACCATCCTACTGCTGCCAAAAAACAACGCATCCTGCCTTATTGAGTGCAGACCCATTGCACTATGGACCCTCTTTATTTTGCATACAGAACGAACAGATCTACAGAGGACACAACAATACATACTGCCCTCACCCACATGAAAAATAGGGACAGCTATGATCGAATGCTGCTTATTGATTATATATAGCTCAGCATTCTATACAATACAATGATTCAATACAATAACATTTCTACTCAGCCCTCCTAAAATTCTGCGATTCTCCATAAACTGTACACAAATTGGTGATCGTCTCAGTCCCCTTTAAATGTCATATGAAAATGGCAGCAGACTTCGGCTCTTCCCCATCTTTCAGTGCGTTCTTCAATCCGCAGACTGCGGCATTGCAGTACGAGGAAGTGTGTGTGTGTTTGTGTGTGTGTGAGAGATCAGGAAGACCTCTCACACACATCTATGCAATACAGTGGAATGCTGCAATAAGTTTACCATCCTACCCTCTTAGTCAAACCTTTATTTTATTTAATTTTATTTATTTATTTATTTATTTATTTATTTATTTATTTTTACTATTACACCCTCACTGGGGGCTGAGCCCCCCCCTTAAATGAAAATCCTAGAATCGCCCCTGACCAGCATCATCAAATTTGCTCATGACACGGCAGTCATTGGACTGATAACAAGAGGCGATGAGTCAGCATACAAAAAGGAAGTGGCTGACCTAGTGAAGTGGTGCCAGGACAACAGTCTGTCTCTCTGAATGTCAACAAAACAAAGGAGATGATTGTTGATCCACAGAGGAGGAGGAAGCAGTACTCAACATCACATATTGGTGAGACAGAGGTGGACAAAGTGAGCAGCTTCAAATTCTTGCACCAGGCCAGACCCATCATCAAGGACAATAGTCACCCCCAGCACAGCCTTTTCACACTCCTACCATCAGGCAGACACCACAGTAGTGTTAAAGCCAGAACATCAAGTCTGAACAACAGTTTTTACCCACAGGCCATTAGGCTTGTGAATGACACCCATTCACTGCCTCAACCCTCTTCACTGCATCTACAGATTACCCTCTGATCCTGACAGTCAACTATCCCATTCTACCCCATCCTTCATACACACTCACAATGCAAATAACATCAGAGACTAAAGTCTACCTCTGCATTCATGTACACACACATATACCCCATTTACAAATGTGACAGGAACCACACGAACAACATGAACCTAGTCTACCTCTGCACATGCATGACTTCCATGTTTACATTGCACTCTCTACACATTATTCATGCTATCTATCTACCTGTCTAAGGTAAACTCAAATTCTGCCTGGGTCACATATGATATACTTATGTACACATATACACACCACTTATATGTAATCTATTTATTATTAATAGAAATAAATGCATTCATGTGTAATGTGATCATAACAAAGGAGGAAAACTCCCTTGTATTAATTTATAGTATACATGCTCAGTGCGAGAGTTTTATCATAGTTCATTTTATTAAATAGACCAATTTGAGACTGAGAGTAAATTTATTTTTACTGAGCATTTTACATCCATTTCTGTCATGAGCTGTTTTAACAGACTACACATTCAGAAAGCACTTTCAGAGCATGAACTCGAACTTGGAATTGTCTGTCAATAAATACACTGATACTGGTTCACTAGGTTGCAGACTAAGGTTTGGTTAGCTAATGTAGCATTAGTATTAGTGATAAATAAATAAATAAATAAACAGCCAGTAACTCACCTGTTCTGACAACAGATAAGAGTCTAGCTAAATACCTACCTTGTACCCTGAGAGATAGTGGCACCTGTTGAGCAGTGCTAGAAGATCTGAAGGAGCATGGTGCAGTGCAGGGAGTGATAAGAGCTTTGAGATAAGAGGTTGCTGGTCTGTTGGCTTTGTAGGTAAGCATCAGTGTTTTAAATCGGATGTGTGCAGCTACTGGATGCCAGTGGAGGGAGTGCAGCAATTGGTTGGTGTGGGAGAATTTTGTAAGATTGAAAACAGGTTGTGCAGCTGCATTCTGGACCAGTTGCAGAGGTGAAATTGCACTCAGAGGTAGCCCTGCCAGCAGCACATTGCTGTAGTCCGGGCTTGAAATGGCAAGAGATTGAATGGCCTATTTGCATAAAAATGGCTGAATGTTTCTGATGTTGTAAACAAGATACTGACATGAGCATGTCAAATTAGCAATGAGTGAGGAAAAGGACAGTCAGTTATCTGTGTTTACCTCCAAGGTTGCAAGCAGTGGCCATATGGGAGATCAGTGAATTGTTGAATATTGCAAGATCCTGACCTGGGGATGAATCACCTCGGATGAACAGCAGTCACCTCGATGAACACCTTGGATGGTGTCTAAGGGAGGGAAGGAGAAGATAAGTTGTGTCATCATCATAGCAGTGGTAAGAGAAACCATATGTGAGGATATAACTTCACAAGTGAGTGAGTATTGAGGGAGAAAGGAAGGGGACCAAGTACTGAGCCTTGTGGGACACCAGTGGAAAGTCTGTGTGGTGCAGATGTCAATCTCCTCCATTTTACAATGTTAAGATTCTTGAGGTGGACAGAGAGAGTCTTGTGGTTGACTGTGTCAAATGCTGCTAAAAGTCTGATAAGGATTAAGGCCGATGACATCTTGGCTGATCTAGCAGCATTTAATTTCTCAGTGACAGCCAAAAGGGCAGTCTCTGTGGAATGTGCTGTTTTGAAGCCAGACTGATTGGGATCTTAGGGTTGATTGGAAACAGTTTGTTGTCCTGGGACCACTGCACTAGGTCAGCCACTTCCCTCCTGTATGCCGACTCATTGCCTCCCATTATCAGTCCAATGACTATCATGTCATCAGCAAATTTGATGATGCTGATGTTGTTCTGGGAGGCCACACAGTCATGGTGAAGAGTGTGAATAGATTTTAAAGAAAAAAGAGAAGTGATACCGGTCTGTAGTTGCTGATATCTGAGGGATCCAGAGCAGGTATCTGAATAACCTTTGCTGTCTTGTAGGTACTTGGTACATGATCAAATGCTATTGAACCATTGATTATTGTAGTGATGAAGGGCAGAAGGTCTTGCAAGATGGTCTAGAGCATTGTGGAAGGGATTGGATTCAGTGGGCAGGTGGTAGGACTGCAGGGCAGGATGACTTGTAGGATCTTGTCTGTTGCTAGGGTTGAAAATGTGACATTTAAGAAGAAGGGGAATCCTGGTTGTAATTTAGGCATAGTCTCGGTAGAAGAAAAGGTCTGGCAGATTTTCTCAATCTTCTCTTTGTAAAAGGAAGCCAAGTCTTGAGCAGTCAGGGAAATGTTAAATATGACCATGAAAACTATGTCTCTTATTTATACCAGTTTTTATTTCAATTGACAGACTATTCAGCCTCACCAGTGAGTTCGGTTGGGTAAATATTTCCAGATTTATTATGCTCTTTATACATTTTAAAACATTGGTCACTGTCATCCATATAGAGTGTGTAAGCCCCGCCATAGTCTACCTAGTTTCTGGTCACTAGTTACTGATTTTTGTCTAGTTTATTTTGTTTGAACATTTGATTTGTGCCTGTTCTTTGACCCTGAGATTGCCTTGATTGATCTGGATTTGTTTGCCAGTGTGTCATTAAAACAGTCTCACCTGCATCTGTCTCTCTATTGTAACAGTGGTACAGGTACATTGCAAACATTTTGACAGGATTGATCTTGATCAAAGAGTGACATTTATTCTCTGCATGAGGAAATATCATACAGGAAAATGTTCATTTCTAACCACACAGGTGCCTCAGGTGCTTGTTCACTCAAGCCTTGTCACTTTGAGACTGGACTGTTGCATATCACTCCAGGCAGGTCTCCCTTTGAGTGCCATTTGACCTCTGCAACTGATCCAGAATGCCATTGCTTGACTTATTTTCAATCTTTCAAAATTCTCCCACACCACTCCATTTGCTACAGTCCTATAGCTTGGCTTCCCCCTGCTGCCTGCATCAGATTTAAAACACTGATGCTTACCTACAAAGTCAAAAACTGGACCAGCACTCACTTACCTCAAAGCTCTAACTGATCCTTCAGCACTGCTCAACTAATCCCACCATCTCTCAGCATACATAAATGCATGCATCTTCTTTCTTGCATCTTCTCTGTTCCGATACCTAGGTGGTAGAATGATCTTCCCCTGGATGACTGAACAGTTGAGTCACTGGCTATCTTCAAACCACGTCTAAAGACCTACCTCTACCTCAAGTACTTAAATTACTCAGTCTGTTCGTATTTCACAGTTTTCTTTTCTTTTTTTTAATTATTGCGGCCTGAAATGCTTGATTATTCTGCTGCTTTTCTTCAATATCTGCAATGCAACTTGAGCTAAGCTTTTTGTGTTTTGTAGAAAACTACTTAAATTGACAAAATTACAAGCATAGAATTCACTACTACCAGCGAAGACTAAAATATAATTACTTTCTATAATAGCTGTATTCATGTTCAATACATTTATTGAAGAGGGCTTTGACTGAAGGTATGTGTTGATGAGACACAATACAGCTTAGTCCAAATCTGTAGAAAATCTGAGGTAACTCCTTAAGAAGTTTGATTTTGCATTCATTTTTGTGATGGCAGAATACTGAAATCCTGGAGGAACTGACTGACTTATTTTTTTGGGTGTGATTTTCCTGCTATATTACCTCAGCAGAGTTTTTAGAGTGGTGGATTCTTAGTCTGTGACCTAGTGAACCAGTGTCAGTATGTATTTATCAATAGAGACTCAAAGCACTTGTAAGTCGCTCTGGAAAAGGGCGTCTGCCAAATGCCATAAATGTAAACAAAAAATGAAGCAAGGATATAGACATCTTTAGAACCTGGGTCCTTAGCCAACATGATCTTTGCAGTCAGAAAACCTAGAAAAGATTATAAAGTAAAAAAGATATTGAATTTTATTTTGGATCATAGTATATTATAGACAGAATTCAAACACAGAGACATCACATTTTTCACAACATACTGACTAAATGACTTCACTAACCTACATCTTCCACTGCTTAATTCTTAACTCTTAACTCTCTCAGACATCCTGCATCTGCATGAATTCTCAAAGCAATACAATTTGCATAAAATAAAATATCCATAAAATGAACAGAGAGACCATCACATTTAACCATCAAGGATAAATTTATTCATAGTTTATCACAGAGTTGTTTCAGCCTTTACAGACACATATTTTATGCTACTTTATACAAAATAGAGTCTCTATTTTAAAAACATAGGGAGCGCTAAAAACAATAAAAAAAAGATTACTTTCAAGAATTTTCGACATTATGATTAACTAGACTTTTACAAAAGTAGCCTAGCTACCTACCTATTAATAGCCTATAACAAAATACTCCTAAATTACCTTCAGTTCCGAAATTCCCCTAGAAGAAACTCCATTTTATAAAGGTTTATTTTTCGTTACATTTCTTTTCAAAAACAGTCTTGTTTTTTTTTTTTTTTTAAGTTTTACTTTTCAGTTTTTGTGGACATTGTTGCACAATGTGGCAAACAACAGGCTTCGTCCACAAATGCCAAAAACCTACACAAATGTGGGTTCCAGTGAATACATTTGGAGTTTCTCTGTGAATGACATAGCATGAGGTTATAAGTAAAATAACAAATGACAGAAAATTATACAGTCAGTAGGCAGTAGATTCATCACAGTGAACTGTGGCAGTATGAGAACACAATATCTTAAAGCACAATTTTCTGTATTGGCACTGAATTTTAGATTATCAGTAAAATGAATAGTATAAAAAGGTATATTTGTACATAACATACTGTAACCCAGTATGTATACTGATTACTTAAAGATTTCCATGAGTCAATAGAGTTATAAATGTCCTTAAAAACTTTAAAGGGAAATACTGAATATCATTCTTCAGAATATTTTAAAATAGCACTGAAGAATGTTTTATACATCCTGTGAGCACTCTGGCAGTATTATCAATTAAGTAAATGATCCACCTTATAAAATCACATGGCTTAAGAGGGCAGTTGAATAAACAACCTTTGGCACTCACATCGATGGCCACATTCATTTTAATTGAAATCCTGAGCTTTTCATTAGGGTTTGGTTGACAGAACATGTTTACCATATATATTGAACTGGCTTTTCAACGTTATGGAGAGAAAAGTCGTTCATTGTGACCTTGGAGTCAGAAAATTGGCTTTGCACACTCTTTCTTTAGCTTTATCATCTCTGTGTTTGTACAGAAATAAGGGAAAGGCAGCAAAAAGCAGCATCAGGCGAAGAGAGAGAGAGAGGGAGAGAGATAGAGAGAGAGATGACTGAGAGAGAGAGAGAGAGAGAGAGAGAGAGAGAGAGAATAGTGAAATTAGACCTCCCAAGTGACAGGGGCTTAATTGTCAAAAAGGATAAAATATAAAGGACCATATAGCACATCAGGCACATCAGATACAGCTTCATTCCCACTGAATGGATCGTCTTCCAATCAAGACATCAGTTTCTCAAGAGGAAAGCAGTGAGATGACAGCAAATGAATAAAGATGCTCATTAGTGACAATAACAGCATTAGCAGGGAGGAGTATTACCCATTTTGAGGAACCATAGCTGGATATGAGGTGAATTTGTGGTGCTCACTTCCTTTTACAGAGTGTGAGTCTCAGTAAAGTTGAATTTGCTTTTTTTCACCTTTTCACCTGTTTCTTGGGTGTGATATTACACCTCGCTTTGCTTTGAAATGAGACGTTCATCTGATATGAAATTTAGACTGCTTAGCTTAACTTAATTTACATGCAATTTGGTCAGTAATTTTTTTATCTTTTACTCTGAGAAGGAGCATTTTACCCATAATAATAATAATAATAATAATAATGAAGAGATAAAGGGAACAGAATGCTTAGCCCTGTAAGATTACTGTCAGGTACATTATGTTATGTAATTCTGGTCTCGTTATTTGTATTCATGATTTCCTATGGGAACGTTTTCTCAGGAAACTCCTTTATTGAACCTAATTCATTTATGACAACAGGATTGTGCCTTCAGGCAACTGGGTATTAGGCTCATTCTTAAACCCTCCAGTGGTCTCTCTTTGAAAAGCAGTTTTTGTCACAATATATCACAATACTCAAATCTCTTCACTGCTTAAGCATAACGGCATATTGAGCTAGAATGGGTGGTGAATTGGGAGAGCTTTATATGTATTGCATGGCAAATCAAACCATCTATCAGTGTTCTCATTCGGCAGCTCTCTGTTTTCCACTTTACATATTTGCCGATGCTGCACAGTTGCCTACACAGTTAAGCATCAATCCTCTCTACTGCGCTCTCCCTCTCTCTCTCTCTTTATCTCTCTCTCTCTCTCTCTCTCTCTCTCTCTCACACACACACACACACACACACGGTTGGCTTTTCCAATATCCCTGCAGATTTTGTGTCACACATCATTGGATTTTACACAATAATTTCAATGAGTGTTTGCACATTTCACCCTTATATAACCACCCAATGTTTTGTTTCAGGAAAAGCTGGACTGCTGAGCTCTGGGAACTTGTTTTAATACAAACAATGCTATAATAATAATAATAAAAAAAAAACTCAATGAAATGAGTTTAATTTGTTTTTTTCCTGTATATTTGCCAAAACTGTAGGTTGACATTCTAGATGACATTCAGAAGCAAAAACCTTCAGTGGCTGCATGCCAAGTCTAGTGGATGAAGTGCACTGTCTGTCTGGGTGGAAGGATGAAGCTTTTTATTCTGTGTCAAGTGTGCTAAAGGCTTCTGGTAGACAAGTCAAAGCTGCCCACCAGCAGTTCCGGTAGTTTGCCCCTGACTGGGATATCTGGACTGAAAGGCAATGTTTCCATGGTAGCCTTCCCTACGACTGTGAAAGCCC
Organism: Hemibagrus wyckioides; assembly: GCF_019097595.1. Taxonomy (NCBI): domain Eukaryota; kingdom Metazoa; phylum Chordata; class Actinopteri; order Siluriformes; family Bagridae; genus Hemibagrus; species Hemibagrus wyckioides. The sequence continues at coordinate 23,663,553 of NC_080712.1, read as the reverse complement.
AGTAACTGTCACTACTGTAAAAACAGCACAGCTGAGTGAATCCTTACTTCCTGAAAATGTGTATGTCAGGGGTGGACTTGCTGGGTAAACCATGGATTCTCAACTTGGACCATGGAGGGACACAGCACCCACAGTATTTGTTCCAACTTTGCACCACCACACATGACGTGACTGAATGTGTTCCAGTCTGTGTTTCTAGTAAAATGAACTTATGTGGAGCAGGGCTGGAACTAATCCCTGTAGACACTGAGTTCCTCAGTGGACTGAGTTGAGTACCAGATGGGCTAGACATATGTAAACTCATTTAAGACCAAGCCCCTAAGCTCAACCTGAGACCAGATATTTGACTGATTCAGATCATTCACTGAGCTGAGAGAACCAACTGAATCTGTTGAAATAATGATTAGAAACATGTCCATGTTAAGTCTGACAGAGAGACAATCAGTTGAGGAATTCAGCCGAGAGGCTCCTGGTGCAGCGAGCAGAGCGGAACTTGAGCTCATGGTAGCACTGCACGAAGCTGTGGTAGATAAAAGTAATGGGTAGTGCCAGCAGCACTATGCCACTCACCACACAAAGGCCTCCTAGCACACGCCCTGGCACGGTGATGGGGTACATGTCTCCATAGCCGACAGTCGTCATGGAGATAATAACCCACCAGCAGGCGGCAGGGATGCTGGCATACTCCTCATTGCTGGACTTCAGGTCAAGGCCATGCTCAAGCAGCTGGGCCAGGGCCCCAAAGATGGCCATGGCTACGCAGATGAACACCAGCAGCATGACCATCTCACGGTAACATCGGCGCAGTGTCAGGCCCAGCGTCTGCAGGCCCAGGAAGTGGCGAGCCAGCTTGATCACCCAGAAGATGCGCATCATGCGTAGCACACGCAATGTCACACCAGCCCGTTGCAGCTGCGAGTTCTCTCCAGTCAGGACTGTCATGGTCACGGAGATGTAGTAAGGCGTTATGGCCAGCAGGTCAATGATATTCAGTGGACGTCGCACAAACTCACACTTGTCACGTGACACAAGGAAACGCACGATACACTCTGCTGTGAACCAGCCAATGCACACCGCCTCGATGATCCTAAGCAGACGCACAATTATGTGAGAGAAATTTGAAAGAGTCATTAATAAAGGGAAGGCCATTGACTTAGCATACATTTATTGTAGCAAGCATTTTGATCAATATGAACTGCTAAGCAGAGTAATTAAATTTTAATCATAGCCACCCAATTATGAATCAGACATCTATTTGGTACACTATATAAAAGAGATTTCCTCTTCAGACTATTGGCTGTGGATGAAAGTTCAACAATGATAATCAGGTTGAAAACTGCACACTAAATAAGTATTTACTAATCCCTGATTAACATAGACATTATACACAAGATAAACAATCAAGTTCATTAGGGTGTGAAATTGAGTTATTATTACCTTGTGGAGACTGTTACAGTGTTAGTCATGCAATGTCGGAACATTCTCTAAGACCTAGAAACATTTTTCATCAACTTAATAATGCCATTTTATTTAACAAGATTTAGTGTATGTGGTTTTTAATAAAATAGATGATAGTGATTAAAGACAGCCAAATACTTTTTTTCAACAACAGCATCTCAAAGCTGTTTTGATCAAATATGCCAAATGTAAAATGACCCATTTAATTGCTGTTTTCTGTTTTGATACCTAATAAAAATGCATAAAAGCATGTTAAAGTGTTTCTAGGTCTTCAAGACTTCAGCAATTCAAAAGGAATTAGTGTAGGTCCAGTTCAGAGCCCAGTCAATAACAACTTCTATTTTTAGCACTTTTAACATCACTGTTCCCAGTGAGGGGAGTTAATGATTCTTTACTATGATCAGCGCGATGTTGGGCATTCTGAAAAGGAGTTAACAGACACATGGTAACATGAGCTAGGCTGAAGCATGTTTCTAGAGATGTCTTGTTACTAGAGATGACAATCTTATAAGGGAAGTTTCACATCCACTTGACAGAGTCTATAGCAAATTAAATCCTCAACACGGATTGTATACCCCAATTTTGGCTAACTTGCAAATGGTGATATATTTAACCAGGTAAAATCTTTATGCCAAGTGATGTGGAACTAATGGTGATGTCAAAGAGAGCACATGTCCATATTTAAAGAATTCTTACTGTGCAAGCACTGAACTGGAATAAAAACACATTTTTTTACAATGAGAATTCACAGTTACATCCTCAATCATGTATGGATGACATTGTTTGTTTGAATGACAAACCTGACATCACCTAAACAGACCTGTCTCACACAATCTCTCTCTCTCTCTCTCTCTCTCTCTCTCTCTTTCTCACACACAAACACACACAGACATAGAAAAGCCTGGCCGCTCCACAGGTACCAGCACCAGCACCTTCAGAACAGTCCACGTGGCAATATAGATATAGGACAGACACATGAAGAGGTTAAAAGGACAGAAGAAAACAACTCCAGAAATGTGAAAGGAATTGAACTTAATTAATTGCACAGCTATAACATTAATAAGATTTTAAATGTTAACAATTTCTTATGATATGCTACATATTTAACAGTACAGTGACAGACTTAATTGTGAATTTTACCCATTCAATCCACCTAGCCATTAATCAATAATGTAATTGTTTGATACATCACCGAACTACTATAAAAATAATGTCTATACAACATTTTTTTTTTCTTCCATTTTTGAGTTCACACCTATATTGTTGGAAATATGTACTATCCAACTACATTTTGTTTTATTTCAATGTACAAACAGTGTAAAATACATAATAGTTATCCTTAAGAGCTAATTATGTTTCCTACAATAAGTCTGAATGCACACTACACAAGTAACACACTACATGGACGGGAATTTGTACCATGCATTGCTCGTTCTAGTACTTATTCCCCGGGTTTTGTTCCATGGCCCACATGAACACAACGACGCTTCAGCACCTTGGACAGGGGCAATTGTGATCGAATTAATGAATTCGCGCAGTAAAGATTATGACCAAATTAGCCATATAGATGATGTTTTACTTTATTTACTTTATTTTCTTTTCTTTCACTACACCGGGGGAACATTTTAATGCCATATGTTCTTAAGTGCAGTGAATGTATATATAATGCATGTTATAACATCAGTTTAAATCTCCAAAATCGCAGGATTTAGTTAAACATGAAGCGTTTAGAGATATCAAAAGTTCATTCAACCATGAGGTTGATACGTTGACTGATTTATGTTTCATGATCGAAGACAAAAGACGAACATTTAAAAACTGTAACAAAAACACAAGACAAAACACAAGTCAACTGGCTTGGACACGTGAAGTAGTGTGTGGTTTCTAAAACTGTCTTGGTCAGAGATCATGCACATGATCAGCAAAAACAGGACTATTCAAAAACGTGCTTTGACAATTTATCAGCAGTGCATCGTGCATGAAAGAGACTAGAAAAAAGGCATAAGTACCCGGCCGGATGGTCTATAGACTCTGTGTACCTGTGCTCCTCCACCATGTTACTTTCGGCCGTTTTCCAATCGGGCAGAGTGCTCGCGCAAAGGAGCACCATGGACACTATCACGAAGAGGACAGAGACGGCAGCGAGAATCTGGGCGGCCACTGAGGACGCGGGCTCCTCGAAGGTCCTGCGCATGCTCTCGAGCCATTTGGCGTCCTTTACGCGCCCAGTGCCTCGCCGCCTCCGCTGATCTTGCTCCTTTTGGTCATCTTTGTCCTCGACGCGGCGCTCTTCCTCGGTGAAGTGGGTGCATGTGTCGGACATGCGATCGTCCAGACGACGCTGGCAGCACAGTTCCAGATGTGAGCTTTCCAAACCCCAATATATCATCTCGTTGTAGAAGGAGAGCTCGCACATTCGTGGCACTAAGCGCAGTTTGCCGTGCTTCACGTAGAGCATAAGGAAGCCGAAAGCCTCAGCGTGACGGTCGAAGAAGAACTCGTTGCGCTCCTTATCGTAGTCGTCGCACACTTCGAGCACCTCTCGCTCCGACGCGCAGCTGTGCAGGCGGCTCACTCTCCTCAGAGGGAAGTCCTTCAGCACATCCATGGGAAAAGCATACCGCGTGCCGCCCACGTTTAAGATGCAAACGCTTTGGCCAAACTTCATCCTTGGGAGCGTTCAGAGAGCACACGAGACAAAAGTGCCAATTTTGGCGAACTGCAGGCAGATGGAGAAACTCCGTCGTTGCGCGTTAGTCTCAGAGCGCATGTTTTGGCCGTCTTCAAATGGAGCACTAAAGGCTGGCAAAAGCTCTAAAGACCCCTATGCAGTCTCCGTGGAGATTAGGTTCGGAGAGCAAACTTGGAAACGCGAGCGCCGACGCGGAAGAAAGTACGGAGGCGCGCACCGTTACGCGCGCACAGCGTCTCACTGAGGCGTCACCGTGCCGCTGTCAACTCGAGGAAAGCAGGAGTGATGTCAGGCGCGCGCGTTCGCGCGCTCGCGCACACACACACACACACACAAACGTGTACACGGACATTTAACCACATGCATACTCACACGCGAGCGCACGTTCATGCTATCTTCAAGATTAGAGCTAAACTACAGATTGTGTGATTATAGATACTTAGGGTTAAATTGCATCAATCACACTATGTACTGGTAACTGAACGCACATGCACATCTATCCAAAGCCAAACGGGTTAAAGACAGAGTTTTAGGGAACAGCAGCAGATTTCGCAGAACAGCAGTACAGCTAGAGGGCGCCTCCTCCCCGTGTTCCCTCATTGCTCTCTTCGTGTGCAATTGACTTTTTTTGGCCCATTCCTCCCACCTACACGTTGATCCAACTGAAGTTAAAATCATCTTTGAATCAATGTAGCCGTCTCATACCCAGCTGACAGCCACTACTGTAAACCTTCTTAAAATTATACCCAGGGATACAGGATCTTTATTGCATTTGAATTCAGGTATAGTGGGACATCTGTTGTATTGAGACAGGCTTATATACAATGCATGGAGTGAGTAAACATGAAGGAACAATTATAGTGAAGTGATAAAGTGCTTTAAATTGTGTTTTTATGACACAGCTTAAGGAGGGGATAACACTGGGAAATACAAAAACAATACTTAGGCCTACAACAGATTCTTACTTAGTGAATTGTTTACTGTTAGTCTGCTGTATGTAGATGTAATTGGTCTTGCTAAAGGAAATGCATTATAAGATGCTACTTAGGCTACCATCCTTATGTGCAGTCAATTTTATTTAGTCTAGTTTGTTCGTACACTATTAGAATATGTTGATGCTGGATTTGGATGCAATGTTTCTCAAGTCCTGTTACTGTTTTTGAAATGAAAATTTTCTAATTTTCAAATTTGATTTTTGTGACCCCATGAATAAGTGTGCTACAACTAAAAAACATTGAAATGTTTCACTGAGGATGGAACTGAAGGTCCAATCCAAACAAACCATGTGATAGGGATTTCAAAAATGTGTCCCATTTCATTAATTTCCAAGAAAGCTTAATTCAGTTTGCAGTAAAACTGAACTAAATTTCACTCTACATAACCTTGCTTGATTAATTATGGTAATATTCCCTTAGAGATATTTAAAATATCCAATAAGCAACCTCCAGCTCCTGCCAGGGGCATTATCCCAAGCAAATAAATTATCCCAAGCAAATAAATAAATGAACTGTTTGCTAATCCTTTAATTAAAATGTTTATTTAAAGAATGAATTAATGCTGAAGTGCTTTGACTAGAAGGAAAGCTGCTTTCTTCTCTGTAACTATATCAAACAGAATTCAGTGTAGTCTGACTCTCTAAGATAGCATCAAAGCACTACAGACTGAATAGATTTTAATGAATAATTTCTAACTCAAAAGGATAGAACACTTTTGGCTAACTACTGTGTAAACTGGTGCTAATACACTATTATGAAAATGTAAACCAGATCAATGTTCTTGTAGGCATGGGTTGAAAAAAAAAAAAGTCCAGTTTCTAGCCACTTCACAATAATTGAGCATATACAAAAGATATTCTAGTTTACTCAGAAACTGGCAAAATCTCAGGACTGCAAAATCATAAAGACTTTATTCATATGAAATCTTGCATTTTGTGCATGAATGATTGTGAGATCAGTGGTTTACTTAAGGGCTTTGTTCAAGGATCCAGTATGGCAGCTTGTTGGTGCTGGGACTTAAATTCATCTTCCAATCAATGTTTTAAAAACAGCTCCACAACGGCCAACTAAAACAAAATGTATTGTTGCAGATATAAGGTACAAACTGAACAGCTGATCATTCACATATTTAAAATAAATGTAATGTTCAGGTCATAAGTCTGTTCTGTTTTTGTAATCTATGATTAAAAGCTGCCTTCATCAGCTAATATCTGTCTATTATGAACACTGTCCACTTGATCAGTAAGCAGAAATCAAAGAGACCTCACCATTTTTGAAAGACCGTTAACACATTAATTAAGTGGCCAGCACAGGAAATATTTATTTGTCATATTTATTGCCTCACATGGGAAAAAATCAGTTGCTGAGGAGGTTGTGTATGTGGTCAGCCATCCTGGTGCCACGAGCACTAATTAGGCACATAATGGAAATCCATGGCTCCTCGTGCCTTTAATTATCTTTTCTCAGTGCTTGGTATGCCATGTCTTACTGCTGTCTCCTATTAATGAGCCCAGTCTCAATAAAAGCTTACACCAGATCACCAGTTGCATAATTAAGCACAGTACTAATCATGGCTGTGTCTGTCCAGTGTCGTTCTGTCACTGACCAGCAGTTAGATGTGAATAAAAAGGTCCTTTCAATTTGTATCTTTGGCCTGCAAGTTAATGACTTGACAATTAACGTTTTGAGTGAGATCAAAGGTCTGCCCCCCTCCTCGTCTTCTTTTTATGTAGGTTGTTGAGGTCTTTGGTTTAGCTCATTACTATTAATCAGGAGCAAGTATGAGCTAGTATAAGCTAGTATGAGCTAGTAGCTCATTACATTTTGAGCAAATATATAATTTATTTATAAGCCATAACCTTATACACAGTTTCTTGATGTGGACAGGGTGCAAAAACACATCAGACTAGCTTGATAATTAGATGATAAATTAAATGATCTGTGTTACACCAGAAAAGCCAAGGTTCACAAATTCACAGGGTAAACATTCACTTAGGTCAGGCGTGTCAGACTCCAGCACTACAGAAAGTTCTGTCTCATGTAGCACCTTTGATATAACTATTCATCTTATGGCCAAAGCCACCAGGCAGTTATTAAACCCCTGATTAAAAAACCCTGATCTTGACCCCTGTCAGCAGTCCAATTATAGGCTAATATCAAACCTCCCCTTTATCCTCAACATCTTAGAAAATGTTGTAGCACAGCAGTTATGCTCATATCTACACAGAAATAAGATTAATGAAATGATTCAGTGAGGTCTTAGGCCTCATAAATGCACAGAGACAGTGCTGATTAATGTGGCAAATGACCCGTCTCTGATCAGGGTTGTGTCTCCTTGCTGGTGTTGCGTCATTGACTTATCGACTGATCAATATCAGTTTGTAGCTCACACTAAGCTTAAGTTTGGTGTTCCACAAGATTCTGTTTTATTATTCTGTTTGTATTAGAACCACATGCAGCCAGAAGTAATCTTTCTAATTACAGAGTAACCCTGGGTGGTCTTTCTGTTTCATCAAGTTCAGCAGTCAAAGACCTTGGTGTGATTATTGACTAGTCTTTCACTTGGAGCTCATATAGATAATATCAGTAGGGTAGCCTTCTTTCATCTCAGAAATATGGCTAAGATAAGAAATATAATGTTACTACATGATGCTGAAATATTAGTTCATGCTTTGGTTACCTCTACGTTGGATTATTGTAATGCTTTACTGATTGGATGTTCCAGTAACAGTACCTGAGCAAACATTTTTCTTTTGTTTATGATCCACCATGTCTACTTCTATTAAAAGGTGCAGGCTATGTGGTAGTACCTCAAGTAGTAAAGGCTACAGCAAGGGGCGGAGCTGTTTCTTACAAAGTCCAGCCTTCCAATTAGTGTTTTGAGCTCAATTTCAGTGTTTAGGTCCAGGCTGAAAACACATTTGTTTAGTCAAGGTTTTTATAAATGTTTTTTTTTCTTATTTGAAGGAGTGGATCTGGAGGGTTAATGGGTATAAAGTGTTTGGTGAACTGGTATGTTCGGATGTTGTCCCCCGCCTCCACTCTCACACATAGACTCAGGTTTGTTGTGGCTGGCTGCTTTAGACCCCAGGAAGCCCTCATCTTTATGTCACCTTCTGGCCCTCCCTTTTAGTTATGCTGTCATAGCTAGTCTAGTTGGAGTCCCTGCCTGCACAAAGTGAACCTTGTCCTTAGCCATTACATGATCATACATGACCTAATATTCTGCCCCCCAGCCCCCTCCCCCCAATTTATATCTATCTTTCGAGCTACACATCCTACTCCTGAGCTCCCAGATTTCATGACTGGTTCTGTTCTACAGACCTGCCTGATCCATCCTGATGCACTACTTCTGGTTTGAGTCTCATCACTTGCTGCTGAGGATGGCTCTAAATGGAGTCTGGAGATACACTGGATTGCTATAAATAGTAGCACTTGAAGATCATAGTGGTGGCCTTGAACTGCTGTTGCCACAGTCAGTTTTATGCTTGGGTCTCCATCACTGAACATCTGATGCCTTCAGCAGACAATTCCACTTAACTAAATAGAGATGTAGAAGGAAAATGATTTAATTACACTATTCTGTGTCACACAGGTGAGGATGGGTTCCCTTTTGAGTCTGGTTCCACTCAAGGTTTTTTCTTATATCGTCTCAGGGAGTTTTTCCTTACCACCATTGCCTCTGGCGTGCTCATTAGGGATAAATAGAAATGAACATGTGTAAACTTTGTAATTTGTACTCTGAATTTTTATATTCATGCTTGTTAAGCTGCTGTGACACAATGTCCATTGTTAAAAGCACTTTACAAATAAAACTGAATTCAATAGAATCAATGTGTTCCTTCTGGACCTGGGTTTGATCCACCCCATTTTGAACTCAGGTGTAAAAGGTATTAATGGCTTTTAGAAACAAATTGCTTCACTTTCTTTTCCTTTTCCTTTTTTTTTCTTTTCTTTTTTTTTTTTGCTGGGCAAAGTTTATTCATGCTTGGTCAGACCACTCATTTTTTGTTATGACCAAGTTAGCAGGCTAAACATGAAAACTGCTCATTATAAAAATGCTCTTATCCGTGTTCACATTACTCATTATTTTGGAATTTTATTTGACCAGCCTAAATGTGTGGCAAACAAGAAAATACTGCAGCTGGGTATGAACAGAAATAAGTGTGCAGGTGAGAGATGTCAGGGTGTCTGTGGGAGTGGTCACTCAGAGGATTGTGGCCTTTTACTTCTGCAGAGGAATTGGAGTATGGACAGGTTTTGAAGACTTTGTTACTTTATTGTTTTTTAAAGTTTTTAAAAGGTAAAGGTCAGAACATTAGCCTCAAAACTTTGTCCCTTCATTCTGTAAAAGGCCATACCCTATAACCTGAGTAAAATATGTAAACATCATCACATCATTATGGGAAAACAAGCACAGAGTCTAAAAGGTAAATGGACTTTGAGGTTAAGAAGTGCTTACTGCTACATACCTGCTACTAGCCAAAACTAGACTGAAATTGATCACTGTTTCTCTCTCTCTCTCTCTCTCTCTCTCTGTGACATCAGTGGTGGCTATTAATTTGTGACTTCTGCATAATCGACTTCATTTGCATTCCTTAAAAGTTATCATGAAAGCCCAAAAGCACTCCAACAGTCCATAAAGCATTACATAGTCTTTTTAGCAGGTCATTTTGCTTCTTTCTTAGGAAATAAATGCAAGAAAAAATTAAAAAAAGGCTTAAGATTCTAGAAAAAAAAATAAGAGTGGAAGTAGCTTATTAAAATAACACTTGAATGAAAGTTTTAAAACCTCAGTGAATAAATGTAAACAAAGATTTTTTTGTTTTTTGTTTTTGTTTGAAAACGAAGAATTTTCTCAAAGAAAATTAAAAAAAAATTTTTTTTTTGAACTTCATTAATATGAAATTCTCACTTGTTAGAATTTATGCAAAATGAGTCTTAAATTCTACTTAAGAGTAGAATTGTGTGTGTGTGTGTGTGTGTGTTTAATGGGCAATCATTGCACATAGATAATGGTCCTGATGTCCGTAACATAGTAAATTGATATATGCATTAACTGGAAGCTAAGGGAAAAAAATGGTTATCATCTCTCAGAATTACAGGAAATATAGAGAATAAAATGTTTTTCCTCACATGAAAAAAACATCTGAGTAAGAATACAAAATATTAACTGTAATTAAAAACTGTTAATTATACTTTGATGAAGAGCAAACCTCATAAAATAATAGTTAAATATAATAACAAGTAAGTAAGATAATAATAGAGATTCAGTGCAGTTGTATTTGTTGCATTCCTGTTTATAAGCACTTATCTCATTTTAATGTTTAGTTGCCCTGAATTACTATAAAAAACATGTGCAAAATTAAAACCAGAAAAAACACCATGTAATATAGGAATATTACAGAGCCAGTCAGTGAAAATATATGAATTGAATTCCTGTTGCCTGACTTCTAGCTAGAGTTCTCATCACAAACCACTCACTCCTGCTAAGGGTGACCTGACACGGACAACCTAAAGATACATGAGATTACTGTGGCACTTAGAAACCATGATGATGGCTTTGCACTGCAATTGATAAGAGCAGTTTTGCTACAGTGGCTTAGGATTACAATTGCTATGATGGCTTTAGGACTGCATTTGCCATGAACAGTTTTGCACTCAAGTCTCCATCTTTGTGAACAGTTGATAACTTCAACTAAATAAATTTCATGTTAAAACTTTTTTCCTGGTTACGCAATTGAACATTTCGAGCATTTAGTACACAGTTTTAGGAGGGAAATGATTTATAATCACACTGAGATAGAAAGATAAAGATGATGATTGGGTTTTATTTTCAGTCTGGTTCCTCTCAAAGTTTCTTCCTCATATTTTCTCTGAGAGTTTTTTCTTGCCCCCGTTCACCTCCGGCTTGCTCATGTGGAATGAATATAAAATGTATAATCTATTTTCTGAACTTGTGTAAAGCTGCTTTGTGACAAAGTGCTATACAAATAAAATCTGCAGTTTGATTTGCTAAACTCTCACTTCAGGAAAGGAAATGGTGTGGACAAATGAATGTATCTGGAGAGCATCTATTACATTTGTACCAGATCTATACAAAATTATACCATTAGGTTTTAATAATAAAAAGTTTTATAATGTTTGTATTAATATTATACCTCAGTCTCGGGCGGTGAAAACAGTGACAGCTGCAGGTTAAGATTCTTTATTTAACAAACAGGCAGGAGTCAGTTAATGTGCAGAGCTAGATGGGCAAGAGACAATCAGAAAACCAGAAATGTGCGCACAACCATAAACAATATATCATAGAAACAGTAGGCTTGGCATAGCCAGGTCTGTGACTCTGAGCGTGTCACAATGAACTGTTGGAAGGCAAATCTTTATGTACTGTTTGTGACTTCATGATGTTGTTGGAAGGCTGCATAGTATTCTGAGGTGTAGTCACTATTTGTAGGACTTTCCGTGTAATGTGATCTGGAAAGCAATGACATTTCCAGCATTAATGTGACGTTCAGTATTTTAAAATGGTCAGCAACTTCTGTAATATGGCAAATTATTCACATGTACACCTCAAGAGCAAGCACCCTATGAACAGAGCATTCACTGAAATAGTATTTTACATATAACAACGTTTAGTCAATGAGATGTTGGACACTCACTTAAATGCTAAGTTTCAGGTTTTCCACAGCTATCAAGAACAAATAGAACATCCAGAAACCTAATTTGCATATCGTTTCCTGCAACTGACATAATGCTGCAATTATTCTTTGTAAATCACCCACAGCATGCCCAATTTGTATACAAAATTTATCTCCTTGCACTCACAAACTATTAGCACCTGCTATCTGCCAGACTTACTATTTGCCAGGGCATCTGTGTTCTTTCTAAAATTATGATTCATTATGTTCTGGTGAACTTGTGCCACTGTCAGTTTGACTAACAGCTCTAGGCCAGGACCATATTCTGCTTAATTAGGTTTTTTTCTTTTTAAATACAAAAACATCTGCTAAATATATACAGTACATGTAAAATGTATTTGTGATTGTACTGAAAGGACATCTCCTTTCTGCTCCAACATCTATCCACACCAGTGTATTGACTTTAACATATGGATTTGACAGGCTGTTACTTGAACATAAAATGGAATTGGAAAATTGGAATATTTCACATGTTTGAACATATGTGCAGTCTGTAATTATGGTAGTCACCATTGACATTTTGCATTGAGGTATAAGATGTGTCATGTTTTTGCACGGCAGGCATGCTAAAATTGTCAAAATACTCTCTATAATATTCAAGCATATTAGATCTAGTGTTAACGATTGGCTTCCCAGTCAGAAAAAGAAATAAAAAGTCTCCAGTGTATATCATATGGTTTCAAGCTAGATTAAGCACACATTAAAGGATAAAATGACCCGTTGTTAGTGAGAGAGTGCAGTATGATATGATAAATGTAGTAAGAAAGACAAAGTAAGAAACAGCCATGACTCTCTTCAGGCTTCAGGCTGATGACTCATTTCACACAGTGCTATATCGATTTCTAATAGGTATGTGTCTTTGTTCAGATCCTCCTTCTCTGCTCTTCCTTCATATTCAGCCACCTTGATGAGTGTTTAGCAGAGAGTGCTGAGCTGTAAAGGTTCTTTGATGAGCTTCGACAATAAAATACACAGCCAGATGGTTCTCCTACATCTTCCCAATACACGCTTCATTCTGAGAGGAGTATGACATAATAGTTACTAAAAGTGTGTGTTGTTCCAGTAAAGTCATTTTAAAAGGTGACTGTGGGAGCTAACTGCAGTGCATTCATGAACATAAGCGAGAAATTATTGCACTTTGAAATTTGCATTTGTAAGCCTGGGAAAGTACATTTGAATAATGGGCTTCCGTTTCGATCCTTTCTCTTCTCTCTTAGTGTATGTCTCTCTGGTCAGAGCAGGGGCTTAATGCCGACTGCCTTCATGCTAAAAGTGTTCATAACATCAGTGAAACTAATTCACTCTTAATAAATAATTCAAGTCTGATAGCTACATATATATTTCACCATATAGTGTAAGTGTTACCAGACAACATCTCTACACCTCGGGATTCAGTGTTTAGAGCTACACTGACACTGGTAGAGAAGAGTAAGATGGAAATAGCACTTACACTGGAAGTTAAACAGCAACACAACAATCATTTGGGTTTTTTTTTAAACTTGAACAATGGTTTCTGCAAGTTCAGCAACAGAGCACCAGGAATCCAACTTTATATTATTGTTAAAAAAGGACCAGCCAGCCATAAAAAATGAAAGAGGTATAATGCAGCATGCTGCCATGTTTCAGAGCCCTGAACGATGTCTTACCTCTTAAGAGAGAGAGGGTTTGTCAGACAATGACAGTGTCCATGCTTGTTTGCTCCATTTGACTATTAGAAAAAAGTTCAAGGGCTCTTTAAGGATTTATTGGATAATTCAGGGATTTTAGTGTAACCCAGAGGTGCTAATTGAATTTCTTATGAGGCTTCTAGCTAGAACTCTCAAGGGTTCTTCCAGAGGAATAGATGAAGAACCGGCCAGGGTTCTGTGTCAGATTTTGATATTAAATATGTGTAATATATGTGTATACAAGAAATGTAATATTAAGGTAAAATGAATAAAAGTCACACTCACATTCCTCCCAGTGTAAAAGCCATAACAGTGGATGTATACACCACTTAGGAGAGTGGTTAGTGTATCAGCATCGTGCCCAGCTTGAAGTTGATGCATGCTTTTATTATTAAATTGGATTCAGTATATTACATGACTATGATCTCCTGAGAGGTAAGTAAGTTTATAAAATGTGCTCTGTCCAATGATAGATAATGTATACACTACTGGGAAGAAACCTTCCATTGAATTTACATTTAACTTTTTTTTTATTCCATATTACCCTTAGAGAAGTCTAGTTCTCCAGCCCTCCATGGTGAGAGAATTATTATGTGAAAGAATGTTTATTTTGAAATACAAGTTTACCATTGACCATACCCATACACTAATAATTCTAAAGTCTAATCAAGCACTCCTCTCTCTGCCCATGAATAACCTCTATATGCTCTAGAAAAATTACTGTGAACTGCTAAGCCTTGTTTCTGCTTATTAGTCTCTTATGTTTTCATTGTTTATTTAGCCTTCTGATCATTGGATTAGTCTACTTCAGACTGTTTGCTCATTACCTAAACCTAATATCATTGTAATTTCTTCATCTTGAGGAAGCGCTGTATCCTTGTCAGGGCTGCAATGGATCCAGAGCCTATTGAAAACTGGGCATGAGGCATGAAAACCCCTGAATGGCACCTCCATCACAGTTTTCACACACTCATTCAAATCTAGGGCCAATTTTCACATAGCCAATCCACATGGCACAGTTTTTTTTATAGTGGGGAAAAAACAATGAATGTGAAGCAAACCCAAGCAGACACAAGAAGAACATCCACAGATCAGGACTGATGACTGGTCCTTCTTTTGCTTTGGTCTGGATTAATTTGATTAAATCCCTGACACTAAAGAGGTTCTTTATATGTACTTTATTTTATCTATTCAGTCGATCGATCTTTGTGTAATTCATTAACATTTGAAAGAGATTTTGATGAGCATAGTGAATAAGAATGGATTTAAAACTAGATCAGATTTGAAACACTGATGCTTGTCTAAAAGCCAAAAACAAACCAGCACCATCTTACCTCAAAGCTTGTATCTCTCCACGCATTGCACTACGCTCCCTTAGATCCTTCAGCTCTGCTCGACTGGTCCCACCATCTCTCATGGTACAAGGTAGGCAGACTGTTCTCTGTTCTGGCACCTCTGAGGTGGAAATAAACTTCCCCTACAGATATGAACAGCTGAGTTATTGGCAGTCTTCATACAATGGGTGAAGACCTACTTCTTCCTGAAATATTTAAACTAGCACAGGTTTTTATTAAAAAAATGTTTGTCTGTGTGCTCTTGTTGCTGTATTAACTCCCAACAGAGTTTTATTCCCAACAAATATTATATTTCACTCTCAAGTATGACTCTCACTACTGAGAAACCGTGACCTAATGAACCAATATGGATGTATTCATTGATAGAGACTTCAAAAGCACTTTTGTAAGTCACTCTAGATAAGGGTGTCTGGCAAATGACGTAAATATAAATGTAAATGGATGGTTTTGGATAAGTTTAGCTTTTTTATCTTCTGATCTTGGATTTCCCTGTGCCTGTAACTCAGAGCCTCTTTCTAACCTGTATCTGTGTATTATTGGCCTGTCTATTTAATACTGAACTCCATCTCTCTCTATTTCTGTAAGCACCAGTGGTGTGTTGAATAACACAGCAAAGCAAGGCAATCTTTCTGCACTCAAGAAAACCTTTCTTTTTACATTTCAAAGGATTGTTCAGGTTGATGTAACGAAACCTGTGATTTTATTCACAGTAAACTCTAAGAGCAAAGAGCAGAGCAGAATCTATCTTTACAGCTTTTTCAGTTTTTAAGCAAGAGTTGATTTTGCAGGTAGACCTGCATGGTCTCCAGAGTATTTGGATCATCCTCTGACCTTTAAATCTACTGCTTTTCATTTCCTGTCCTTTTTATATTCATGGACATGGATCAGTGTGAAATGACCAATTTATCCAGGTGACATCTGAGTACTTTCATTTGCAGCTTTGCTGGCAGTTCATTTTAATGAAGTATTTTTTGCATATGTTATACATGCACAGCTGCACACTCGCAGTCATTATTCCTAAATGAAAATGAATCATTTGCTCTACACTGATGTAGACGGTTTTAATTTATGGATCAGTACAAAAGGGCTGAGGACATGACTGGTGAGCAGCAGTGGGTCAACACTTGCTGCATGTTTATGGGAAAATCGTTTCAGCAAAAAAGTCTAAAGATTAAAAAAGAAAAAAAAAACACATTCCTTACATGTTCCTTTTATGTCTATAAGTATAGACATAAAAATGTATAATGTCTACTAAAAGAGAAATATCAATATCAATGTGAAAAATATGTAATATATTTATATTTTAGTAACTTAATTTATTATAATATTTAGTTATTTAACAGAAGCAAATACAATTGGTAAATTACTTTAAGAGATATTTAACTAAACACTGCTTTTTAGATTTATTTATTTATTTATTTATTTATTTATTCGCATGCTTCATTATTTTTTCATGTTTTGTAGTCTTACAATTGCAATAATTGATGCAACACAAAACATACCTTAACACTATCTATCTATCTATCTATCTATCTATCTATCTATCTATCTATCTATCTATCTATCTATCTATCTATCCATCCATCCATCCATCCATCCATCCATCCATCCATCCATCCATCCATCCATCTATCTATCTGATCCACTATGAAACTGTAAGATTTTAACCAGCATACTTTAGTCACTGTCTTCTTCCGTATGCAGCATTTTTGTTACTATTCATCAATAGCCATATAATCAAAGGTGATTTTTGTTCTCATTTGTCCTCAGCAAATAACACTTTTATAGGCACAGAAGCTTAAAAGAGAAAGAAATAGCAAAAGATGACAATTATGTGTGACCCGTGTCTAATTTAGACAAACTCCACTTCCAGCGCTTCACTTCTAATTGACTGCTTTTGATGAGACAAAATTGAAGAGAAGCGCTAATTTGCAATCAGAAGATGAAGACGATGTGCAGAAGGATCAGGTTCTAAACTGAGCAGTGTGCCAATCAGAGTGCAGTGAAGGATGTGTGGAGGAGGGCTAGTATAGGGGAAAAGTGTGAGGTAAGAGCAGTAAAGAGGAGCAGGGAGAGAATGTTTCTGCTTCTCTGGCCAAACTTGAACAAATAGAGAGGTGTAGAGGAGTCTTGAGTGTATGTGTGGGCTGAATGTAAGGTTCTGAGAGCAGCATGCCTATCAGCCACTGCTGGGAATAAGTGATTTGACAGTAGCTTGTAAATCTCTGGCCTGGCACTCACATGTAGCACTTACATTCAGGCAATATTTTTATTCACTTTTACTCAGAATACTATACATAAGATAAAACTATATACAGTATATATGCCTACTGCACATTAGTCTGTTGACCACTAGTTTATAGTGTGAACAGTCGTTGTGTTGAACCACATTATTATAGCTTGAAAAATATGAATAATGTTTGGACCAGAAATGCATGCATGACCTTCTGAGCAAAATAACAATATTTGTGCACCAATTTAAGTCAGATAGATATTTCTCTGCACTTATTCAGGCATAATCTAAACTGGCAGCATTATTTTCTAGTTTGCTTGTCATAATGTAATGCATCACATGGTGTTTTACTGAGGCACTGACATGCATTATGAACTTCTGTGTGTTGGTCTCCTTTGATGTGTGGAGTATTCAGAAGCCTTTTCCTTTTAATATGTTGTTTTCTGTAGGCTGGTTCAAATAAAATGAAGGCTGTATTAGAATATATTACTAAGATTGTTTGAAAATTTTCAGGCGCCTTTCAAGCCATTTGGGGAAAGAGAAAGCTGAAGAGCATGGCATTAGAACTTGCTGTGAGTTGTTATTATAATTTTCAAAGTGCAATAAGCAACATTTCTCATACTTTTTAGCCAGCTTTGTGCCAGCGCATATCCCAAACAGTGCGGATGACCGCAGTAATCAGCGGTAGACCCACTGTTCTTTCAGAGAGGTGAGAGCTGTGTGATGTTGATAAGAATGTCACCCTGGACTCAAATAAGCTTCGATACCATCTGGCACAGCAAGTCACACTGCTGTCAAAGAAATTCACACGTGAAAGGTTTTGAAATGGCACTGATTTGATCATTTTCACATTCCAGGCGGTGAACATAACAATCTTAAATTGAATTTAATGACTGGAGATGACTCCTTTGCTAACTCTCTCTTCCCTCATGTTTGTGTGTGTGTGTGCTTGCACATCCAAGCCTGATGAAAAGGGTATAAAGGAGTTATAAAAGGAGAGAAAACAGGGACTAGGGAATGAGCGAGTGTGTGCCCATCTGTCAGTGTTATCCTTGGTTATGAGTCACATTTCTTTCTGGTAAACATTCAGTATGCCAGTCTGTCTGCCTCCATCAACTCTGAATGGCGGAGATAAGGCCTGTTGACTAGGCAGCTCAGGCATCCTGTTTATACTCTAATCATATGTCACATGCCTCATTTTATATAGTGGAGATCACTGGAAATACAGCGTTATAGAAGACTTAACCTGTGGCAAATTTATTTGCTCTTCACTAATGTATTGATGTACACTTTACACATATAGACGCAAAAACGTCAGTAATAATCTTCAGTAAGCACTTTATTCCAGTCAGGGTAACAAAGCCATTCCCAGGAACATTGGGAATAAGACAGGAATAGGATAGGATACTAGTCTATTTGAGGGCACCAAGCACACACTCATAGATAAACACACATTCACACACGCTGGGAACTTTAGTGACACTAGTTCATCTACTGGCATATTTTTGGGATTTGGAGAACTCAGAAGAAACCCACACAGACAAGGGAAGTACATGCAAAACAAAATCTCTGGATCGATCTGTGGAGCTTGGAGCTGTATGGTACAAAAACTACCCACTGTGCCACCTGCCTTGAAAAAAAAAATTACATATAGTCTTCATCAATAAACAAACATAGAATCATATTATTTTACAATGCCTAGCTGCTGTAAGCTGCCTTTCACTGGCAAATGATTTTTGAAGCTTTCCACTTGGGTTTACTTTCATGCTGTGGGTGTTTCTTTGTACACTGCCTTTTAAATTCAACTTTAAAGCTTTCAGTACTGAGGATTTCCCCACATAAATGCCATGTTTGCCGTTCTCACTAAGCCTATGAGCTTTAGTAAAGCCAAATGGGGGAAAAAAATCACAATTCACTGTCAATTTCATTTGAACATTAACTCATGATCTCTTAAACCTCAAAGTCAGAGATTTATATCTGCCAATCATGCTGTCCTTGCTGCTGCACGCTTCCTAATCTGTACTTCACATATGTCTTGTCTTTTATCAGTTTCCTCTATTTTGGTTGGCAGTGTCATGGGTGGGAATATCTATGAAATTTAGATAACAGAAGAAATTGTAGGTAGAAATGAAGGGATCCTGTACTACATTAACAATACTGTACTATCATGGAGTGGTGTATTATTAAAATCCTTTTTCAAAAATATCATGGATGTCAGGAACTGCTGGACAGTTACCTGCCAGGCCTAGAAAGGGGGCTGGCTTCCACCTGCCTCAGAGGAAGTTTGAGCAGGTGGCCCTCCTTCCCTGTTTGATATCAGATATGAGATGAGCCTTCCCTTAGTGCCACAGTGCCATCAGACCCCTAAATACCCCATAACTAAACTGAATTGAATTGAACACACATATATTCAATATACATCTATGTTTACAGCACCACTCATATAAACATTGTTTAAACTGGATTTAGCACATTCATTTCAGTGCTATTTTTGCACATCCCTATTTACTTACTGCCATCAACTGCTGCTACTGTATGTTTATATATGTTTACAAGAATCCTCTTACTGTTTACATCCACTTATTGCACAATGGTCAATTACATATTGGTGGTGATATTTTATGTCCTGTAGTGTATTGTTTTGTCTGTCTGCAAAACAAGTCTATCTCTTGTTTGCACTGTTTGCACTAAGTTGCATAGTATCTACTTTATGTGGTTATAGGGCAACTTACTTTTGGAACACTGTGTGGAGCAAAGACTAAAGCAAGATGGAGAAAAGGGAATGGTGAGGCCAGAGGGGAGAGCTGTGAGCATGTTGAGGCCAGTGTGAGGGAGCTAAGAGCACAGTGAGGGCATTCTGGGAAGTGGTGAGCATGGTGAGGCCAGAGGGTTGAGCAATGAGCACAGGGTTAGGGTTAGCCAGGGAGGTAGACCGACATTCAGCTGAGACATGGACACAGGGGGAAGCAGGGAGATGGTGACATCCTCTGCAGGACATAGAAACAGAGTGGCATCCTCCACAGAATGAGGAAGTTAAAGCACACCATCAGCAGAACAGGGTAGTGGAGCAGTGTCCTCAGCGGAACAAGGAAATGGAGTGGTGTCCTCAGCAGAACAAGGAAATGGAGTGGTGTCCTCAGCAGAACAAGGAAATGGAGTGGTGTCCTCAGCAGAACAAGGAAATGCAGTGGCGTCCTCAGCAGAACTGGGAAATGAAGTGGTGTCTTCAGTGAAACAGAGAAGTGGAGCAGCATCCTCAGTGGAACAAAAAAGTGAAGCAGCGTCCACAGTGGAGCCAGGAGGCAGAGAGTTGTCCAAGGTGGGGCACAGATGGTGGGAGAGGGCTTTAGTCAAGGTGACCACCTCCTCCCCAAGAAATCCTTCAAGAATAATCCTGACCTCTGGCATACACTCATAAGTTGATTCAAGAGAGCCTCGAGCTTGTTGATCTGCCTCTGGTTCTCCAGGATCTGTTCATTTTAGTCACACCAACCCTGAAAACAATTCTGCTATAAGAAATCCATTTTGTAGGTCTTGCAATCAGTTACATTTTAGCAGTTGTAATATTTATTATAATCATGTATAAAGGAACAAACAAACCACGGTACATAAACTGAGATAGCAAAACATAAAACTAGCACAAAGACTAGAATGAGGCAATGGTTAGCAAGAAAAAAAAAACAATACACACACAACATAGTAACAACTGTTGCAAGACAAAGACAGAGCAAAACACAGGAACTTTAATAATGTGACTAATGTGATAATAACACACATATGAGTGTAATCATAGGGGGAAATGGAAAGAGCAACAAAAGAAGGTACAAGGTTGCCGGGGTTGCCACTGCACATATACATTGTGCAATATTATTGGCATTTATATGCATGTGCAATATCTGTGAAATGACAGTGTAGTGTATGTTTTGGAACTGACTGACAGTAGTAGCTTCCATTCTGTTAGCCTCATAGCTCCACTGTTCTGTGTCAGTATACTATCCTGCATATTCTCCCCTATGCTTGTGTGGGTTTGCTCAGGAGTCTCTGGCGTCCCTCAAGCTCAAAAAACATGGCAGTAGTCGGACTGGCAAAGAAAAATTGCCCTTACCTAACAGGTATTTCGGCGATGATAAATTGCCCCTAGGTATTGTATGTTAATATTATTAAGAAACTGTTTTTATAACCCATAAATAAGAATTACCTTCTGCTCATTTTCTGCTCCCTAGCAAACACATTCATGCTGTATGCAAGTATGAAGCTAGGCGTCTCAGAGACCACATGCATATGACACCTTCACATGCTCACAAATACACAAGCACAGAAAAGCAAAACAAGCTTTGAAAACAACCCTATTATGAAAATGGCTTAGTAGTGCAGATACATTAAAGTCAGGATAAATGTCTAGCATGACTGGCACAAAAAATGACAAAACTCACTGTAAGCTCAAGACTGTTTGGAGTGCAGCTGTGATTCTGCATTTATCAAGGCCATGTGGAGAGTACATCTTATGAATAAAAGAAAGCAGAGTCCAGAAGATTAAACATACACAGGCTTTGCTGAGATCAGCCAGCTTCCTAGCAACCATTAAAGTAAAAAAACAAAACAAAAAAAAACAATAAAATACTTTAAATAATTTTTTTATGGCAGCACCATATTGCCAATTTCATGATTTCTTTTTAACCTACCCCTTCTATTGCTAGTCAAGGAGTCATTAGCATGGACGTTAGCAATTTCAGTAATGCTACCAGTTAAGAAGCTGACTTACATTAGCTCAGGCAGATGGCTATGATTGCAGCATTAGTGAGAAACTCAGAGACAATTAATTTAAAACCCATTATAAGCGTTTGTATTTTATGTCATGTCTGGGTACATAAAGCCAAGCAAATGTCTTGATGTGTAAATAATACTTAGGTTCATAAGAGTGAGAAAATTAAGAGATATTGGAAATTAAGGAAGGTAGTTTTGATAGAGACAAATGGGAACAATGTGGACAAATTCAAGTCATGTCAAATCCAAAACACAAAACATTCAAAATACATCTTAATAAATTTTCTTTGTTATTCAATGTATTTTTGCAGCATGATGTATGTAATACCTGATTCCTTTTAAAACACCACTTAGATACAAGATGCAGACTGAGATGCAAGAGATGCCCCAATTAAATATAAATTAAATACAAGAAATTCAAATTAAATATATTTTAATAATAATAATAATAATAATAATAATAATAATAATAATAATAATAATAATAATAATAATAATAATTGAGCTCAGAATCTCAAAATATATAAAAAACATAGTATGTCAAAGTAAAACATTGTTTCTTATTGTTCTTCTGAGCACTATTCCAGAGTTTGGGGGTGATATGAGAAACAAATCTTCCCGAGAACATTTTGTGAATCAAAGCCAGGATGTGAATCTGAACCATTCAGTTCATTTAGTGTACTTCCTGAAAGGTTTCTATTTATGCCGCTCGTTGATCCCCCACTGTTTGAGAAAATAGAGGCATTTATGTATGTCAGGCTTTAAACTGCTTCTGCAAAGCTTTGCCTGTGTAGTCATCCAGATCTCATTATTGCAGATGTGCTGCATATTGTGTATGTACCCTCATGTATGCAGATAATCGCGTCCTTTTGAGGTAACAACTAAGTCGCCAGTTTGAAAATAGCACTCTGCCGTGGATTATTTGCGTTATTTGGATTATTTATTTATTTATTTATTTATTTATTTATTTGTTTATTTATTCAAATATGGCAATTGTTTTATAGTATATAATAAGCCTACAAGAAAGGCCTAGTCCTTCAAGAGCAAAGATGGGTCGGAGGCTCCTCAGTTTGCCAACAGATGCGTTGGTGAATAATCCAGCACTTTGAGAAAAATTTTCCTCAAAAACAAGTCAGTAGGATTTGGGCCCTCTACACAGCACAATTTAATTAAAAGATTCAAGGAATCTTTTCACGCCAAATCTCGCTATGTATTGAGCAAGGCTGAAGAACACCTTTGAATGCAAATGATCTTTGAGCCCTCAGATGTCATCGCTAAAAATAATAATTTAGTAAATATTTGTTAGTCAACACTATTTTTCCACTGCCTATAGAGATGCAAATTAAGGCTTTACTATGCAAAGTAGAAACCATACATCAACACTATAGAGAAGCACTTCTCTAGGGACAGGACAATGCCAAATCACATTCTGCCCAAAGTGCAAGTGCATGCTTGTGTAAACAGAGAGTGTGAGTGCTAGATTGTCCTGTCTGCAGTCCTGACCTGTCTCCAGAGAATATGTGGTACGTTGTGCAAGAATGGCTCCGTACAGCTGCACAGCTAAAGACCTGCATAATAGAATGCTTGCTAAACCTATTCAACTGGAGTCTCCAAATGCTTATAATTGTTTAATGCTTAATTAATAATATTAATTAAAATAACTGGTGATGTTACACAATTTTATACACTTGACTGTCCCAGTTTTTTTGGAGTGTGTTGCAGTCAGGTTTACAGAAACCTTTATTTAACCAGGATAAAACTCAATGAAATAAAATCTCTTTTGACCTGGCCAAGAAGGTAGCAAAAGAGATGACAACAATGATGACAACAAACACAAAGTTACAGCAAAACACCAAAGTTACCAAAGCCTCCAGAAGGGAAAAATGAGTGGAAATAAAAAATCAATAAAAAATAGTTACATGAAAATAATAGTAGTAATAATAATAGTTATATGAAAATAATACATAGTAATACAGTCAAGTATCGCTGAAGCAAATATGGCTATACTCAAAATTGTCATAAATTCAACTAGGGCTAGCAAATACTTCTTTTGAGACACACACAAAAAAAAACAGCCACTGCATCTTTTTAAGATGCAAATGCAGATGCAAATGCAGGTAGGGCAGCTTATAAAAGAAGTAGCAAACAATTTAAATTACTGGGCTAACTCATAAAAAAAAAAAAAAAAACAGGCACAGGTCAAGTCTGAGATTGTGTGTGTGCGGGTATGTGTAATTGGGAACAGATAACTCTCATCAAAACATCAGTGTGTGTGTGTGTGTTGTAGTTTATGGACTGAGATTAACGAACAGTTATCCACTCTCTTCAACATACCTGAGCCCACAGACATCCATGATTGGACAGTGTTACTCTGATTGACAGGAAGGATAGTGTATTGTATGCCATCCTTCCCATAGACAATTTTGCCCCTGTCTGCAGATGCTGCATCACCAGGGTTCAAACTTATGGAGGGTGAAAATATGTTCCACCTCTCAGAAGTCTCAGATTGCTATTTTCAATTTATTAAAACGCTGTTGAACAAATGGAATGCTGTTTTTAAGGAAATAATAGTAAGTGCTAGTAAGTTGAACCCTTGCCTTAGAGTATTTTTTTTAAAACCTATTTAGACTATGCTAATTTCAGATATAGAGGTGGCTGCTTTTCTGAGGATGTAGTGCAGGCTTGATTAACCTTTAAATAATTTAACACATGTAGTATACAGTAAGTGGGATCTTCTGAAGAATAGCCTTTTGCAGTCTGTTGAATGTGTTGTATATATGCAGACATATCAAACTGTGAGCACTTGTCTTGAACAATATAGTATGACATTCCGGTATTGTTACACCCCTATTGTCATTGTATCAGTATGAGATTTAATAGTATGGGAAAGAAAAAGCAAAAGGAGTAAGAAAAATAACTCTTCTCATGAATGTTTTCCACATGAAATGAGTTTGAATTTTGAGGAAGAAATGCTACAGCCTTTGGGGTTTGAGTTAAGGTGGCTTGGAAGGTGAAGCCATTTTCCTAGTTACAGTGATAAATATATTGTAATTCAATCCATTTATAAGGTTTAAACCCTTTAGGAAACATTTAAACCAATTACACAGAATTTTATTATTAATTTCTACATGAAATTTTCATTTCAGTTTTTAATTCGCCCAATTAATGACAAATCTTTCAATCTAAAAATAATAATATATCACAACAGTGTTATTTGGTTCCAGATAGGACATTAACTGGGTCATGGGTTTTACCTACACTACATTGGCAAAAGTATGTGGCCACTTGAACAATCACACCCATATGTGCTTGTTGAAAATCCCATTGCATATTTAGTCCACGATTGCTTATATTAACATTGCTTATATGTTATAATAACCTTTACTCATCTGTAAAGGTTTTCCACTAGATTTCGGAGTGTGACTCTGGGGATTTGTGCTCATCTAATCAATGAACATGGGGTGCAGTCAATGATCCAAATCATTCCAGTGGGGTTGAGGTCAGAGCTTTTTGCAGATCAACTGGTTTCTTTCACTCCAACTTTGACAAACCATCGCTTCATGGAGCTGGCTTTGTGCACATTTCTTGTTTAATATATTGTAAACACCAAAATTTACTTTAAGGGATAGAGCTTCTTTACTGCACCATAGCCAGTTCTGAAACTGCTTAATTGAATGAAAATATCAAAAAGAAATAGAAAATCTACAGTATACTAGTACTGTTCTGTATTATCATTACTTAATCATTTAAGTTAGTGAGCTGTATAGATATTGGCATTACTCTTCACTATCCATTTTTCTGTACACATACTCACACATGTAGAGAGAGAGAGAGAGAGAGAGAGAGAGATAGCCAGCATGGGTTATTAATAATGTTTGTTTACATATCTGTCAGCAGTGTGTAAAATGTCATTATCCATAAAGAACTGTAAGGTACGTCAGATTGCCTGCTATGCCTGACACTTCATGCTGCCCCAGGCTTCTTAAGGACAATATTTCAGTGTGCAGTTTCATTATCTGGACTCCACAATGCTGTTCTTGTCCCAAGCCATCACTGAGATCCTTCTGCAAACACAGATAAGAAAGGTTCATTCACAGCTTGCTCTATACTATATCAGCTGAGGACGGATTTGCTGATAGTGTCTAGAGGAGAAAGGATGAACAGAACCAGCTGCTCACAGTCCAGCTGACAAACCAATCACCTGCTCTTTTCATGCTGTTCTAAAACTTCTTGGAAGGTGGACTTTATTTATTTCTGTTAAGTAAAATCTGAAAGCATGACTAAAGTTTTAAAGTTTTTTCAGTCATATCTTCGCAGTGATGAAGGAAAGAGATTTCTGGTTCTCTGATGTGTTCTGGCTTTAGCTCTGAGTTTCTCATCCCTAGCTAATTGTGGCTGTTGGCTCATTAGTGGTGCTATCCTGCCACTCAAATCATTTGGACCTACTGGACATTTCTCTGCTTCAGAGAATGGAAAATCCTCTCTCTGTCTATCTTCCTCTTTCTCCATGATTATTTTTAATCTCACATGCCTGATTGATGATAAAGCTGGGTAGCAATTGGTTATGGCAGAACTGATTAATCCGCTTGTTTGGGCAATGCGAGTATACACAAGGGGCAGAGAGGTGCCATAACACCCCTCTGCACAAACCACACTTACACTAACATGCAAACACACATTCTTAATGATCACATCCTTCTCCACACTTGACAGAGACTGTGACAAAATAAAACACAGTGGGACCACTGGTCATTGGGCAACAATGCTTTTTTGGGCTTCAAATTTGTAAGAATTCACACAACTCAGCAGTTATGAAACGTTATTTTGTTCCAGTTTTGTTCAGATTTGTTCAGATATTGACTACTAGCCTGTGTGATAATATGTGATAAAGAATAAATTGCTAATTGCCCCAATTATTGCAATTAATTTAATAATTAAACTAATCAAGCAGAACTTTACATAGAATATTAATTTAACATTACAAGAGTCTGCATAACAACAGCACATATCAAGGTCTAAGATGTTTTAGAAGATAAGCTAACAGTCAGTTCTCATAGTCAATGTGTTAGATGCAGGATAAATGACCAGTGTGATGACCTGAGCAACTTTGACAAATCGTTCCAACCAATCCATTGGGTCAGAGCATCTCTTAAACTAAGCAAGGCTTGTGGGTGGCATGTGGTCAATACTGGGTTTTGGTTGCCCGCATCTCATTGAGATGTGAGTGCAGAAAGTGTTATCCCATTTATTCTGAACTGACAGAAGGGTTACTATGGCTCAAGAAAATTTTAATTTGGGTAAATATATAAAGGTGTATATCAACTGTTCTATATTTATCTGCTAATATCTTGGGCAACATACCATTAAGGCACTTTCAGAGGTCCTGTAGAGTCCATGCCTCAGCTGAACTGTTTATTAGGCAGGCGATTATAATGGTTTGGCTCATTAGTGTATATACTGTATAACAAAACTGAAAACTGCAAACAAGCTCTAGTCATGACTCATAATGGTCTCTTTCATGATGTCGGAATACATTTATATTTAATGTAAAGTCTTTAGGCCAACAGCAACAGAAGTTTTATAGCACATAATGTTGACTCAAAGTTAGAACAAGTGGAAAGTATGAGGTCAATCAGATAAGAGAGCATATTATGTATACTTTACATAAAAATATTTAGTTTCTCATCTCATCTTAGTTTCTCTCAGATGTAAGAACAGAGAGCATCAAAGTAATCATTAGCTGAAGCTAGAGAAAGCATGGTGAGAATGCATTAGTGCGTAAATCCCATGTGAGAGCACTTAACTGGTAGTAATGTAGGTTCTGTGAAGAACATTATATGGCATTACTTGGAGTTATGAGTTACAGGACATAGAGATGCTATTATTACATGCATTCTGCCAGTTGATATGAGGTAGCTGATTATTTATTTCAGCTGTCCATTTCGCAGATAATATGAATTTGTAGATTTGTTTAATTTTTTTGGCTCCAGGACGACAAGTTCGACAAGAACAGGGTGGTTGTGTTTCATTTGGAAATACTGCAAGTGACAGTGATCTGTTACTTAACTTTCATCTGTTAAGTATAATTCTTCATCTTTGATGTTGTCAAGGTCATAAACAAGCCTGAACAACAGTCCCCGGCTGGGACAGTCTACTATCTACTTCTCTCTGTCTCATCTAGTGTTAATTAAGACCATGGGATTATTCCATAGTGGCGTGTTATCAAATGAAGATAAACTGTGATTAAGAAGCGTATTTGATTTGCATTAGGCAGTTAGGGGAGAGCTAAAAGTGTTATTTTTACAGCAATTAGGCATCTTTGTAGTTTAGTCTATGAAGGAGATACCTCTGATAAACTCTTTAATTAGACTATCCTCACTCTTTAACCATGTTTGGTTTGTGTTGTTTGTGTAGTGCCGGATGCAGAGTAATTGGTGTGATAGGACATAATTTCCTAGTGCTCTGAACTGTTTAGTCCGGAGTTGATGGCTTGGGTGTATGTTTTGGGGTTTTTAATAAAATATATGGCAACCATGTTGTCAAGAGTGGAGAACCAGATAAAGGGTGGAGGGATAGGAGTCATAGGGAAAAGTTTTTTAGTGAGGATATTTATTTTGACTGGATATTTATGTACATCTTTCCAGATTTTGTTTTTTTCTTGTAGCAGGGGCCCATAACTTTGTTTAGCTCATTTAAATGCACTGGAATGTGGATTGTTAGGTATTTAATGGATTGTTTTGCATATTTAAAAGTCTCCATCCCAGTATCTCAGCTGAGTTTAGTTAGGGGCAGAATATAGGATTTTATACAGATGACTGTGTAACCAGATGCTGTAACTGCTAATTAGATTTAAGTCAGAGAAACCTGTTGAACTTTCATCCTACTATAATGTGTGTGCAGATTGTTTAGTGCCCACATAAAATCTCTAAGGACAGCTTATTAGGTTCTACCAGCTGGTAGATTAATAGTGACAGGTTCTACGGGATTACCCACCTCCAAAACATACTAATAAGTGGATAGGCTAAGATGAATTGTTCCTGGGTGTAAATGTGTACATACTGTATGTGTGTGCATGTTGCCCTGCAATGAATGTGTCCCATTCCAGGTGTATTCCTACCACATTTAGAGTTCAGGGTCTCAAAATCCACTGTTACCTTGATCAGGCTAAACAGCTTACTAAAAACTGACTAAGTAATGTTTTATCTAGCTACTTCTAGTATAGGGAGCAGTTCATCTTAGCCAATCTACCAACAGGAATGTTTTTGGAAACTGGGATGTACACAACGGTGTCATGCAACATTTTAGCAGCACCTTCTATAAGGTGAATATCAACATTCAGGCTCAACCTTTTCTTCTCTGCAAGCACAAACAGGCTTCCACATGTCGTGTGGTAAAACAGTACTGTTTTCTAATAAATAGACTTCCCTTTTTTGTTTGGAAAATACCTGCATTATATTGTAAGCCTGTTTGTGTCTGCAGACAAGAGAAGAATTTTCATGAGCCTGGTGGTAAATCTAATCATATATTGTGCAAAGTACAGCACAATCTTTATGCATAAAGTAGGCGAAGATCAATATATTACAAAAAAATAAGACGTAAATTTATTTATTACATATCGATCTTATTCAAATAGAATAGTGGTAGAGGTTAGCTTGCTTTAAATATGTTGGTCCAGAGGGTCTCATATAAAGACAAAGTTCGACACTCCTCTATGCTTGTGCCAGAACATTGATATTCAACACACAGTGCTGCAAACTGCAAACAAGTTGCATTAAAAAACCTTTTTTTTGACACTGGGCACACACTAAATGACCATCAGTTAAAGATTTTTGCACTTGTACATTGCATGCTCAAATGTTAACATTTTTCTCTAAACCCAGTTTTATTTTTCATTTATTCACAGTAATCTCAGTGATATCCATTTACTGTTTAAATGAATGCAAGCTGCTGTCATACAGTTACTAATCATTGGGCTATGTAGTTATTCTATTTTTTTTGTACAATAAGGATGTGTTGCATTCTTGCTAAACATTTTTGTTATGATGGAAGAGTGATGATGTAGTTTGGCATTTATCATCTCACTGCTATGTGTGAGATCTGTCACTTTTAACAGCTCCGTCATTCTGCTCCCAACACAAACCTACGTCTATGTATGACACAATTCTGTCAGAAGCTGACATTCATTTCCTCATTTTTTTAAATAAATAACTGATAAACTATGTTGTGGTTCAGCAGCAGGTATGACTGATTGATTGATTGATTGATTGATTTTTAAGGATCTGCTTCAAGCATTTCTATCATTATTGCTATCATTATTGAAAGTACAGCCTCTCAAAACTCCAGTCAAATCTCATTAGGCCATTTTGGTTTGTATTGTCAACTACACTCAGTGGCATGATGAAATGTGTTATTGCAATATAATAGCTCATTTTCGAGCATCAATAATATTTATGAATTTACTTTGACTTTAAAATTTATAAATGTTACATGCAGCATGTCACCACTGTATGAAATTAAAAAAAACATATCTGTGATAGTCTGATAAAGACAGACCCAGAGATTTTACTCTCTTAGATGTGGCTAATTAACCAATAAGCCAAAATCTGATATCTGATGTACTGAAGATATAAATGAGACCGAACTGTCTTATGGACCAACACAGACCAGAGTATAAAACAAATATGGTTTTTAAATGGTGTAAATGTTTACAGATACAGTATATTAAAAGGAATTTGTATTAGACTTTATGTATAGTAGATTTTTACTACAATGGATTATTATTGGATTTATATGGGATTATGTAAGGAATCTACAAAAAATAGCCTATTAATGTGGTGAACGTTTGTGATACAAAATTATTGACACATAATAATAATAATAATAATAATAATAATAATAATAATGAAAAGAGTTTGCATAATTATTCACCCCACTGCTATGAAACCCACCAACTGGGTCTTTTAGGGAAGAAGATATTTTAGAACATCAAAGTTTTAGCTTAGTAATGAATAATAACATATAGTTCGCATGTTTAGTGCTCTTAACCCCTAGTAAACCAAAACATAGATCTTTTTTAATATTTCAATTTAATAACAGTCCTCAAATTGATTTTAATTTAGGACAGATTCTAAATTCATTAAGTGGGCCAGATTAGAACTTTTATTGAGCCGGCCTTTGTCTAGAATAGTAAGTAAGCCCTTTGAAACACAATTGTTATCTTAAAGTAAGCAAACACCTCCACTGGTTGTGGATTGAACATGTTGCATATCCATTCCACTTATCCATTCATTCCAGTTCTCCATGTTCTGTGTGAAACAGTGCTAAGATCACACACACACACAGACTTCAGTGTATTCATGGCTCAGACATTCATTCTGATTCAAGGGAGCTTTGAAGGGGCTTGAATGACTAATTGCTTTTGTAATGGCAGCAGCTACTGGAATCTTAATTTAAAGTTAATGATAGCCACCACTCATCTGTAACTAATTGATGTCATGAGTTCATGTCAGATAGCGAATCTGTTCAAGATGTCTGGAATCAGATTACAAATGACAAAAACACAGCTAATTTTTCAATAATGTGATTGGATTACTTTGTTTAGCGTCTAGCTCTTTTTAGTCACGTATTGATTTTTAAGGATAGTAGAAGGATAACAAGGTTGGGGTTTGAATATTAATTGATATTATGTGGGATAGGTACTATTCAGTAACATTGCAATGGGATTAAAAGTCACTGGAACATCAGTCAAATAACTTAATTAACTCCTGCCCAAGCACTATCATCTATATACCGACCTAGAAGTATATGAGAAGTAAATCTATTCATCTATTAGCAATATTGTCAAATGCAATATAACATACATGGTGGCTATTTGAATTCATTTGACTTGACTTGGTCTATGCAGCCAAGTGTAAACACACTCTACTGAATAAGGTTATAAAGGCAGAATGTCCAACTCAGATCTAACAAACAAAGACAAAATTAACACACAATGAGGAAATACAAATACAAATGATCTATAAAAACCACATACTTAAATTTGAAAATATTTTATAGACATTTTTTATCCCATCATTTGTCAGGGTAATGGTTTTACCTTCTGTCATTTATTTTAGCTGAAGATATATGCAAAAGATGAAGATCTCATTGAGAAATTAAGAAAGGATTGAGCATGTGGCTGGCAGATTTTTGCGCCACAGACTGAACACAGAGCCTCTCAATTTCCAATATGCCAATGCCAGTGCTAAATAAATCCTTTCCACATGAAGGACATTGAGCTCACTAATATGACAGATTCACAAAGATATCCCTTGGGAGATCCAGATATATTTAAACAGGTGAGAAAGTGAAAAAACAGCAAAAAGATTTTAAAAAGTTGTCAGACCAGTATGTGCCACTTGAATAGCTTTAATATACACTATATGGCCAAAAATATGTGGACACCTGAACATCAAATTATTATATTTATAAACATTTGAGCACTGGTGAGGTCAGACACTGGTGTTAGATGAGGATGGCTGACTTACAATTGATGTTCTAATTATTTTCAAAAGTGTTCAGTGGGGTGGAGAGGTCATGGCATTGTGCTGACCACTGGAGTTCCTCTACACCAAACCATGTTTTTTTTTTTTATGGACCTTGAATTTTTAACAGAATAAGGGCCTTCCTCAAACTGTATAAAGCTTGGAGCAAATGATTGTCTAAAATGTCTTTGTATGTTGTAGCATTAACAGTACACCTCAATGGAACTAAGAGAACAAGCCCGAACCCTGAAAACATCCCAGGTCATTATCCCTCTTCCACCAAAATGTTTTGTTGGCTCTGTGCATTCTGCTTGGTATCCACAAAGCTCAGATTCACCTGCCAGCTAGTGAAGCATGATTCATTAGTCCAGAGCAGACATTTTCACTGCTCTAGAGTCCAGTGGTGATATGCTTTATATAACAATGCATAGCATTGCACATATTACTTTAGGCTTGTGTGCAGCAGCTTGGACATGAAAATCACATAGTTGTTCGGTTGATGTTGCTTCCAGAGGCAGTTTGGAACTGCATAGCAATTGATGCAACAGAGGATATGTAATTTTTTACATGATACATGCCTTAGCACTTGGCAGCTCAACTCTGTGAGTTTGCATAGTTTTCCTGGTGACTGGGGCAAATCTAGCAGGGCTCTCACTTCATGAACTGCAAAATGTGGCATCCTATGACAGTGCCACATTTAAAGTCACTGAGCTCTTTGGTAAATGCATGGCTATATGCTTGATAGAATGTACCGGTTAGCAATGAGTGTGGCTGACACAACTGAACTCATGAACTTAGAAGGGGGTTGAACATAATTTTAGTCAGATAATGTACCTTGGCATAGATACTACAAGGTCTGTATACAGAGTTGATGACTTAAAGTCATCATTATATAAAGTAATAAATGAAAGTAACTATTTATGTGGGAGAACTTGCACATATCTTTGTTTAAGCAAGTTTTTTCTTTCTATTTAGATTATTACCTGCACGTAGTTCATGCATCTGGAATCTTTTAAACAAACA
Organism: Hemibagrus wyckioides; assembly: GCF_019097595.1. Lineage (NCBI taxonomy): Eukaryota > Metazoa > Chordata > Actinopteri > Siluriformes > Bagridae > Hemibagrus > Hemibagrus wyckioides. The sequence continues at coordinate 23,630,142 of NC_080712.1, read as the reverse complement.
AATAAAGAAAGAAATAATAAACTGTGATATGATGATAGATAAATGAGAATTGTGTGACATTAATCAATGCAAATTTGGGTTAATTTCACAATAGGGCTTCCACCTTTATTATTTACAGCTTATGAAATAGCACTAGCTCACCTCCTATTATTTTGCTTTTTTTTTTTTAGATTACACTCTGACAGTTAATTATGGTGTCAGGAACTGGTAGAGAAGGCTGATGCAAATGCAGGTAATTTATTGGAAAATATAAAGCCAAAACAAAGAAAAAATGTGCTGGGGCTGATGGGTAGTGCAGTTCTGCAGCCTTTGGCACTACCATGATATGAAGCTACAAGATACTAAACAGAGATCAGGAGATTGTGCTGTGGGCATGATGGGAAATAATTATTATCTTCCTTTCATTTCTATTTCTAATGAATAAAATGCTAATGTTTCTAATCATTAAAAAAAACCCAGCCCAAATATGTATTTTTCAATATTATCTTTTAAAAAAATCATTCCTGAACATAAGTAATGCCCTCTGCATAGAGACATACTTTTAGCTAATTGTGCTATTTATATATATATATATTACAGTGAGGGAAAAAATTATTTGATCGCCTGCTGATTTTGTACGTTTGCCCACTGCCAAAGAAATGATCAGTCTGTAATTTTAATGGTAGGTTTATCTGAACAGTGAGAGACAGAATAACAAAAAAAAAATCCAGAAAAACACATTTCAAAAACGTTATACATTGATTTGCATTTTATTGAGTGAAATAAGCATTTGACCCCTTTGCAAAACGACTTAGTACTTGGTGGCAAACTCTTGTTGGAAATCACAGACGTCAGACATTTCTTTTAGTTGGCCACCAGGTTTGCACACATCTCACATCTCAAGGAATTTGGAATTTGCCCACTCCTCTTTGCAGATCCTCTCCAAGTCATTAAGGTTTTGTGGCTGACCCTTCAGCTCCCTCCACAGATTTTCTATGGGATTAAGGTCTGGAGACTGGCTAGGCCACTACAGGACCTTATTGTGCTTCTTTTTGGACCACTCCTTTGTTGCCTTGGCTGTGTGTTTTGGGTCATTGTCAGGCTGGAATATTAATCCACGACCCATTTTCAATGCCCTGGCTGAGGGAAGGAGGTTCTCACTCAAGATTTGACGGTACATGGCTCCATCGTCCCTTTGATGCAGTGTGGTTGTCCTGTCCCTTTAGCAGAAAAACACCCCCAAAGCATAATGCTTCCACCTCCATGTTTGACGGTGGGGATGGTCTTCTTGGAGTCATAGGCAGCATTCCTCCTCCTCCAAACATGGCGAGTTGAGTTGATGCCATAGAGCTGGATTTTGGTCTCATTTGACCACAACACTTTCACCCAGTTCTCCTCTGAATCATTCAGATGTTCACTGGCAAACTTCAGATGAGCCTGTACATGTGCTTTCTTTAGCAGGGGGACCTTGCGGGCGCTACTGGATTTCAGTTTTTCACAGAGTAGTGTGTTAACAATTGTTTTCTTAGTGACTATGGTCCCAGCTGCCTTGAGATCAATGACAAAATCCTCCAGTGTAATTCTGGGCTGATTCCTCGCCGTTCTCATGATCATTGAAACTCCATGAGGTGAGATCTTGCATGGAGCCCCAGACCGAGGAAGATTGACAGTCCTTTTGTGTTTCTTCCATTTGGGAATAATCATACCAACTGTTGTCACCTTCTCACCAAGCTGCCTGGCAATGGTCTTGTAGCTCATTCCAGCCTTGTGTAGGTCTACAATCTTGTCCCTGACATCCATGGGCAGCTCTTTGGTCTTGGCCATGATGGAGAGTTTGGAATCTGATTGATTGCTTCCTTCTGTGGACAGGTGTCTTTCACACAGTTAACGAGCTGAGATTAAGAGCACTCCCCGAGAGTGCTCCTACTGTAATCTCAGCTCCTTACCTGTATAAAAGACACCTGGGAGCCAGAAATCTTTCTGATTGATTGGGGATCAAATACTTATTTCACTCATTAACATGCAAATCAATGTAGAACTTTTTGTTGTTGAAGATTTTTTTGTTGTTATTCTGTCTCTCACTGTTCAAATGCACCTACCATTAAAATTACAGAATTACAGACTGATCATTTATTTGTCAGTGGGCAAACATACAGAATCAGCAGGGAATCAAATAATTTTTTCCCTCACTGTAATATATATATATATATGTATATATATATATATATATATATATATATATATATATATATAGCACAATTAGCTAAAAGTATGTATAAATATATATATATGTATATATATATATATACACTATATTGCCAAAAGTATTCGCTCACCCATCCAAATAATCAGAATCAGGTGTTCCAATCACTTCCATGGCCACAGGTGTATAAAATCAAGCACCTAGGCATGCAGACTGTTTTTACAAACATTTGTGAAAGAATGGGTCGCTCTCAGGAGCTCAGTGAATTCCAGCGTGGAACTGTGATAGGATGCCACCTGTGCAACAAATCCAGTCGTGAAATTTCCTCGCTCCTAAATATTCCACAGTCAACTGTCAGCTGTATTATAAGAACGTGGAAGTGTTTGGGAACGACAGCAACTCAGCCACGAAGTGGTAGGCCACGTAAACTGACGGAGCGGGGTCAACGGATGCTGAGGCGCATAGTGCGAAGAGGTCGTCAACTTTCTGCAGAGTCAATCGCTACAGACCTCCAAACTTCATGTGGCCTTCAGATTAGCTCAAGAACAGTGTGCAGAGAGCCTCATGGAATGGGTTTCCATGGCCGAGCAGCTGCATCCAAGCCATACATCACCAAGTGCAATGCAAAGCGTCGGATGCAGTGGTGTAAAGCACGCCGCCACTGGACTCTAGAGCAGTGGAGACGCGTTCTCTGGAGTGACGAATCGCGCTTCTCCATCTGGCAATCTGATGGACGAGTCTGGGTTTGGCGGTTGCCAGGAGAACGGTACTTGTCTGACTGCATTGTGCCAAGTGTAAAGTTTGGTGGGGGGGGATTATGGTGTGGGGTTGTTTTTCAGGAGCTGGGCTTGGCCCCTTAGTTCCAGTGAAAGGAACTCTGAATGCTTCAGCATACCAAGACATTTTGGACAATTCCATGCTCCCAACTTTGTGGGAACAGTTTGGAGCTGGCCCCTTCCTCTTCCAACATGACTGTGCACCAGTGCACAAAACAAGGTCCATAAAGACATGGATGACAGAGTCTGGTGTGGATGAACTTGACTGGCCTGCACAGAGTCCTGACCTCAACCCGATAGAACACCTTTGGGATGAATTAGAGCGGAGACTGAGAGCCAGGCCTTCTCGTCCAACATCAGTGTGTGACCTCACAAATGCGCTTCTGGAAGAATGGTCAAAAATTCCCATAAACACACTCCTAAACCTTGTGGACAGCCTTCCCAGAAGAGTTGAAGCTGTTATAGCTGCAAAGGATGGACCGACGTCATATTGAACCCTATGGATTAGGAATGGGATGTCACTTAAGTTCATATGCAAGTCAAGGCAGGTGAGCGAATACTTTTGGCAATATAGTGTATATATATATATAAATAAATGGCCTTCAGTCACCATTTTCTAAGTGTATTTACAGCCCAAATGAAAATGTTCTGCATAACATATGTTTCTTACATCAAACTTTCCAGCAAACCATGCATGCAGGAAAGCAGATCAGAATCACAAGTAACTGAGACATGAACCTTGGTTTTATTTTAAGACCACATGTGTAACTGTAACACAACTTCTGTTTAGTGTCTTTGTCTAGTTACATCTGAGGTCTGAATATACACTGTGCAAAACGTCAGTACTAAATCCTCATTATGCATGCTCAACTGAAATCTCAGTATGCCCCCAAGTCTCTAGAGCTGTATTTGAAAGAACAACAACATTCTTTTTTCCCTTCCATTGGTATTTTGATTATGATGGTAAAGACTGCTGTCTAAAATGTTACTCCAAAATCTCCAATAGCTGCTCAGTTGGGTTGAGAGCTAGTGACTGCAAAATGGTTTATATACAATATACAGAAATGTATGCAAAAAGTCTTTTTTTTTCTTAAATGGAGACGGGATTTAAGACTCTCCCCGAAACAACTGATCAGTTTCTGGGATCAGAATTTGCAGGGCTGTGACACTACAGGACTAGAGGCTGATGATCTACCAGAAACCTTTTGTCATGTCACCATGTTACTTACCATATGCTCAACTACTGCCTCCACCCACCGTTTTTTTTCCACCAGAGTAAGAAATTATGCTAATAGGGAGACAACACACCATTAATGAGTACTCCCACACTTAATGGACATAAAATTGACACTTTCATCAAGTGCTGTTGGATAGAGCAGCACTCTGGGCCATGCACTGTGCTGTTATAGTTGTAACTTTCTTGTCATTTAGGAGCAGTGGAGCCACGTGTATGCATGTGAACATGTATGTATTGTAAGCTTGAATATTTTATACAGATACAATCAAAAAGAGACAGAGTGTAATATTTTGAGATTGAAAACCCTACAAATACACTGCAGCAATACAGCAGATGAGCAGGCTGTCCAAAAGTGTGTGGGAGCTTTTGAAGTGCAATCATCCCCAAAGACGGTTCAGAGAATCCTCCTCGACTCTCACTGCTGTTTGTTCTTACAGCAATGACAGCATGATTGGAGCCCAATTGTCTACAGTCTGGGCTCATAGCTGCTAGTGTGAAATCAACCATTTGTGCGTATGTGTGAGAGAGTGAGACAGTTATGCAAAGTACACAGAGCAAATAAACGTCAATCTTCATGTTGAGATAAAAATCATTAAATATGTATGACAACATATGAGCTATTATGAAATTAAATTATATAAAAATAATTGTGCTAAATATTCCAACTATATTGAATAATAATAATAATAATGACAATGGAAATAATAGTTTAGAATATATGAAGATCATCGTCACAGTTTTATGCACTATATGACCAAAGGTATTTGGACACCTGTCCATCAGATTCGTACACTCATACACCTGATTTGGTCCCCTCTTTAGATTGTGTTTATAGGGATTTGTGCTCATTCAGCAAGAAGTGAGGTCATTCCAATTCAGCCTGAAAGTGGTCAGTGGGGCTGAAGTCAGGACACTCGATTTCTTCCACACTGTGTCTTTTGTGGAAATAGGCATTGGCAAGAGACACTTTTGATGGGGTACAGGCTGGCAGTATACAATCACACACACACACACACACACTAACATACCCATGCACACATAACGGGCATTTAAAAGATGCCAATCAGTCTACAGTGCATGTCTTTCAACTGGGGAAGGAAGCCGGAGCAGCTGGAGGAAACCCCTGAAGCACCAGGGGAACGTGCTTACTTTGTACACACAGTGCGGAGGCAAGAATCAAAACCCTCAACCCGAGAAGTACTAGGAAAACATGCAAACCACAAAGCCACTCTGCTATGTTGAGTTAACAGTTTTTGTAAAATTGACTTTTGGCCATATAGTGTAGTTCACATTCCTTTACAGTTTTTCAGTTTTATATGTAGGTAAATATACTAGTAATATATAAACATTATATAACGTAACATATAGACAGGCTGCAATACAAATTTTATCCTTGAAATGCATTCCTATATATTATTATAATATAAGATTTTAATATTACTGTATAGTTATTATTTTATAGCACTAGTTTCCTTGGGTCACAGCAAAAGCAATGCTAGTCCAGTTTTAGCCATTGTACTCCCCAAAAATAAATTTACATTATTAATGTTTTATTGTAAATTCAAATAAGACAAATATAATTCTGCCATAAACTCAGATGGTGTAGCCTGCAAAGTCACTTTGACTAGATACTGGATGCTCACTCTGCAGAAAAATGTGTAACATCAGTCAGCAAGTGTGAAAGTTGTGACAGGATGTTGGCTGAAAGCTTGCTAAGATAAAGATCATGTCCTATTTAAGATACAGTATCATATCATATACAGAGTGAAATAACGTGGTAGGTAGGTGCAAAATGAAGGCACATAGCTAAAATATGAATTTATTGTGAATGTATTTCTACTTTTACTATTTTAAAGTAGAAATTTATTCAATTGTGACCTGCTTGTTAGGCAGCTAACTCAAATATATAAGCTATGAAAAGGTTAAAACTGACTGTCTGTCTGTCTGACCATCTGTCTGTCTGTAGTCTGGCTTTAGAAAATAGGAACATTAAAAAACTCATCATATAATGAGCATGTGAAAGTCACAAAATAAAACTAATGTTTTTGACAAATCTTTATATTATTGGCTTTCACATACATCTTCAGTTACAAATTATTTAATTACCATCAATACTTTACTACTTATTACTAATTACTTATGGCAATAGTAGATAGACTGATAGATTGTTGTGTTCATAACACAATTTTATATCCCTCAAATCCTCAACACTAATATTATTCATCTGTGTTATGGTTTTATGTTAAACTGTATTTTGTATATGTACATTAAGAATTATTAATGAAGCCAGAGGTAAAAATCAGTGTAACATGGCAAGACTTAGACACGTAATGAGGATCCATGTGCAGAAGACCCTCAGGCAAACACAGCCCAAAAACAATCCAATAATGAGGTTTATTGTAGGTCAAAGCACAATATCATCAATAAATCAAGGCCAGAGGGTAATCCAAATAACAAATCCAAAAACACAGTAAGGTCAAAAGACATTAAAGCAAATATATAACAGAGCAAAACTTGCCCTCATGAGAGTTCTAATGTAACCTCTGTACAGTCAAGGAGTAAAAAAAATAAAACCAATTTCAATTACATGTTTTTATTTATCCGGTCCTAAATAACGATTCCTTGGTTCTCATCAATTTTTATAAAGAAACAAATAACCTGAAGCAACAACAACACACATACACATGCACACAACAAATTTCAATATGTAATTTTTTCCCCAAAAGTCAGTCCTTATCTTTTTCCCATGTGGTTCCTGATGTATGGTTTACTTCAAGGAAAAAATGGCTACCCACTGAATGTAGTGGGGGGGTTGTGTTTGTTTGTATGTTTTGTTGTCACATGAGGTTATTTTTTCTATATAGAAGTTATAGATAAGGATATTTAAATAAAAATGCATACTTTCTTTTTCCTATGATTGTATAAACTGTTCATGGACACTGCAATGTTCATGTTAATAATATGTGGTGCCATCCAGGTTCTGTGACTGTGAAAGAGCGTGACACCCTGTATCTCATCTCTGGTGACTTCAATAAAGCGTCCCTCATGAGGACATTTCCCACCTTCATGCAGTATGTTGATTGCCACACCAGAGGTGACAGGACCCTAGACTTGATGTATTCAAATGTCAAAGGGGCCTACAGCTCTTCAGCCCTCCCCCTTCTAGGAAGGTCAAACCATAACCTGATTATTATCTTCTGCCAGAATACACACCACTGGTTAAGCAGCAACCCACTAATGTAAGAAAGGTGAGGGAATGGTCTGATGAAGCCAACGCTGCCCTGCAGGAGTGCTTTGAGGCTACAAACTGGGAGGTACTCTGTGACCCACATGGTGAGGACATTGACAAACTGACAGACTGCACCACGGAATATATCAATTTCTGTGTCAACATCTGCATGCCCCTAAAAACCATCCACTGTTGCCCCAACAACAAACCCTGGGTCACCAAAGACATTAAAGCCACGCTCAATGATGAGCGCGCTTTTAAAAAAGGGGGCTTTTAGGTCTGGAGACAGGGAGGAAGTCAAAAGGGCTCAAAGACTGCTATCTGTCAAAATAAGTGAGGGAAACAAGATGTTTAGGAGGAAACTGGAAAAGAGTTTGCAGCATAATAACACGAGGGAGGTGTGGAGAGACATGAGGACAATCACTGGCTACAAGACCCCTCAAAGGCCGCGGGCCCAGGTGGAATCAGCCGAGAATACTGAAAGCCTGTGCCTTGCAACTTTGTGGAGTACTCCAAAACATCTTCAACCTAAGCCTGCATTTGGGGAGGGTCCCGGTTTTTGGAAAACATCATGCATAGTACAGGTACCAAAGGTAGCTTGGCCATGTATCTCTAATGATTACAGGCCAGAAGTGATTAATCCTTATTTCCCCTCGACCCCTTGTCAAACCCTTCCTTGATCCCCTACAGTTTGCCTACCAGCCTCAACTCGACAACAGTGGACAATGCCATTATCCAACTGCTTCACTGCACCTACATCCACCTAGAGAAACCGGGGAGCTCTGTTAATGCCATCTGGCCCACCCTACTGGGAGAGAAGTTGAAGAACATGAATGTGTACACTCATCTGGTTTCATGGATCATGGACTACCTCATCGGACATCCCCAATATGTCAGAATACAGAACTATGTGTCTGACACTGTGATCTGCAGCACTGGTGCTCCTCAAGGAACAGTTCTTTCTCCCTCCTCTTCACCCTGTATACATCAGATTTCAGATACAACTCAGAATCCTGCCACCTTCAGAAATTCTCTAATGTGATTGTTGGATGTATACAAGGAGGTAACACCTTGGATTATCAGACAGCAGTGGACAACTTTGTCACCTGGGGTGAGCTCAAACACCTACAGCTCAATGTTGGGAAAACAAAGGAACTGGTAGTAGACTTCAGAAAATCAAGGTCCCTAGATCTCTCCTTTGTCTGTCCAAGGTGAGAAAGTTGAGGAAATTGTTGAGGATTACAAATACCTGGGAGTCTATATAGACAATAAACTGGACTGGACACTAAACTCAACAGTGCTCTACAAGAAAGGTCAGAGCAGGTTATACTTTCTGTGGAGGCTCAGATCCTTCAATTTCTGCAACACCATACTGCAGATGTTCTATGAGTCTGTAGTGTCTAGTGTCATTTTCCATGCAGCAGTATGTTGGGGGAAGTAACATGAAGGGGGCAGAGAGAAATAAAATAAACAAACTAATCAGGAGGGCTGGCTCTGTACTTGGCATGGAGCTGGACCCAGTTAACATTGTTGTTGAGAGATTCATTCAATCCTCGACAACCCTTCTCATCCACTACATAGTGTGCTGGTTGATCAGAAGAGCACATTCAGCCAGAGACTGATCACTGCCAAGTGTTGTACTGAGCATTTTAGGAGATCTTTCATCCCTGTGGCAATCAAACTGTACAATTCCTCTCTTTAAGTGTTGGGACATTTTCATGTGCAATTTCTTGTGCAATAATCAATAATGGGTGCAATAGTAATTATCGCCTTTCATGAACATTACAATTTCACCATTATCTTTCATGTATAACTTTACCATTATCATTATCATTTTTCTTTTCAGTTTTCTACTTGTATATAATATTTCTTTCTTTCTTTCTTTCTTTCTTTCTTTCTTTCTTTCTTTCTTTCTTTCTTTCTTTCTTCCACTTTAATTAGAGCAACTGTAACATGAGAAGATTTTGCTAGTTTCCTGAATAATGTTTATCTGATTGAGTTCTTTCTAAACAAGTAGAGCATAACTAAATACAGGTAATTGAGTAACTGAGTTGTTTTAGTAGGCAAGATCTTGGGTTAATTGAAGGACTAAAGCAGACAGATGGGGAAAAAAACCCGAAAATGTGCTAATGGAGTTGCAGTGAAGATTCACACAGGCTAGATGAACTTTTGTGGCAGATTGCCTACTAAGATATCGATGAACTGCCACAGTCATCACAAAGCTGATTATAGCTGAGTGTTTGAAGTCAAGATTCAGAGAAAAGTTGTACACAAACACTTATGATGAAAACAAGGATGAATGAAAATAAAATAAAATTCTACAAAATTGCTTGTGTATTATTTAATGCTTTAGAATATTATGATTTTACTTACATATACGTAATTTTATTGCTACATATCTGTACTAGGCAATGACAATAAAGTTGTATCTATCTATATATCTATCTATCTCTTTGCATTTTTAATGGCTTATAGACCAAGACAATACATATACAAATAATAATAGAATCAAAGCTGATATTCTACATATTAAAATGCATACAACTGAGCTTATATGTTTCTAGTGGCCAGAATTCATTGCTTACCTTCCAAAAATATGCATTATTCTAATTAATAATGCTGCAGAAAATGTTGTACTTTCTTATGAGATCATGTCTTTCAGATATCAGAATACAAAATGTTTATCAGCACTGAAAAAAAATGTTTTAAGTACTAAATCATGTCTGTTTTTAATTTAAAGAAATAGATTCCTCTCCCAATTTTGATACAGCTCTAAATATATAATGTATATGAACATTAATTTATAATAAACTAAAACATATTGAGTGTAATATTAATACTACCTATTAATACCCCTTGTTTCTATCACGTTTATTTATTTATTTGTATTATTTATTTTTTATTTTTTTTGGAAAAGCTTCAAACAGTTCCCTTCAATACAGCTACACAGGTAAGAAACATTAATAATTTAATTTCAGCCTGTGATCAGTCTTTGAACAAGATCAAGCTTGTTCATAATTTTGTTATTCTTAGTGTCAATATTTTTCCCCCAGAGTGGACTGAGATACACTCTCTCAAATATTATTGTTCTTTACATGTAGAAAATAGATATATGTTATTATTAAACTCATACTAAGCTTTATTTATTTCTTGGTATAACTCTCCTCTAGAAATCTCATTCAACATCCAGGTTCAAATGTGTCTAATGAGATATTGTCATGTGCTTTGGGAATGTGCTTTCCTGTGTATTAGGTCTGAATATTCCTTGTATTTGTTAACATTAAACAATGAATTGTATAATAATAGAATCATATTGTATAATTGTATAATGTGTGTATCTTCAATTAGGTCATGCTATATCTAAGCTAGCCATATTAACCCTATTTTCCCATACTGCACACTAGAAATGCAAGACATTCCAGCTTTATCTTATCTGACATGTTACAAATGTTACACAAATTCCATTTACAGTTATATAGAATTCAGGAAGCATTAAAAAAGAAAGCATTTATACTTACATAAATCTATTGTACTAGTCTCATAACATCTAAATTGCTGTGCGCTTTTTAATACTTGGTTACAATTTGTGTTTTCTTTCAGAAACCATCACCTACTTAGCTATCGCTTCCCATCACTGTGCTAGGACGACGGCTTAGCTGTAATTGCACAAGTCCAACTCGATTGATTGAACTTTTTAGTGCGTTTCGGAACAAGGAGCTGGAGAAGCAGTAGATGATGGGATCCAGGGCACTGTTCATGTACGTGAACCCGATGGACAAGACAAACAATAGACTGGACATTTTGTAAGCTTCACAGTATAATTCCGACCTTGTTCTCAAATAGAGTGCAGTCAGTCCTGTGGCAACTCCAGGGAGGAAACAAAAGATGAAAACTCCAACAATCACTAGGACAGTGTGAATAGCCTGTCGCACCTTCTTTTCTTTGTCCAACTGCCGCTGTCGTAATATGCAGGAAATTCGAATGGAGCAAAAGAGTAGTAGCAATAGAGGGAGGAAAAACTCACCAATAAATATCGAATAGTGTAGCTTAAAAGCAGTTGTGACATTTTTGGGGTTAAAGCTCCGGCAGTAAGAACTATTCCCCTCGTTTATAAGCATGTCGCTAGTCAGCAGAGGAAGCCTCATTACGATTACAGTCACCCAGATGAAAGCAGCAATTCCTCCAGCTTGGCGTGAGCTAATGAAGTTGATTTTATTATGTGGATGGACTACTTTAAAATATCGATGCACAGCCACAGTACTCATGAAGGCGATGCTTGCTGACCGATTGACTGCTAGCATGAAGAGGTTGATCCGACACCAAGCATTACCGAATATCCAGTTTTCATTGCGCAGATAGGCATCAATTCGAAATGGCATGCTCACCAAGAGGAGAAAATCAGCCAGGAGTAAGTTAAAGAGATACAGGATATTGGGTCTCCATGAGCGAATGTAGCGACAGAAGATATATAGTGCCATCAAGTTTCCGGGCAGGCCAAACAGGAGCTCAATGATAAGTAAAGGAGAGAGAAAGAAGGGCACCAAATGTTCTTCCGTACTACAAGTAGTATTGGTATTGGACTGCATGGTATTCATAAGATTTCAAAAGCTGAGTTTCTTTACAGCCCCTATTTTTTCACGTGTCTGTAAGTGTGAATTGAGCTTCCTCTTTTGGAACACAGCTTAAGTACAGATCTGTCAAAACACAGAAACAGGAAATTACACAACATTTAAACTGTAAAAATATTAGACAACACAATATTTAGTCTTTTATGCCACCAATGTAATATCCCACAAATGTAATGCAAATTTTTTTTTCTTCTGTGATATCTTATTCATTATTTGTGTCTGTATTTATGCCTATAATTTTGCTGCAAAACCCAAAAATAATTGATTGTTTCAATTATTCAAATTTTACTTTCCGGGGACTATATTAAACATCAATATAATAGCTAGCAACCTACATTAATAATACACAACTAACTTGTATTTCAGCATCATCATACCAACACAAAATCCACTAAAAACAAATGCTTCCTTATGTTGTAATCTAAAAAAAAGATAAAAGATTCAAAAGATTACAGAATTGTTTTTTAGCCTATACACATACAATAAAAATGGAAATTTATATAGTCTGTGTAAAAACCTGTAATGATATGTATGTAAAGATCTCAGTGCATATCTCATAGAAAGGTATCTGTTACTCACCCGAGAAGAATGTTAGTCTTAGTCAGTGCCCTAAGGGTGAGTACAGGCAGGAAACTGCAACTGTGATCACTTATATGCAAGTTTACTCCCCTCTTACACTGTGATAACGTCACTGTAAATTTAGAGAAGTCATTTCAAATCTTGAGTGATTATAAAAACCCTAAATTAATAATTGCAGATAATTAGCCAAGTGCAATATACCTTTCTTTTCATTCATTTCTTTCTCTTCAGGTATTTTTTCACTTTAACTTTTGGGATGCATGCTTCAAAATAGCCTTGTGATGCAGTTAAGGCTAATAATATCTGTCAGTTTTAATTCATGTTTATTTCACTTGTATGTATTTAGCTGTGCTAGTCTGGGCTAAAAATGTAAAGAAGCTCAGGGATCATTACAGGCACATTAACCAAACAAACCTCTTTTTTTACTGTACCCTTTGTTGCCAAATTGGACATATGAGATTGACATGTTTATAGATTGTTTCTTGTAATTATTAACTTTACAAACTGTGAGAAGCAGGTAGGCTAACAACCATGAAGTTCTTCAAGGTTAGAGGGGACAGTAGATTTACTTCATTGTTTCCTGACATACAGAAAGTTACATTTACATTTCACAAGATCTAAACTCTGATATAAACCATGAAAAATTACCCTCTTGTAAAACGTTTCACTACATGAAACCTAAATAGCTAGAAATTCAGGCATAGTGTGGCTTCACAGGAAATAGATGTTGTGACATGGCATGCCCTCGAATGAATAAGGAAGTATTTCAACATACGGCAGAACAAATCACTAAAACATCCTGCCCTGCGAGCTAAAGTGCAAACATATCAAGAATCAAAACAGTCTGTATCAGTGTAAGGAAAAAATTAAAAACTGTAAACCTAAATATCACAACATTAAAGGTGCCATTAAGGGAGAAATCCCTATATGTCTTGTTATAAAGTAAAGCAGGGCTTCATGCTATTGTGCTATCATGCTAGTGGCTTTTGTTCTCCATTCCATTTTAGAACATCTGGAACACAAAAATACATATGCTAGGCTTCTCTTTGTTGATTTTAATTCAGCATTTAATACCATCCTGCCAAACAAGCTCCAAACTAAGCTTTGTAAGCTTGGACTAAGCACTGTATTGTGTAACTGGATTATGGACTTTCTAACGAATCGCATACAGTGTGTGCGAGTAGACAAATACACATCATCCTCAGTGCGTATTAACACCGGGGTCCGCCATAGATGTGTACTAAGTCCTCTACTTTATACACTCTACACACATGACTGCTGTGCCTCCTGTCCTTCTAACTACATCATAAAATTCACTGATGACATTACGGTGGTAGGTCTCATCACTAACAACAATGAGTCCTTATACAGAAGGGAGGTGGAACATCTGGCAGCATTGTGTGATACCCACAATCTGGCCCTCAATATTAGGAAGACCAAGGAGATGATTGTGGATTTTCATAGAGATAAAGGGACTATTCATTTACCACTTATTATTGGCAATGGGATTATAGACAGGGTCACCAGTTTTAAATTTCTCAGCCTAACTGTATCAGAGGATCTAACGTGGGGTAATAATATCACCTCTGCCATAGGAAAGGCCCAGCAGCGCTTCTTCTACTTGAGGAAACTGAAAAGAACCAACCTTTCTTGGCAGCTTTTGGTGAACTTTTACCGTTGTGCTATAGAGAGTGTGCTGACATATGGATTCTTGTTGTGGTTTTCCAGCTGCACTAAGGAGGAACAGCAGGCACTGCACCGGGTGGTGAAAGTGGCGGGGAAAATCATCGGGACTAGTCTCCCGGAGATTAGCACCATCTACACCACACGATGCCTTCATCGAGTGCACAACATCTTGCGTGATCAGCATCACCCTGCACGTCACCTGTTCCAGCTACTGCCCTCGGGTAGAAGGTACAGGTCCATACGCGCTAGAACCACCAGACTGTCCCACAGCCTTTTTCCAACGGCTGTGAGGCTGCTGAACGAGCAATCACCCCCCTCCCTGCCCCCACCTATCATTATATACCACACATCACTATGACAATAACTGTGAACTGGACTTTGCATTGCTGCAGTACACATGATAAACACAATTTCTTGGTTTGACCCTTCCCCCCATATTCTATTTTTTTGACATAACCATTAAGAGTACTGCACTGCTGCACTATGGTTGCACTTTATTATATGCCTAGAAAGATGATGCTTTAATATCTCGTTGTTATTTATACTCTGTTATTTATAACAATGACAATAAAGTGAACTGATTGATTGATTGATTGATTGATTGATTGATTGATTGATTGATTTTGGAGCAGAAGTTAAGCTTTGCCTATAGCCTTTGAGTGTCATAACCCCAGAATTGTGGAATGCCATCCCCATGTCTGATTGCTTAACTCTTACTATTTCATCTCCTATTAGTGGTATACCCTACTCTGTGTGTGTGTGTGTGTGTGTGTGTATGTGTGTGTTGATCTTGAGGCACTGCTTGGGTCATCTGAGAAATGAGGAAGAAGCACTCCTTTAAGATTTCTGCATTTCTACATGCCTTGTTGTGCTCAGCTAAAAGCACTCGCCTCTTCATCATATACACTTTCGATTTTGTTCATTATGAGTGCTTTTATTTTGTTCAATTTCAAATTCATATTCCAATTTTTATATGCCAAATACACAACCATACACAGTACAATATGTAGTGAAAAACTGTCTGTGTCATTAAAGTAGTTCCAATAAAAAATATAAATAGAACTACTATATATGTAAATTTGGATTGGTGGAAGAACAGTATAACTATTGTGAAAGTGCAGATGTGTGCAATATGTAATATGTCGGCAAAATATGATTGAGGGAGTGGGTGTTGTGCAGTGAAGTCCAGGAAAGTCAGATCTCTTGTTCTATGTGTTGTCCTGGTTGATGGTCTGTATGGCCTGTGGGAAGAAGTGCTTCCTCATTCCCTGATTGCAACATAGAGAAGAGACCATTAGCTTCTTAGCCTTGGTCCAGCACTAGATAGAATGTAGATAGAATGTAGCTCAAAGAGCTCAGTGTGGCTGTTATGCTCAGCTGATCACACCACCCTCTGGAGAGTTTGCCTATCCTGCTTGGTGCTGTTACCAAACCAGGCTGGGATGGTTCCTGTCAGGATGCTCTCGATGGTGCAGGTGTAAAAGTTCTCTAGGGCAGTTCAACATCCCTTAATTGTAAGTGGTATAGACACTGACTGGCCTTTCTCACCAAGTTGTTAATGTGACAGAACCACAACAGGTCCTGCATTCTGCATGGTGTGAAAACGGATTAATTTGGAATTTAACAGCAAACAAAAATGGGGCTGATCTGAGTTACACTAAAACACTAAATATTATACTGGTCTCTAGTCACTTGGTGAAATGTCTTCAAGTCAACCTTCTGTCATGGTGTCTGTTATTTTGTGTTTAAATATATTTGTATTGTGATCATACTACTACTACTACTACTACTAGAACTACTACTACTACTACCTTTACTACTACTACTACTACTACTACTACTACTACTACTACTACTACTACTAATAATAATAATAATAATAATAATCGTTTTAATTATTAATGTTGTTGTTGATGTAGATGAAAAAGGGAAAGGGTTTAAATATGACATCACTACCTCCTCAGCCAACAGGAAACAGTACCCAGAACACTAATCTTCCTCCCCACAGTGGATCCTTTGTTTTATACTGTTATACTCATATTAGAGGATATAATTTAGCATTTTCAGATCATAACATATCATTCTCCAGCAACCTGCCCATTCAAATGTATTTGGGACCAGTCACTTACATCATCCAATCAATATGAATAAAATTTTTCTACGCATCAGCAAGCCTCTATCTGTCTGTGTTTTAACCTCTTACTATATATCTACTAATAAACTCATGTTAAGCTTCGTCTTTATATATTAAAAGATATGGTTATAAATAGTTATATATTAGAAAATATACACAGGAAATTCCATTCCATTGTGTGAGCATGGGTGTGAATGTGTGAGTGTTTATTTATGTATGTAAAAGTATTCTGGACTCTGATCACCAGTGACTCAAGTTATTTAACACTTTTATTATAGTGCACAGAAAAACAAACAGAGGAGGTTAATTAATGGTGCTATGAAAGGTTCCCTTATTGAAAGCCGCTGCAAAATGCAACATAATAAGAAAACCTGTCTGTACTCACAGAGAAAATCTGTATGCTTTTAAGAAAAAGCTCTCATGGACTTATGTATCATTTATCTTTATTTTTATGTTTCTTTTTGGAACTCCATGCAATTTTTGTTTGCAATTTTTGTTTGTGTAATTTCATGTGATATCTCTTAGCTTTTTTCGAGAAGCAGAACTTCGCAACCACAGCTCTTTGGTGGTACTCTAATAAGGAACTTGACCAACTAAAGATATGCGCACACACACAAATATGTGGAAATATTGAAAAGCTTGTAATCAACCATTTTGCAGAAACAAGTGTACAACCTGAACTTATTTATAGTCATCTATATCCTTTAATGCTAGCCTGATTTATCACATTTAGATGAGCCCATAAAGGTTGCTTAAGTACACCAGAGGTAGTAAATCTAAGAGTTAATCATTACATGATACACAAAGTAAGCAACTGTTATCTACAAAGTCCATAAAAACATTTATTATAGTTAAAGTATGAGTACATCACTGCACACCAGTAGAATATTTTCAGCGGATAAAACATCAGTGTGTTAACTGAAACATAACCATTTGTTGTGTTGGTTATTATCGGTTGACTTAACTATAAAAATATATTTCTATACAATGGCCTCTAGTGTATATACACACACTCAGCATACAAGCATAAATCTTCTCTGAGTATCAAAAATTTGAAAGAATGACCAAACTTCCAATATATATGCTATATTCATCATGTTTTATTATGCTTATTTACTGTTATTATCTCATGCACACAATGGAAGATGGGACCTAGGCAGCACGTTTTTTGTCTCTCCTTTTGTCTCTAGGTTTAAAAACCTGTCTTAAAAACTAATCTGAGGCAGGGATGTCTCTACCATGCTCTGGTTTAATGTTTAGCTTGGGCGAAATAAAGCCCATAGATGAACAGGAAAATGTGGAAAGCTGTGGCACACTGATGAGCAGTACTGACACAGAGATGGAATCCAAAACCCTGTATCCAAGGAAAGGGCACTCAAAAAGTAAGTAGTAGTAAGTATTAAATGTTCTATACGCATATATATATATATATATATATATATATATATATATATATATATATATATATATATATATATATACATATATTTTCCTATGGAAATTAAACGGCTGTGTTTTTGGCATTTAACTCTTATATGCATGCATGATCATTCATGGGATAATATGTGGTAGCACTGAATATAGATATATTCATATTTCATTTAAAATATAAAAATAATTTTAGTTTTCATTCAGACATTTAGCATACAAGTCGCTATATTTGATGTTACTACCCTGATGCTACTAAAGATACACCAAGACATGCTAAAAGTAGTTAGGAAAATCTTTTCAAATTGGCAGCTATAGAAGTCCAAGTCTGTACATGTCTCACTGGTCAAGAGAAGGATGATGCATCTGATTGTCTAGTTACTGTGAAGGAAAAGGCAAATACATACACAATTAAAACAATGATGTAACATGGCAGTTAATAGGCTTAATAAAAGTGTTTAATAATTAGCTTTAATTAAAACATGCACAATACAGCAGTTCTTTCTTTTATTTTTAATGTTCTTTCCTCACTCAAGCCAATAGATTTTGAGATTATAAATAAGCAGTGATGTCAGTAACCCCGCAGATGAAAATGTAATTCATGTCACTTTAAAGTGGTCAAAAGCCTCGCACGCTCTTCCTGTGGAAGAATACTGACACATAATAAACTCATCGTGTTGAATTTGTGTCAAGTGGCAATTGTTGAAGTGAACTGTGTAACCGGGTAGAGTAATTAGTAAAATAACTGAAAATGTTTGGGTTAAGAATATTATAATGGGATGATATTCTCTTCAATACGTGTCAAAAACCATCGTTATCTAAACATGTATAAATATATCCTTATAACGTTGGCCTGTCATTTTTATTAAGTTATAGGACCTGGTGCTACATAAACATACAACATAAAGTTTAAACACACACACACACAAAAACAGCAACACAGAGCTATTACAGAAGTTTGTCTTAGCCACATAAAGTGCAAAGTGTGCAACTAGGTGCAAACAGTGCAGAAACAATAAGTACAAAAAGACAACACAATGTGCAATGAAATATAAAATGAAATAATATGAAATGAAATAATGTACAACATTTGAACTGTAGGAAAAAACAGGTAACTAATAAGATATATGATTATAACATAATATAATACATTTAAACAAGCCACATTTCAAGGGAGTGTGTTGATTAGATTTTAGAGGGGTTTTTTTCATCTTGACACATGGATATTTGTCACTCAGTGGAACTACAGAAGTCAAGAAACAAAACTTCAAAATAGTCTAAAACATTTACTGGAATGTGGTTTTACTAGTGTGAAGGCTGATGCTGTCTTCACAGAAAATTTATTATGTCGTTTATGGGAGTTATATGCCCAAAAGGTAACCCCATTATTAGATGAACATGAAGACCTTTGTTTTTTTACCAACTTCTGAAATATGCAAAGGCAAAAGCACTGCTGACTATAACTGTGAATCACCAATAGGAATGGAAATGATTAAAACAGAAACGTCATTACTAAGCAATGTTATATATTTGTCCACTAGTTAATAGAGAACAAATTTTAATCAGTAAAGAATGTTTCTGAAAGTAAATCGATTTGTACTAACAATGCACCTCTGTTTCTTCCTGGAACAGATCCTGGTGTTGATGTGGGAGCCTCTGATTATCCTATTGAGCAAGCCTCTCTGATGCTCTCACCCCTCTCTCCTCTCGCTCGCCTCTATGTCTATGCCCTGCATGGATGTGTGTGTGAGGTGGCATTTACTGCTATCTGGAATTGGTATTACACTCATGACCAAAGGCTTCCTGGCAACACCAGCTTGTGGTCGCTCCTTATCTATAGCTTGGCTATGTTCTTCATGGAGAGCTTGAGTGCATGGCTTCAGCAGAGACACTTCCACTTACTGGTCCGACTGACTGTTTACATCTTGTTCATATACCTGTGGGAGTTCAGCTGTGGGGTCTTGCTCAGGCTGTTGGAAGCATGTCCATGGGACTACTCACATTTCAAATATAATCTCATGGGACTCGTGACCTTGGAGTATGCTATACCTTGGGCGGTGGCTGCCCTCCTAGCAGAGAAACATGTCATTAGGTATACACTGAAGATACGATTGAATGGCTAATTAATGCTAAAATTATTAGTTTGGTTAATAAATCTTTTTTTTTGTATAAGGAACATTTATTACTGTTAGAACTACAATAAAATATGTCAGATTCAAATTTAATTGGTCCCATGCAAAGTAAGACATGCAGTGAAATTTTTATGAATACCCATAATTTACTTCCATACAGAGAGGAGGAAAAAATATATAGAATAAGGACCAGTGGCTGAAACAGCATGACTGTATTTTGAATGAAGTGCAGATGTGTAAGCAATATATGTTGAATCAGAGTGAGGCAGTGAGAGCTGTTACAGAAAAGTTCCTCATTTTCTCCGTGTCGGCCTTCAGTGAGAGGAAACACCTGACTTACCACTTCAGAGTGAAGAGATCATTGTTCATGTGGCTTAAATTTCCAATAATGTTTTGAAATTTAGCTTTGAAAGATTATTGTGCATTTGTGGTTTTTGCTGAGATAAGTGAATTCTTCGGTAAATGAGGGCACAGGATGAGGTTTCAAGCTGGTCCCACTTACAGGAAATAATAAAGACATGTAATCAAGTTAAGACATGATTTTCAAATGATAGTAAGCCATAAGTGATAGCTTCATACACTGGAAGCCTGGCTTGCCCTATAAAGTGTATATTATTCATCACTCTTGGTGGCATGCAATATTTTAGTGACCCAAATTATCAGATATCATATTGCCTTATTGTGCTGTCCTTAGAGACTCTGTGCTTCTGAGGACTTCTAAGGCAGGTTCAAGTAAAAAGTGTTTAATAGGAGAAAAGATTAACACTTATTGGACAGCAAGTTTTAACACATTGTAATGCTCTGACCCAGATAACTTGTTATTTCCTTGAAGGCAAATAGTCTGTAATCCACACGTTTAATGGCAGGTGCACAGACAACATACTTCTCTGATACATGAGAATTTAACTCTTTCTTGCATCACAAATAATAAAAATAAAGAACAGGCAGAGCAAACTTATCATCTACCATGGCTTTCATTACACCATCACAAAGTTCTCCTACGTCATCATAACTTAGCGTGTATTACGAGTAGTCAATCTCTTGAAGGGCACATTGCACAATAATGTGATTCATGTTAATGTATAGGTTTGGCCATTATAACATCAGTTAAAGAGTCTTTACTGGAAGCTTTGCATCACTTCTTCATCACTGACAGTTCTCCATATAATGAATGAGAGAAGTGACAGAACCTTATAACCTAATGGCAGTCACTTAAACAGTAATGAACATGACTGACATTGAAACATATGGGCATCAGTCATAATTGCTTGGAGTTGCGGTAGTGGTTAGTTAAAAATCCTAATCCAAATGTCTTACATACTAGTTTGTCTTGTTATTTTATTTTTGCAAATTTATTTGCTATTAAAAAGTAATTTGCTAATTAATAGTAAGTGTAAATGTCTGTTTTTTGCTTTTTGTCTGCATTATTTCTAAAAATTTGTTGTTTCTACGTCTGTAAGACACAGGTCTTGAGTGAAAATTAAGGAAGAAAGCAGACCAATGGCAAAATGTAAAAGTTAGGGAGCAAAAACACAGTTTTTCTTTTTTGTTAAATAAACTGAGTCTTCAGTTGTACTTTTTCAAATATACCTTCAATTGTAAATTTGTTATGGAGAAGTTAAAAAAACACAAAAAAACAAAAACAAAAACAAAAAAAAACAGTATGAGTTAAACCAGTTATTTGTCTTAAATCATGTCATTCAACAACTATAATAAAGTTGGGTGAGTTGGAGTGGTTAAGATCATGAGTATAAAATATGAACACCAAGCATAAGCAGCTTCCAAGTACATTTTAGGGGTTAGGGGTTAAGTGTTCAAGGAAGAGGTGAGTCTTTAAACATTTTATGAAGATTTCTGCTGTCCAGTTTGAGGATGGAAGTTCATTCCCCCAATGAGGGACAGTCAGATTGAATTGCTTCTGTAGCCTGCACAGAAACCTGATCTCAACCTCACTGAACACCTTTGGGATGAACAGGAACACCTGAACACATGAATTAGGACATTGATGGACATTAATCTTTTAGGATCTTGTGGGTAAAAGGACACAACCATGGTCCGAAATCTAATAGAAAGCCTTCTTGGAAGATTAGAGGTTATTATAACAGCAAATGTGGATTAATTCCGTATTATTAACCATTTCTGGAATGGGAAGTTGGTCATGTGTCCACATACTTCTGACCATCATTGTACTGATGCTGTATCATCAAATTATCTATACCATTATAGATTTGAGAATTCAACAGTGATATTTCCATGAAAATATTTATAATAAACTAACAGGCACTTTAATATTTAAATAGGATGGTGTAGTTTTATTCATTTATTATTTATATTTTGTATTTATTTTTTATTTTAACATAATATGTTTCAGACACATTTGTATTTCAGGCAAATGTCATCTTTTTTCCTGCAAAACACTGGTTTAAAATGATTTGATAAAACCTCTCTAGAGAGAATAACAAGAGTCTAATGCCTCTTATGTTCGGAGAATGCTTATAAAGGGATCTTAGACACTCTTCCATGCAGAACATTTCAAGATCCTTCAAATTGTTATTGTTTTGTATGCAAATTGCCACAGGTTCCCAACAGGATTCAGACCTGAAATACTAGCTGCAAAGCAACCTGGAGTTATAGATGATCCACCATATTATTTTACACTAGGGTATCATATGCATTTCCTTGTCTGTAGTTCCCTCATTTGCCAATTATTCTTTTGTGAATGTTTGACTTTTGAGTTTGACTTGAACCAATCATAAAATGATAAACAATTCTAGCTGTAGTTACACTGATGTTTGGTGAAGTTAAGGAGCTGTAATTTGTGGGCTGCTCTCAGGAAGGGCATTTATCCTGCAAACCATCAAGCTTGTTTGTGAGGAAGTGGTTACAGTTAAGCACAAGGCAACCCCAAGAATCAGTTAAACTGAAATTTGTATACGTGATATTTGGTTTTTCTTTTACTTCCCTCACCAGCTTTGTCACTCTGTGGGGGATAGTATAGTATAGTATATATATATATATATATATATATATATATATATATATATATATATATATATGTGTGTGTATATATATTATACTCTGATCAGCCATAACATTAAAAGCACTGAAAGCTGTAACACTGATTATCTCCTTATCATGGCAGCTGTTAGTGGGTGGGATATATTAGGCAGCAAGGGAACATTTTGTCCTCAAAGTTGATGTGTTAGAAGCAGGGAAAATGGGCAAGCGTAAGGATTTTAGCGAGTTTGACAAGGGCCAAATTGTGATGGCTAGACAACTGGATCAGAGCATCTCCAAAACTCTCAGCTCTTCTGGGGTGTTCCCGGTCTGCAGTGGTCAGTATCTATCAAAAGTGGTCCAAGGAAGGAACAGTGGTGAACCGGTGACAGGGTCATGGGCAGCCAAGACTCACTGATGCACGTGGGGAGAGAAGGCTGGGCCGTGTGATCCGATACAACAGACAAGCTACTGTTGCTCAGATTGCTGAAAAAGTTAATGCTGGTTCTGATAGAAAGGTGTCAGAAAACACAATGTATCGCAGTTGCGTATGAGGCTGCATAGCTGCAGAGCAGTCAGGGTGCCCATGATGACCCCTGTGCACTGCTGAAAGCACCAATAATGGGCATGTGAGCATCAGAAATGGACCACAGAACAATGGAAGAAGGTGGCCTGGTCTGGATTGCCAGGTGCGTGTGTGTCACTTACCTGGGGAACACATGACACCAGGATGCACAATGGGAAGAAGGCAAGCCAGCGCAGGCAGTGTCATACTTTGGGCAATGTTCTCTTGGAAAACTTTGGATCCTGCCATCAATGTGGATGTTACTTTGACACGTACCGCCTACCTAAGCATTGTTGCAGACCATGTACACCCTTTCATGGAAACGGTATTCCCTGATGGCTGAGGCCTCTTTCAGCAGGATAATGCGCCATGGCACAAAGCAAAAATGGTTCAGGAATGGTTTGATGAGCACAACAACAAGTTTGAGGTTGACTCCAAATACCACAGCACACCTTCAGGGATCTAGTGGAGTCCATGCCTCGATGGGTCAGGGCTGTTTTGGCAGCAAAATGGGGACCAACACAATATTAAGCAGGTGGTCATAATGTTATGCTTGTCTCCCCTATGTCTCCCCGTGCTTGGTGGGTTTCCTCCGGGTGCTCCGGTTTCCTCCCACAGTCCAAAGACATGCTACTAGGCTGATTGGAGTCTCTAAATTGCCTGTAGTGTGTGTGATTGCGTGAGTGAATGAGAGTGTGCCCTGCGATGGGTTGGCACTCCGTCCAGGGTGTATCCTGCCTTGACGCCCAGTGACGCCTGAGATAGGCACAGGCTCCACTTGACCCGAGGATAAATCAGATAAGTGGTACAGACAATGAAATGAAATGAAAAAACATACTGATAAAGCATAACATTATATATATATATATATATATATATATATATATATATATATATATATATAAATATATTTGACCGTTTCTCTGCATTGTTCTGCATTGTTTATCTGATTGTCTTTTATTAATTTACAATTTATTTTTCTTGAAATTTAATTGTACATTCCTCTAATGTATAAACTGCTAAGCAGCAATGCTTTTATAGTGTAATGTAATGTTAAGGCAGATCACAGACAAACATTTTTCTGCCACTACTTAGAAAGGTCTCTTCCTCTCTGGATTTTGAACAATGTACAAGGCAACACAATTGCTGGCCCTCTGCCAGTGATACCTAAGGAGAACACATGAATACACACACACACACACACACTTGTGTAACAAAACAACCAGTAATGACTGAAACTATGCAATAATTTCCCAAACAAGTGCTATTTCTAACTGCATTTTACAAGTACTACTTACTCTGTTGATTCAAGTACCAAAAGACAGTCGCCCACAGAGAGATTATAGTCTTGGCCATTCATTGTGACATTTGAGGATCCCTCCTAAATTGAATGACAGTAAAAAAAAAAAGACCACTTGAACAATGACCAAGTACATACAACAAATTAAAGAATTAAATTTGAGAAACATACTAGCTGCCAGATCCATCCATCAGTAGGCCTTTTGGATGTCTCTGATTCTCCAGGACCATACAGCATAACCTGAAACATAATCAAATAATCATGGATGAAATAATGATCAGTATTCCTTCATTGATTCTGTCTACTAGACTCTTGATAAAATATCTTTTTAAGTAAATTACTTTGAACTGACAAATCACTTATTTTTAATACCTGAATAACTTTGATCAGTGTAAAAAGAAAAGAGAGAGAGCACCATCTAAACATGCAAATGATGAATATTTTAAAAGCCCACATAAAAAATGGAGTAACTTGTAGATGTATTCCAAAATGCAAATAAATGAAATCATATTTTTATAACAGGAACAGTTAACAAGTTTAGCATCAAACAAATTAGGCATTATGAAAACTGCAGGCCATGTGCCAATCCTGTTTCCTAGAATAACCCAGACAGTCACTGCCACATGTGTCAATACCCACAAATCAGCTCAGTCAGCCAACAGCTTGCACATAGATCTTGTGAATGTTCACTAACATTTGATTTCCCTTGAATGGAAAAGTTAAACTGATTATTTGATCCTCAGATGTATGTCGATTGTGAGTGCCTGTAATAGGGATTCAAGTGTAAACACATTGCATTTCCACAGGCTCCATTTGTGTGGAATTAATGTTCACATGTCCACAGGGACAAACAGGAACCGTGTAAGTATCCTTTATTTAACCTGGATAAAACTCATTGAAACAAAATGTCTTTTACAAACAACCTGACCAATAAGGCAGCAAAGAAGACAGCAAAAAACAAAATAAAAAAAATAAAAAACATTGAAAAAATAGTATTGAAGAAGCAACTTCCAATATGGCTATACTCAAAAGTTATTTCTAAATGCCATAAATTAAACTACTGAAGGGAGCACAGTAAGTTTTAAGTGTTTTTATAAGTTGCATCCAAAAGAATTTTTTCCAGCTCAGTCTTAATAGCAACTCCTCTGAGCAAAGATTATAATGTCTGGTTTAATTTTCCACATATAGATTTATAAATAAAACAGTACCAGAGTGAGTGCCATGATAAGTCTAGAGGTGGGAGTTCTTATCATGGCACTTTAGCATAAAAAGAACAGTGATGGATTTTATTTTGTTTTATAATCACAACCAGTAATAGAACATAAAGTGCAGTGAAAAGGGTGTCTATTTTTTTAATATTGGACTGGGGCATGCATACGCTACCAGTCAAAAGTTTGGACACACCTTCTAATTCAATGTTTTTTGTTTAGTGACTTACAGGGGTTGGACAATGAAACTGAAACGCCTGGTTTTAGACCACAATAATTCATTAGTATGGTGTAGGGCCTCCTTTTGCGGCCAATACAGCATCAGTTCGTCTTGGGAATGACAGATACAAGTCCTGCACAGTGGCCAGAGGCATTTTGAGCCATTCTTCTTGCAGAATAGTGGCCAGGTCACTACGTGATGCTGGTGGAGGAAAACTTTTCCTGACTCGCTCCTTCAAAACACCCCAAAGTGGCTCAATAATATTTAGATCTGGTGACGGTGCAGGCCATGGGAGATGTTCAACTTCACTTTCATGTTCATCAAACCACTCTGTCAGTCTTGCTGTGTGTATTGGTGCATTATCATCCTGATACACGGCACCGCCTTCAGGATACAATGTTTGAACCATTGGGTGCACATGGTCCTCCAGAATGGTAGTCCTTGGCAGTGACGCGCCCATCTAGCACAAGTATTGGGCCTAGGGAATGCCATGATATTGCAGCCCAAACCATCACTGATCCACCCCCATGCTTCACTCTGGGCATGCAACAGTCTGGGTGGTATGCTTCTTTGGGGCTTCTCCACACCGTAACTCTCCCGGATGTGGGAAAGACAGTGAAGGTGGACTCATCAGAGAACAATACATGTTTCACATTGTCCACAGCCCAAGATTTTCGCTGCTGGCACCATTGAAACCGACGTTTGGCAATGGCATGAGTGACCAAAGGTTTGGCTATATCAGCCCGGCCATGTACATTGACCCTGTGGAGCTCCTGATGGACAGTTTTGGTGGAAACAGGAGAGTTGAGGTGCACATTTAATTCTGCAGTGAGTTGGGCAGCTGTGGTTTTATGTTTTTTGGATACAATCCGGGTTAGCACCCGGACATCCCTTTCAGACAGCTTCCTCTTGCATCCACAGTTACTCCTGTTGGATGTGGTTCATCCTTCTTGGTGGTATGCTGACATTACCCTGGATACCGTGGCTCTTGATACATCACAAAGACTTGCTGTCTTAGTCACAGCGAGACGTGCACCAACAATTTGTCCTCTTTTGAACTCTGATATGTCACCCATAATGCTGTGTGCATTGCAATATTTTAAGCAAAACTGTGCTATTACTCTGCTAATTAAACCTTCACACTCTGCTCTTACTGGTGGAATGTGCAATCAATGAAGATTGGCCACCAGGCTTGTCAAATTTAGCCATGAAACCTCCAACACTAAATTGGCCAGTGTTTCAGTTTCATTGTCCAACCCCTGTATTTTCTACATTCTAGAACAATACTGGAGATTTCAAAACTATGAAATAACACACATGGACTTAAGTAATCCATATGTAATGACAACAAAAAAACAGTTGTTATTTTAAGACATGAAGGTCAGGTGTTCTGGAATAGTTCTTGCAAGAACAGTATTGTCAAGTGCATTTGCAAAACCCATCAAGCACCATGATGAAACTGACTCACATGAAGCCCATCCCAGTAAAGCAAGACCAAAACTTACCTCTGCTGCAGAGAAGTTCATTTAGAGTTACCAGCCTCAGAAATCACCAATTAACAGCACCTCAGATTAGAGCCATTATGAAGGCTTTACAGAGCATCAGTAGCAGACATATCTCAATATCAACTGTTCAAAGGACATTATTGTGTATTTCGGCCGCCTTCAGCATTGTTTTACAATGTAGAAAGAAATAAACATCAGGAAATACCATGGAATTAGAAGGTGTGTCCAAACTTTTGACTGGTAGTGTATATATATATATAAAATATTTCACCAGAGGTCAAGTATAGGTAAGAATGTTGTTGACACCAAATACTTTTTAGCACTGCTAGGAAAACAAACTTTCTAAAATAATTTTTATTTTATTTTAAATTAAATTTAAAAACAATATGGTCATGTGGCTTGAATGAAAACGACAATTCCCAGGTACTTGGTACTTGTGTTCAATGTTTGTGCCTTTAACACTTGCGATTTAAATTAAGGATTGATGACCACACTTTTGTATTAGTAAAAAGCATTCATTTGTTTTTTTTCCCCCCACATTTAAAACCAAACTAAGTTTATGTAACTGTAGCTGAAACAGGTCAAAAGTGGACTGTAAATATTATAATGTCTGTGAGGCAGAAGATGCAGAAGAGTAAAGAACTGGATTATCAACAAATATTATTTATATGTAGAAAGAATAAAATTTGACCTAAAACAGACCCTTGAAGAACTCCCTTGAAAACTGGTAACCCAGATGACATTGAGCTCTGTATCTATATCCAACCAAATGCTTGATTGGATAACCCAATACCAATATGGCCAATATGACCAACTGTGTCAAAATCTTCAGAAAGATCAGGGAAAAGTGCTAAATTTGTACTAGATCACACAGGTTTCCTTCTTACCTCAGTCTCAAACTGAGATCCAAACATGTTCAGTGGTTGTCCGCTGACCAGTGCAGGCTTCTGCTTCTCCACCCAGTCTTTGAAGCAGAATGGGGTCATCACATTCATTGTGTTGAGAGGGAAAGGTGCTGGCTTGACTGGATCATCTACAAATATTCATGTTAGTAAATTTTGTTGTCAAAATTGTCAAAATTGTTACACTATATTGCCAAAAGTATTCGCTCACCTGCCTTGACTCGCATATGAACTTAAGTGACATCCCATTCCTAATCCATAGGGTTCAATATGACATCGGTCCACCCTTTACAGCTATAACAGCTTCAACTCTTCTGGGAAGGCTGTCCACAAGGTTTAGGAGTATGTTTATGGGAATTTTTGACCATTCTTCCAGAAGCGCATTTGTGAGGTCACACACTGATGTTGGACGAGAAGGCCTGGCTCTCAGTCTCCGCTCTAATTCATCCCAAAGGTGTTCTATCGGGTTGAGGTCAGGACTCTGTGCAGGCCAGTCAAGTTCCTCCACACCAGACTCTGTCATATATGTCTTTATGGACCTTGCTTTGTGCACTGGTGCACAGTCATGTTGGAAGAGGAAGGGGCCAGCTCCAAACTGTTCCCACAAAGTTGGGAGCATGGAATTGTCCAAAATGTCTTGGTATGCTGAAGCATTCAGAGTTCCTTTCACTGGAACTAAGGGGCCAAGCCCAGCTCCTGAAAAACAACCCCACACCATAATCCCCCCTCCACCAAACTTTACACTTGGCACAATGCAGTCAGACAAGTACCATTCTCCTGGCAACCGCCAAACCCAGACTCGTCCATCAGATTGCCAGATGGAGAAGTACGATTCGTCACTCCAGAGAACGCGTCTCCACTGCTCTAGAGTCCAGTGGCGGCGTGCTTTACACCACTGCATCTGACGCTTTGCATTGCACTTGGTGATGTATGGCTTGGATGCAGCTGCTCGGCCATGGAAACCCATTCCATGAAGCTCTCTGAGCACTGTTCTTGAGCTAATCTGAAGGCCACATGAAGTTTGGAGGTCTGTAACGATCGACTCTGCAGAAAGTTGGCGACCTCTTCGCACTATGCGCCTCAGCATCCGCTGACCCCGCTCCGTCAGTTTACGTGGCCTACCACTTCGTGGCTGAGTTGCTGTCGTTCCCAAACACTTCCACGTTCTTATAATACAGCTGACAGTTGACTGTGGAATATTTAGGAGCGAGGAAATTTCACGACTGGATTTGTTGCACAGGTGGCATCCTATCACAGTTCCACGCTGGAATTCACTGAGCTCCTGAGAGCGACCCATTCTTTCACAAATGTTTGTAAAAACAGTCTGCATGCCTAGGTGCTTGATTTTATACACCTGTGGCCATGGAAGTGATTAGAACAACTGATTCTGATTATTTGGATGGGTGAGCGAATACTTTTGGCAATATAGTGTATATTTGCCCTAAACTATAATTACACCTTATATGTCGCAACAATGGAAAGATTACAAAATAGAGCTATGTCAGTGCAAAGATTTTTGGGAAGAGGAAACATTTCTTTAGCTATGAAGTTTCAGAACAGTTGCTTATATATTACTTGAAAGGAAAGAGTTCGAAACAACAGCATTCCTTCCTAGAACTGGCTGCCTACCCAGACCGAGCAAACAGAAGAGAAGAGCTTTAGATAGAGAGGTGACCAAAAGATTGCTGTGGCTGGACTTCAGAGGTCCTTTGCTAATATTAGAAAACCTGAAAAGGTCAATCATTTCTATAGCACTTCACTATTTGGGCATTTATGGTAATGTGGCCAGACAGAAGACATGCCTTAGTGAAAGATTCATGCTAACTAAATTATAGTTAGCTAAATTAAATGCTCCTAAGATCTCTCAGATCATGTGAAAGAACATTTTATCACCTGATGAAATCAGAGTGCACTTTTTAGCCAGAAGGTCAAGTGTAACCACTTACTGCTCATCATCTGACCAATTTCATCACACAGTGTTGACTGCATCATGCTGTGGGGACTGGGAGACAAGATAAATTGTAAGATGAAGCGATACAAAAGCATTGCTCAACCTGCTCAAGAGCGCTCATGGTTTCAGGCTGAAGGTTTGCTATTCAGCAATGACCCAAAACACTCAACCATGACAACATAGGAGTTTATTGGGACAAGAGTGGCCTAGCCAGAACCTAGACATGAACATTTCTGGAGAAACCTGAAAATAAAGTATAGTGACACTCCCTATCAAAACTGATAGAGAAGAAAATCTCCAAGAATCCTTCATACCTAAGAGGGCTTACAGCTGTGTTCACCGCCAGTGTAATTTAACAGATTACTGATTGAATCTTCAGAATATTTGAGAAATTGTGAAGTGAATTATTTTTAAAAAATTAATAAAACATTGGGGGAAAAGGTTTTAATAATTCTTTTTAATGAGGAAAAAGTGAAAGGATCTGAATATGATCTGAATGCATTGCTCATTCTATAGGCCTCATATTGAAAAGATTGCAAAATATTGCGTTATAGGAGTGTGTTTCGGCTTCCCCATCATGCCGCAACAAGAAAAGTAAAAAGTAAACCAACAAAATAAATGTTGATGATCAGAATATCAGAAATGACACATTTATATAGACTCCACAGTATCCATAACAATAAAGAGAAGTGTTCATATAAAACATACTTTCAAGTACCAATGATTGGTTTCCGTCTAACCACTGATGCAGAGGACAAAAAGCAGTTACCTGGGTCAGGTTTTCCTGTCTTGTGCTGCTTCGATGCCATAAACCTGTCAGCAAAAACAAAGTTTGTCTGTATAGTATGTGCACTCAGAGAGCATTTTTAGACTCATAACAATGACTTACTCCTGAATAACTGGAACTAGCTGAGTGCCCAGGTTCTCACAGTAAAACCAGCGCTCAAACAGGATGTCAGTGGTGTTATCCACATAGTACCTGGAATAAAAAACAACTGCTGGAGAATAAATGTGAATATATATACATCTGCTTAAATTCTGTGGTATTTCTGGCTGTGTTTGGAAAGTAAGTATACATACAGAATTAAAGGGCTACACACTCTGGACAATGGCACAGTTAAGAACATTTGGGAAATTACTTGTTCTTTGTCAAAAATCATAGTTAAGAGATTTGGATTATGGTATTGTTTCATTTACATGGTTAAACCTTAGTCAAACTTATAGTCACTTATAGTTACTTATAGTCAATCCTTTTTATTAATTCATCCATTATCAGAATCTAAGAATACCACTTGGATATGGCGATGGATTTGAAACTAGGTCCTACAGTCGGGTTTGCATTTAGGTCTCCTTCATCAAACTATAATGAATTCAGATCTTTTACTGATGCTCATACTTTCAAAAGCTCCTGGTTACACAATTGCACTTGACTATATGCAGCTGTAGTAGGGAAATTACACTCTCTGCTGTTCTTTTTACTTTTGAGTCTGGTTCCTTCCTAATATAGTCTCAGGAGGTTTTTTAGTCCCACCTTTGCATCTGGCTCATTCATTAGAATAAATAAAGACAATTTTTAAGCTTTGTAGGTTTTATTCTGAATTTTTATTTTCCTGTAAAGCTGCTTTGTGAAAATATCCATTGTTAGCCACAATACTAATAAAACAATACATTACAAACCAGCTTGATTGGTTACCTTTTTGAGAAATCTGTGTACTCTCAGTGTTTTTTGTAAAAATGTATTGTCACCACTTTTTTAATGTAATTTTACCATTGCATGTTTAACAAGTATGTCTTGACACAGAGGACCATCCAACCACTTCCTGTAGCACTTATCCTAAACAGCGTTACAGGAAACCTGGAGCCTATCCCAGACTGGGGGCACAACAATTGAGAAATACCAATCAGCCTTCAACACGTCTGTGGACTGGGGGAGAAAACCACCGTATCTGGAGGAAACCCCCGAAGCACAGGGAGAACATGCAAACTACACACACAAAAATTAAACCCCCAACCCTGAAGGTGTGAAGCAATCATGCAAACCACTAAGCCACTGTGCCCACTGCATGAGGGCCTACTGATTATATTAAAGCAGCACATGTGACATAGTTTTAATAGTATCTGGCTATGTTACCGGAGACAGTCTGTCTCAGAGTGCAGTCGTCTCCTCTCCACCACTAGTCCCACTGTATTGGCCTGCCTCTGAGGAGAGTGAGGGACTCGTGCTGGCAGCAAAAACATCTGGCAAAAAAATAGGACCATAACATACATCACATTTAGACGGTTAACTGCATCCAAATGATAATACTGACAAGAGTATAAAACAGACAAATCAGTATCAGAGTCACAGCAAGAAGAAGCAAAATGAAGCTGACAGTTTAGTCAGCACCAAGCCATGATTCGATTCCTACCTCTCCTTCACGGATGTGGACATCTTTGTGTTTGCCATTCTCAATAACTTTTAAGACCATGTCTCCCCGGATCTGGTAAAACAACTGAGACAAGACATGACAGCTGGTTCATACCATCTGTGCTGTATCATTTCAGCTATTACATTTAAAGGGAATTATTATCAATAATACAAATTTACCTGAAACAAATATTCACCAGAAAATTATATTGAACTCTATTTTCTATATTATAGTGTAGTGTTTATCATTTTATTGCACCACTTCCCAATTAAGTGCCACCATATTTAGGCATGCGCTGACCTCTACTGACCACACCAGTGCTCAGCATATCAAATAATATCATTTTTTTTTTAACACAACTGGTTTAACTCATTGGTTCATTTCCCTTTCTTTATTTTAATTTTTTTTTTAATTTTTATTTATTTTTAATGAACTGGGATTTTTGCAAGGATGTGGCTCAGAGGACTGGATTTCATTCCAAGAATTCAGGAATGCAAAGTTAACATTCTTTAACCAATTTTGAAACAAAACTACAATCTAATTTAATTTCCTTTTTCATTTATTTTCTTACTGCTACATTATACACAGTATGTGAAGTGTAAGCATAGTCAAACAGTAAAAATTGCAAGTGGTTAATACTTGCAAAAAGACAAAAGGACTTTGTCCTTATTGTGTAACGTAACTGTTGTTTAGAGGGTCAAGTCCAAATCCTCTAAATGTCATGCAAACTTTGTGACTCATGAAAGTTAACATACAACATGTAACTCATGACAGTTACAGCTACATTTGTTCCAGTGGCATTAGTCACTTCTAATTCAGAAAGCTTTAGATTTAGACATTGTGGGTCAGTTTTTTAATGTATTTGAAGGCCATCACACTAAAATAAAAATAAAAAATCATGAATTAAATGTGCAAAAATTTAAGGAAAGAAAACTAGAAACTAGACCCTAAGATTAACTCTAAGTATAAGTATTGTTGTAGTTATTAATGAGTGAGTTGAATTAACACGTTACAAATTGGCTTAAGGTTTATTATTTATTTATTTTGTAATAATTGAATAATTAATTGTCATGTGAGTGAGTGAGCTGAGCAAAAGAAAGAGATTGCATCTGAAAAGCTACTCAAGATCTTTTGATTTTGTACATGGTTCTCCTTGAGCATGTACAGGGAGAAAGTTTAATACAGTGCAAGAGCATGCAAGAGCTTTTCTAACAGTAATGATAGTGCTTATAGTATAATTATAGGGCAATCTCCTACAGGGGCAGTCTAAACTCAAATCAAATATTGAAGTGACATCAAAGAGAGAAAATCAATGTCTTTCTTCAAATGGAGAAAAAAAAAATCAATGGATGTCTTCAAATGAAGCAAAAATCTAATAATTAGTATGAGAGCCTTAATTTGCCCTTATGACAATTTTCATTGCAAAGTCATACTTCACCTCTTCACCTTCTTCTATGTGGTAATCCTTCCGTATGTTTGGACCACCAACAAACATGATATTTAGTTGATAGAAGAACCTGAATATAACATATTTTACTTCTTGAGTTCAGTGTAGATCATGTTAGCATAAGAATTTTAAACAGCTTAACTATTATCTAATCTACTTACATTAATTTGTTGCAGACTGGTGGTAAGAAAGAAGCCTCATTCTCCTTAATCCACTCGTCTATGTTGATATGAAGAGACTCGTTTGTCATTTTGCTTATTTGGTTTAGGCTATAGAGTTATGGCAGCAGCAGTTTTAAGGACTTATATCATGCTCTGTATTTACTCTTCACCCATTAACATTGTACCTGTTGGCAGGGATAAAGGGGGCGGAGGGAGGAGCACAGACCACGTGGGTAGGAGTGAAGTTATGCTTCAGTGAAATCCTTATTTACAGTTCACTGGTTATCTAATAGTACATACATAAACCATGAACCCAGACCTTTGGAAGTTGTGGAAATCATTCAAACCACAGGGTTGATAAACTCCCTTCTTGAAAAAATGTTAGTGAATTTGATGAAAGAAAAGGTAATGGGGGGAAAAATCTATTAGTTCTTGGGAGGAAAGTTTGATTATGGATTTTCATTTCCTTGAACTGTTTTTGTTATCCCTTATATTATTATTTGAAACTGAGGTTTGCCTTTCCTTTTGTTACTTCCGTCTATCTTATTTCTTGTTTTTTTTTTTTTTTTTTGACAAACAGGTTTAAAGAAAACGATGTGATGTACATACACTGTTTTGCATGAAACTGCAGAGGAAGTTGATATTCTTGTGGTGTGTTCTACGGGGCAATGAAAAATATAGAATTTATGAGACTAGAGAAGAAGCTCTATGCTATGAAAATAATTCAAGCTAGTATTAGTAGTCTTTACACTGAGTATTAAACATTTACAGCAATTGTAGTAAGTTAACAGTTAAATGTTAATTCTCCTTGGCTCAGTTTATCAACCACTGCAGGTGATGACTTTGTAGTCCTTCACTATTGGCGCAGCTGATGGCTGACTTTGGCTTGTTATGTATAAGTAAGTATAAAAGGCATAACTCCAAAAACATTAAATGGTCTATGATATTGTCCTTTGTTAAAGTAATCAGACTCGTAATCAGACAACTTTTTTCCCACATTTTTTCAGAAAATTTTTATTTTTATTTTTTTTTACAAGCTAAAAGCTGATCCTGTGAGAATCTCGCACCACCGTTTCACCATGTCCAGTATTTTGATTACACCGGAAGTAACGCCGGCTATTTGGCCACCCATTGGCCCCGTTGGCCTTCCATAACATCCACAAGTGAAATAAAAATAAAAGCAAAAGTAAAAAAAAAAATGAAAGCTTCCTTATTAGTGTTCATTTCGCACAAGAGAAAACTATTCTTCTAAACTATGCTTACTAAAGTCATAAAGTATCTTCGACCGAGGTATTATATAGATATATATATATATATATTTACAGTTTATGGCCCGTATATTTCTGCGGTATTGTCAAGCCTATTTGTGTAGATTAAAAAGAATCTTCTTAGTCATTTAGTTTATGCTCTTAGTATGTTGGTTTGTTTATTTGCTTATCTGATAAATAAAGCGTTTGTCTTTTCTTGTGGTCATCGATGGGCAGTTACTGAGGTCAAAGTGATTTTTTTCGTCATGCAAGCTCGATTTAAACGCCGTTTAAAGTGTGAAGAAGACGGCTTCGCTGTGAATCTCGCGGCTAGCTAGCCGACCTAGTTAATAAAACAGCTGATTTTAGCATTGTGCAGCACCGGATCGTTTATATAAAGCCGACGTTACAAATTTATTTCGCGTGTGAAAAGAGTACGGCTGCAGGTTCGCGAGTGTTATAAGGCTTACAGGAACAGTAGGTGGATGGAGCTCCAGTGGCGCAATCGGTTAGCGCGCGGTACTTATACAGCAGTACAATGCAGAGCAATGCCGAGGTTGTGAGTTCGAGCCTCACCTGGAGCAGATCTTTTGGAACTTGACTCACGAATTGTTTTTCTTCTTTCTGTTTGCTGGATCATAACTGAAGCGTTTATGGCTTCAAATTATGTATTACTTCACAAGTAACCAAAATGCAGCTGTAAAATGCATATATAAGTACTGCGACTAAATACAATGGCCAAATACTGCCGGATAAAAGCAAGCTTTTTGGATTGCATATTTCCAGGATTAAGGGCCTCTGAAGCGGAGTTCTTCAACTGTACAACATAGATTAAAAAAATATGTAATAAGCAGTATATATTTTTTATACTGTATTTATTTTCCCCTCACGTTTATTCATCTAATTACAAAAAAAATGTGCACCTCATAAAACTGTATTTTTCCTCAGTATACAAACATTTATTTTAACAGTATACAATTATAATGTGTGGCTGTTGTCAGAAACCTATAACTGACACTGACACAACAGAGGGCGCTATAACATCAACTATAAGGCATTTCCTTCCCCTTCAGTGTTCAGAGCCACGTGGTGGCAGTGTTGTCCAAGGTTTTCCAGTGGACCACAATCTAAAAATATAAATAAATAAATAAATAAATACACCTTCTGCTAATCTGGAAGCACATGGCTAGGTTTCTGATCTGTACCGATACGTGTTGTTTGTTAAATTACATATAGAGAGTGATACACTCTATAGTGAATTTTCTGGATTTTCCCTCATTTACGTGCTTGGCTTTATTTCTCTAAACATAAAAAAACACATAATAGTCAAATTTATATTGCCAAGATTATGCTGTCATTTATTTTTCTCTCCCTATAGTAGTACTGTGGAATAAAAAAAATGATGTTCCATGTCTTGTATTTCTTCTCCCAGAAACCATTATGGAAAACATACCAGATATTTTAATGTTACTTCTGTATTTCTAAGCTTTGGAATGGGTCAGATGGATATACAATAGCTGGAACAGAGGGTTAAGCATGTCTGCTAGTGTGAAATGTAGATAAAGTGAGCGTCCTTGATGAGTAAGAGGCCTGTGAGTTGATATCATGATGAATCAGCCTGAGTACAGACAATTGGCTATAACAACATTTCCTCCACCATTGCTGATTAAATGACTAACACTGGAATGAATGGCCCAGGAGTTTGCTGATGATGTAAACAATATGACTTTTTTTTTTTCAGAAGCAATGGATACAGGCCAGGATACAATTAACATGAGATCAGTGGAACAACAGGAGAAGTGGAAAACAGTTTGCATAAGTGTTAGGATGTGATCATAACTCTTAATTAGCATTTGTGTGAAGATCATCAGAAATGTAGATTGCTTCAAATGCATTAGAATCAGGTTTTTTTTTTCAGTGCTTCAGTGTTTTAATGCCTACTAATGGAGCCATTTCAGTGCATCAAGGTCATCGTGCTTTGTGCCTGCATATTACCCACAGTTCTCCATGCAGGCCGACAGACAGATGGATTAATAATTACACACATATTGTATACACTTTACTGATCCTGTGAGGGAAACTTTCATTACAGCAGCCAAACAAAGCACAGCAGAACAACATGCAAGTAATAACTAATTATTTTCAAATCCCAGTATTGCTTACAGTAGACATTTTTGAGGACTAAGTGGTAAAATTAGAACATACATTCATTCATCTTTAGTAACTGTTTTCTTATACATTCTTCTAGTCAGGGTTGTGGTTGATCCAGAGCCTATCCCAGTTACACTGGGTGTAGGGTGTGGAATACACTGTGGACACTGGTCAATTACAGGCTACCATGCAAACACATATTCACACACTCCTTCTCACATTGGGGGGAATTTAACCTTTAGATCCAGCCAAAAGCATGTTTTTGAGATGAGGGAGGAAATTGGAGAAACAGGAGGAAACTCATATGGCCACCAAAAACCAAGCTCAAGATCGAACCAGGACCCTGGAGCTTTGAGGTGGCAACATAAGTAAAATACAACATATCAGATATTCTTCACAGTTCTCAAAACCTGTAATGTGAATTCATTTGTTATCCATCTATCCATCCATCATCCATCCATCCATCCATCTATCCATCCATTTTCTGTAGCCACTGTCACACCATGATCACATTCTCTTTCAATATAATTCACTAGTTTATTTGTGCTCACATACAGACTGACAGTAAATAGGTCGACTGTTACCCCTGTCCTTTTAGTTCATAGACTTAAATACAGTACACTTAAAGCACACTCCTTGTGAAATCAGTGCTCTGCCCATACAGGCCCTCTGTCAATGGCAAGTCAGCAGCATCCATCATCACAGTGTTCTGTCTGCACTTGTGGTGTGTCAAGAGACCATATGCCTAGTTGGCTTTGGAACACGGACAAGACCGAACACACAATGCATCACTACAATGCAGTTCCTTTAGCCAGACATTCCGGTAATGTTTCTCATGCAATGATTTTTTTTTTCTTTCTTTTATTTTAAAGGTTTTCTGAGTTCTTCTTCTTTGTGTTATATGTATTAGATTATTCTTTTAAGGTCAGTACCAGTACAACAATAACTGTGAAAGTCATTCTGGAGGATGCAATGTGAATTTTCCTCTGTGAGTGATAGGACCTGCTGCCTAATCACTCTTTCAATCTGCCCTACATTAGTTGCCATGCCACCAAGAGGAAAATAAATCACTTATTGTCAAGCTGTATTTAGTGCTTGTTTATGATATAATCATGACAGTGTGAAAGGTAAGAAAGAAAGAAAGAAAGAAAGAAAGAAAGAAAGAAAGATTTTATTACTGCCTTTGTAAGCAGTTATGTTAAAACACTTCAAATAACTGAATACTATCCTTTTAATTTTAAATGTACCATTTTTTGTATTTTTGTATGATTTCTTTTATAATCTTAAACTTAGCACTGGAAGGAAATATAGGCTGCTGAATTTTGTGAATCCACACAGCCAAATCTCTGAAAATATAATATAGGTGAGTATTTTGTTACAGATGTCAGATGTAACCTGACAACCTGCACTCTTAGTCTCCTTTGTAAATCTCATTTCTGGCCAGCTAATGACAGAGCGCTGAGTCTTGGCTTATAATTCTCATGTGTCTCTGCCTAGCTGTCTTGGCTGCGTTGTGAGTTGCAACAGTTTATTGTCTCCGTGGCCCTCAGGCTAGTGTTCCTTATGCTAGAAGATATGATTATTATCATTGTGACTGTTTTTTTCCCCAGTGCTCCAGGCAGATTGATTATGAAACATCCCAAAAGGACATGATGTCATCGCACTTGGCAATGAGGGCCAACAGACCTGAGGAGAAGTACTGTCAAAAGTTGCCTTTTAATGAATGATTAATAATTATTCAAATCCTGCTCCTTTTCTTGAGGCTGTAGTGTGACAATATCTGCAGGAGGCAATACCAGAGTTTAAAAATAGTTGGGTCTATAGCTACGCATTCACCTTTTTTGTTGTCGTTGTCATTTTATACATCATGCATCTAATGTACTTTTGGGCTGTCCTACATTACTACATTGTGTGTTTCTCTCTTCTCTCTCTTATGCAGTATGCTTGACTTACTGGAATCAATTGAAACCACTGGGAGGAAAAGTTCCAAGCTTGTACTAACTGGCAGAGGGAAAGTGTGGGAAGAGTAAGTGAATTATATAGGGGAGGCTGGATTTCCGAAGCTTTCTGGGTTTCTACATTCAACACAGAAATCTCTTTAGCCTAATTAATTATTACTCTAACTCACTGCTCCTGTGCCAATCCTTTGGCAGGTCTGCTTAAATCAACAGCGGACACACCCACGCTTACTGGATCATTATTTTTAGAGTATTCTGTGCCTTGTAAATCTGAAAGTGCCATTGTAATAGCTCAGGATTGAAAACTTGTTATTTATGGTGTATTCTGCCATTTCTGTATATGCATATGTCTCTATTTATCAAAAAGTTTTCATTCAGAATGATAAATAATTGCGTATATTCCCAGGCATTTTCCTGTGATGCTTCAGTATGCGAGTTAGCTTGCTGAAACTCTGGATTTATAGTGCAAATAACTGCAGACGAGAAGCTCATTTCCTTCCCAGAGAATTATTCATTCAGTCATTCATCCTGAGCATCTCAGCACGGGTGGTTCTTTTAAAAAGTGCCTCCCTTAAGTTCCCGTGTAAGACTTCCTGGAATGTTTTTCCCCCTGCAGCTTTTCAGAGCCTTTTATCAGCATAAACCCTGCTTTGCATTTCTTTCTTTCTTTTTTTATCTGACAGGCCATAGACACATTATGCACAGTCCTTTCTTTTCTATTTTGGCTTTAGCAATTGAACAGGACACCGCAATACCACATCCTCTGGACTCATTGCCCACATCCAGATACCATGAATAATGGATTCTCAGTGAAAGTAGCCCGTTTGATTTATGTGTGTTCAAAGAGCCAGATAGTGGGAAAGTGGTCAGATGGTGGTCCAATATCTCCCTTGTGAAGGACCTTTCTTTGCCAAGATGCCTAAGCTCATCTCAGCTAAGCTATTCTGGAGTGATGGGCTGAACAATATAGCCAGAAGATATAAACATACAAAATAAAAGTACACAATAACTGTAGTGTGTCTGTAGTGTTTAAGGAACATGTAATTTACGTTTCCAGGAAAAAAGATGATATCTGTTTTCACAGGTGCAGTTGCATTCTGGAAAGCTACAGTATATTTATATTTACCTCTGCATTCACTTTTTCTTTCATATTAGTGCAAGATTAGTACAATTAACCGGTTTCATTTTTCACATTCATTAACTTGTGGCTCTTTACCTACAGGGTTGTCAGGGTAGAGCATGCGGTTGCCTCATCATACAAGGTGGTTTGGATCTTTCAGTATTATTTTCTGTGGCTAGATTAATGGTTAACCTGGCCACAAAATTGCAAACTTAAGCCAACTAATACAAATAATTGAATGAATATGGTTAAGGTTAGGGCTTGAGAATGAGTTACTATTAATGGCTATATGGGCAACTTGTTTGTAATCAGTCCAACTAAATCAGTCTTGCTTATTTGAAATCAGATTGCAAGGTGAGGACTTCTGCTGCCTTGGAAGGAGCCAATGATCTCACGCTGTTCCAAGAAACACTGTTTGACAGAACTTCATTCAACTGAATACCGTAGTGAAAAAGCATGAGAATGTCCAGAGGCAAATGTACAGTCAACCCATCATGATCATGAGCAAGACCTGATAAATAAGCTTTGGATTTCCCAGTAAAAATGCTTGCTTTTCCCCAAATGAATTTTATATTAATTGTTTCGTTCATTTAAAATGACTGACACCCCTAGAGAACATTCAGATATACACTATATTGCCAAAAGTATTCGCTCACCTGCCTTGACTCGCATATGAACTTAAGTGACATCCCATTCCTAATCCATAGGGTTCAATATGACGTCGGTCCACCCTTTGCAGCTATAACAGCTTCAACTCTTCTGGGAAGGCTGTCCACAAGGTTTAGGAGTGTGTTTATGGGAATTTTTGACCATTCTTCCAGAAGCGCATTTGTGAGGTCACACACTGATGTTGGACGAGAAGGACTGGCTCTCAGTCTCCGCTCTAATTCATCCCAAAGGTGTTCTATCGGGTTGAGGTCAGGACTCTGTACAGGCCAGTCAAGTTCATCCACACCAGACTCTGTCATCCATGTCTTTATGGACCTTGCTTTGTGCCCTGGTGCACAGTCATGTTGGAAGAGGAAGGGGCCAGCTCCAAACTGTTCCCACAAAGTTGGGAGCATGGAATTGTCCAAAATGTCTTGGTATGCTGAAGCATTCAGAGTTCCTTTCACTGGAACTAAGGGGCCAAGCCCAGCTCCTGAAAAACAACCCCACACCATAATCCCCCCTCCACCAAACTTTACATTTGGCACAATGCAGTCAGACAAGTACCGTTCTCCTGGCAACTGCCAAACCCAGACTCGTCCATCAGATTGCCAGATGGAGAAGCACGATTCGTCACTCCAGAGAACGCGTCTCCACTGCTCTAGAGTCCAGTGGCGGCGTGCTTTACACCACTGCATCTGACGCTTTGCATTGCACTTGGTGATGTATGGCTTGGATGCAGCTGTTCAGCCATGGAAACCCATTCCATGAAGCTCTCTGCACACTGTTCTTGAGCTAATCTGAAGGCCACATGAAGTTTGGAGGTCTGTAGCGATCGACTCTGCAGAAAGTTGGCGACCTCTTCGCACTATGTGCCTCAGCATCCGCTGACCCCGCTCCGGCAGTTTACGTGGCCTACCACTTCGTGGCTGAGTTGCTGTCGTTCCCAAACACTTCCACGTTCTTATAATACAGCTGACAGTTGACTGTGGAATATTTAGGAGCGAGGAAATTTCACGACTGGATTTGTTGCACAGGTGGCATCCTATCACAGTTCCACGCTGGAATTCACTGAGCTCCTGAGAGCGACCCATTGGTGCTTGATTTTATAAACCTGTGGCCATGGAAGTGATTGGAACACCTGATTCTGATTATTTGGATGGGTGAGCGAATACTTTTGGCAATATAGTGTATAAAGGTAATTGTAGGCCTTTATATTTTGGTAATAGCTCTGGGTACCACATATATGACAACATATATGAGGTTGAAAATTCTCCTGTAATTCATCCTAATTTTTTGCAAAAGGCAGGTTGTTGTTGTCTTTCATCGTATAATCCTTCATAAGAACATGTTGTTCAGCAGAAGAGGACACATGAGCATATTGCTCACTAGGACAGTGAAAGATGCAAAATCATTTAGATACAGAGCTTGAACTTCATTGTGTCACTGGAATTACAACTGGAATTATATTGTGGTCATATAAATGAAAGACATCTTTTGATCTTTTAGACATTCAACATGTACAGCAGTGAATAAGGACTGAGAAAAAGAAAAAGCATCCATTTGTTCATTAACAATTTGAGGATATTTGCAATTATTATTATTAGTATCATCTCTTGTGATGACCCTTGCAACGTACAACGACATTTTGGCCCCAAACTTGGTTGTACCTGTCAGCAGGTTAGCTAAACTAGAAGATAATTACCCCACAATTCAACAGAGGTTGTAAAAACACAACCAATGTTATGCCATGGCAACCTTCTTCTTCGAATTAAAACTTTATTAAATTTAGAAGTTAAACAAGTTATATAAGTTGTGAACAACAATCTGAATAATTCATTCTAGAGTTAGGTTCCTTAGGCGTGTCCTTAGAGTCCTTAATCCTTACACTCCCTCTACAATTTATCACCAGATTTTTACAATTGTTTTAGTAAAAATATTTTAGTGAGTTTCCACCAGTCAAGCATAATCTATTTACCATGTTGCATTATTAATGGTGTTTTAAAGGAAAAATAAAAAGCATGAATGGCCCATTCAGTCTTTTCATTTATGCCTTTACTTAGTGGGGTAATGAGCCAACTGCATGTGATTTTGACAGTGGCTAAAGTTGGCCCCCTCTAGACCGTTTAGTCTGTGC
Organism: Hemibagrus wyckioides; assembly: GCF_019097595.1. NCBI lineage: Eukaryota > Metazoa > Chordata > Actinopteri > Siluriformes > Bagridae > Hemibagrus > Hemibagrus wyckioides. The sequence goes on along the minus strand of NC_080712.1, from coordinate 23,586,206 downwards.
CCAGGCTCTAATCCCTCCAAAGCAAGGCGGCTGACATCATTCCTTCCAGACACTGGGGCTTGTTATTGCTGCCATTCCAGGACTTCGTGCTGTAACTGAGCAAACATTTCATGGGACTTCACAGGGGCTGTCATTCCGGCAACAGAGAGTTGTAGCAGTTCAACACACTAGCACACTTCAGACTGGGGGGCCTACAGACTTTCGTTAATTACATAGCACAGAGATCAGCTGCATTAGCACCCCTACTGAAACTAGCATTTATAGACTTAGTAGCTTATGAACTATAAATCTGCTCATTGTAGGGAACCTGTTGAATTACCAACAACCACAAAATATGTCTGAAGTGTTTATGCTATTTATATGACTTAAACATACAGAAACAGTAAGTAAATATTTGTTCAGGTGCTGCTGGTCCTATTCTTGCAATTAAAGAGACAGTTTGCCACAAAATTGCACCTTCTAATGTCTCTAATATTAACTGATTAAGATGCACTTTGCATGTCCATGTATAGAAACTCCGAGTGAAGTGTTTTGCTGGAATGATCTGAGAGAAAGGATGGCTGTAAATCAGTGTAACATGTGAACATTGCTCAGTAATGCAGGAAAGATGTGATCCAGTCTCTTAAAATCTGGTCCTATGTTGTCTCTTTCCCTGTGTTCCAGGTCCTCATGGCCAAAATGAACAGAATGCTTTATTCAATGTCTCTCTCCCTTCTAGCAGATTCTGTAATTCAAGTATACCTTGAGCTCACATTAATTATAGTACAGCTCCTTGAGGGACACCTTTGTAACCCTAGAGCTTACACTTACTCATTGACATTGCATAGCCATAGCTCTGATTTAGTGTTTCTCAGGGAACCCCTCTAGGACACATGCATTTTCTCCAAAACAAACATATCCCTCAGCCCATTGTGCTCGCATTTTGGTGAAAGGCCGACTCTTAGTTCGTTGCCAGTGAGTGGTTTGGATAGCATTTTATCCTGGTTAATCCCAGTAAGCGAGACTAGTCTATACCAACATGCACATCTAAAGAAGAACCCCTCATGACACATGGTTCAACACAAACAAAAATCGAGTCCTGCACGCTATCCTGAATTCTTCTTATGATTATTATTATTAAAATATACCAGAATTTTCAGTTTACAAAAAGGTCATACTATAACTCTTCATGGGAATAAAACCTGAAAGGGACCAGAGAATTTATTATCATCCAAGTGATGTAAGATCAAAATGAAATGAATAACTACAATGATGAGTAGGTTCACACAGTAGGTGTTGTGTTAATGTGGTTGTGAGGCATATTTTGGGCTATGAGTTGAAACATTAGTTGATGGCTGAATTACAGAAACTGAGAACTGGCTAAGATTCATATTTCCATTGTCTTCTCCCCATGGTGTTTATTTATCTCTTTATCTCTCGTCTGTTTCAATATCTTTATGATCACGTCATAACAGCTGTACTTCCAGGATTCTTATGCTAATAACAAGTTCCTGGTTAAACTGACATGGACATGAGTCACTCTTCCCCACAGCGCATAGAGAACATTTGCAGTGGAAGTGAATAGATTCTGTTCCCAGATGTAGCCTGTCTTTGTGTGAAATAAAGAAGCATCAAAAGCCCAAAGCCTTTTGTCAGTTTTGATTCATGCTAGCAAGGCATAAATTTGATTTTCATTTCCTCAAATGTGTACATCTAAAAAAACTTACTTGCAATAAAACTGTTGCATTGTGTGCTTGAGTATGTTTGAGTTTAGCAGTTTTTTCTTTTTTATATTTTGTTTAAAACACAGTTTAAGTATTTGTGCTTAAAAAAAATAAAGAAAGAAACACTATTTAGGTATGGAGGATCAGAATAATTTTAAAATATTTGAGAATACGATCCAAAGCTTACAGAAATGTAGTTCGATCCTAAAGGCAACCAAAATGAAAAACATTTTGAAGATGGTTACAGTTTATTCAAATCACTGATGAGGATGAAGGAAAGACGAAAGACGAAGATAATCAAAAGTCTTAAATTTTACCGTAAATGTTTAGACAAATTGGGCCTCTTTTTGAGTTCTGTATGTGTATTTGCTTTGGAAGTCCTTCCCCCAACATGTTAACATTCAAAACTTTCAGCTGCACTCATAGCTTTAATGGGACAGTGTAAACAGAAATTTACACACATTTCTCCATACATCAAATGAAGTTGATTAGCTAAGACATGTTTAGTGTCTTGAGTTTGCCTCTTTAGTTTGGCACTTGATCTGTGAGGTAAATGCAGCTGACAAGTAAGACAAGCTCATAGCCTCCAGTTTACCTTCAGTTTAACTACATGCATTATGCATCAAGTATTACAGCCATTTTACACACACACACACATCTTGGGATAATTTATAGTGGGTGGAGGGAGGAAACCAATATGAATATGGGGAAAACATTCAGAACTATAGACAGTAACCAATAACATGTTCACACTCCAGACCTTGGAGCTGTGAGGCATCAACAACCTGCTTTGGCAGCAGACTACAGCTAATATCTTTTCAATATGTATAACAGCAACAAACACAATGATAATAATAATAATAATAATAATAATAATAATAATAATAATAACCATCATCAGGTACTTATATTATCATTATTATCATGTCATTCTTCTTCTTCTTCTTCATATTATTATTATTATTATTATTATTATTATTATTATTATTATTATTATTATTACTTTTGTTAAATTATTAAGGGTTTCCAGCATCCAGTTCTACTGTTTTATATTGAATATCTTATCAGGTTGAGTATCTTGTTTTGAATATCTTGTCCGATAGAAAACATTAGACAGCAACGATGACTTGGCTGATTAACTTAGCCATAGTGGGCAGTAGTGAGCAGCATGCATGTTGTACAGTGGCCTGTACAGAACACAGACAGCCACTACAAGTCTGAATTCTTTACTTGGCGGAAATGTTGAGTAATAGGCCAAATTTTAATGTAAGATTATTTTTGCACGCTCACGCAGGCTGAATGAACAAGTACAGCTAGGTGTACATGGCCTACAGGCATGATACATAAAGGGCACGATGGACCCAGCCCATGCCAGTGATACGTCACCCTCTGCATGACAGTACACCATCTTTTCCTTTAAGTCGTCACCTCTCTGTATATGTGTGAAGATGCACAGAGGAGTGATGAGACTGTCAGCCTGGATCTGATTACTGTTAGAAATGTCTGGGAGCGTTTTGTGGTGGAATCATGTGGTGGAATCTTTTTTAATCATGCATTCCAGTGTCAAAACAAAGCTCAACCGTTTTAGGTGCTTGTGCAGGCTGATCTCTGAGAGAGAGAGAGAGAGAGAGAGAGAGAGAAAGAGAGAGCAAGCATTGCCTAGGGGAAATGTACAGTGTCTAGACTGGTTAGAGGCTGGGCTCTTTTAGGCTGTTGTTATAAGTTTCTGCATTTAAAATAACGCTCTGAAGGCCTCCCCCAGTTAAAAAAAAAACAGTACATGTCTATTTTGTGTTGCAATAAGTCAGATATATGTCTAAGAAATGTGATCTGGATTGAAACAACATATACATAATTCAATAAAAATCTCCCAGTACTGTGAATTTTTTGTTTACAGAAGTGGAGCAGATTTGGGGTGCTCTGTGACTCCACCAGCATGCCACCAGGAAATTGTCCTGACTTTTAAGAGCAACCAGCTGTGTGCTTGCTCCAAACCCTGCTTCCTCCCTCCTGTTTAACACTGGAAAATTTCATTCCTCTTGAACCAGCTCTTTTCTTATCGTCTCTACCAATCTGCCTTGGCCCCAGCTCCAGCCAGACTCAACACCTAGCTCCCGTTCGCACCCATCTCACAGACTAACTCAACCCCCACACCTGCTTAGGCTTTTGATCCCTCTGCTCTTTCATTTCAGGCCCGGCCTCTGCCACGAGTCAGTGAGCAGGCGCGCGGCAGTTCCCATACTAGAAAGCGATAAGGCAACATCAGGGTGGGTAAGCATGGGCTACATGCGGGAGTTCACTGCTCTTTTGTTCTTTAACAGAATATCTCCCTCATACCATGCAATTTACTGTGGAAAGGAAATAACATTAGGTGGCTGCCCATTTGTTTGTTTCCTACAGTTTGCATGGAAAAATCCTTCAGGAGCTCAGAGGAAGTTGCTGTTGTTTTGTGGAGCTGCTGCTTTTACGAGAATGAATGAGGGAGGAAGGGGGGCTCTCCATATCCTGCCAGACCTAAGGCTAGGGCTGAACAAAAGGGGTGGTGGTCTTTTATTGAGAGAAGGTGATGACATAGTACCTGTTTTTGAAGATCCCTATAACTGATTCAAAGCCCTGTCTGCACTGAAGGGTGATATAATATATTCGTTAATGAATGGCCAAGCACCTCAGGAAATTCCCCTCAATGAGCAAGTCTCAGATTAACCCCATAACCCCTATCCTGAACACACACTACGTCACATAAAATTCCTTTACTAACTAAACAATTAATATGAATTACTACCATTAAATACATAATTTTTGCTTAAGGAACTGTTACTCCTTGCTGTTCAGCAAACAAATGACTACAGTTAGATTAATAGCTGAAGATTTCTAATTAGAGTCTTAGATTACTACATTAATTACATTAACACAAAATCCTCCATTACTTCAGCAATGACTGCACATTATACTTCACATGTAGTGTGTACCTGTAAAATGAATTAAATGGCAATTCATTTTTTAACGGTGAATTTCATGCATAAGGTCGATCAGCTTTACTGCTTGTTCAGTTTTATCACTAAATTTCAAATTGTTGTTACGGTCCTTTTATTCAGTTTTATCCAATTAATGCTATATGAGGTTATCTATTGTTTCCATGATATGAAACCATGTTTTAATGACCGATTCAGGTCATAACACATGTGTATGCTCACAAATCAGATCATAACAAATAGAAACACAACCTATGGATATTATAAATGATTTATAGTGGCTACCTGGTTTTTCAAAACTTATCTGTGATGTAGCAGAGGCTTAACAGGTCTGGGCATCAGCAAACCTTCAGTATTTAACATTATCTGATGGAGGTGTAATCTGATCTCTGGTGGGGCTGGCGAGGGATGAGGCAGAGATTAGGGCTGATGCAGGGTGGAGGGTAGATTGTGGACATGAGAGCACAAGCTGAGAAGAGCAGAGTACTTGGTGCTCTATAACTGGTACTTTCCCAACAGTCCAGCTCTTCAGAGAACTCTATGAAACAGAGGTGGAGCATTTTTTCAACACCGTAGGGAATTAAATCCCTCAGTTCTCAATTCTGTTCCAATTCTTATTTAGTTTAGAAAGATGGTTTTTGCTCCATTAAGATTAATTATCTACTAAAAATGATCATTTATGCTATGGCAATTTGTTTTAGTTATAACCACAAGAGGTGACATTTCTATAGGTTACATATTGGTCTATGTCATTAGCTTAAAAATTCATTTATGTCAGCAAAAATCGAGACGTTGTGTAGGTTATGTATCTTAGATTTGATCTTCTTTCTGAAATCTAGAATTTTCTATGAGTGTTGATGATGCAGCTTCTCTTTTCTTTCCTTGTAATCTCAAAAGAATTTGAGAAAAAAACATACAAACAAACAAACAAATTATAGCTAGTTTTTCTGAGTTGAATTGTTTCCAATGTTTTCATTATAGTTTACATTATAGTTTATTTTCTAGTTGTTGACTAATTGAGTATGTACTTATTGTTTATATTATTTTTAATACATTTGTTTGTTTGTATTTTATTTAATCATCCACCAAAGATCATAGGTAAGTGGTTTGATGTATTTTTTAGTGGGCATGTATTTTTATTTTATGGGATCTTGGATAGTCTAGACAACAATGGAAAAATGTCTAGCTAGTTTCCAGGGTTCCCTTACACCTCCTGTACTCCTGTAAGGCTTATCATGGACTGGGCAGCCACAATACTTGGGGAGTTGTGTTTTCAAGTAGAGCATCTACAATGACTTCAAACAGCTGCCAAGGCGAAAGAAAGCAAGAGACAGGAAACAGGCTCGGTAAGAGATTGGCAAGTTCACCAAGTCACTTTCCTCTCAAGGGAAACTTTATTAATAAAATGAAATAAATGGATTAGATCTCAATACATATTTATGGCAATAATAATGGGTTAAGGAACTAAACAAATGAACAAAGTCAACTCTTTCCAGGGTGTAGTGAAATCTATGGTAAAAATAATAATAATTAAATAATGTTTAAAATTAAATGAATAAATAAATGAAAAATCTGACTGCAGTGTGAACATGCATTTTCTCAATTTCTTTGCTGGTAATATTGTGATTAAACACTACACTAATAAAAAAGCATTAGATATTCTGAAAGAATTTTCCTTGGACTTTTTTCTGACACACATAATTTAGATATGATACATAACATACTATAATATATCCTTTTCTTCTCTGCTCTCTAATGGAAGACCTGTCATGCATGGCATGTGTTGATTTAAGAGCGTACACATCTGCACGAAGCCTGTTATTGCAGGCCTATTATTTAACAATATTACACACCAACCTTTGCTGTATGTTTCCGTATAGACTAATAAAAGGTAAACAGATCCAGATTTTACCATTAATATGCCCAAAATTGAAAAATAAATGCTAAACAGTGTTGGATCCTCCAGTGAGACACTAATGTCAAAGTCAAAATGTGCAACGTGACAGTCTCCTGCACTGTAAAAACAGTCCGTTCAGAACGAGGTGAAAATTCATGAGGTGAGATTTTACCCCATCTGTACTGTGATTAATAGTGGATGAACAACACTCTCCAGGGCAGTGCTCAGGGGCCAGGGGTTTCCTGCTGATGCTGGAGCCTCTTATTTATCGCTTAGACTATAGAACAAGAGCCTGTACATGAAATAGACACTGGCTCCTCTCCTAAGCTTAACCTCAGTGCACACAGCTAACTGCAAAACTCTTAGAGGAGTTGATGTTACGGTACAGAGGTTCAGAGGACATGAGTGTTTGTTATTATCAAGGCTCTTGTACAAAGCAGTTCAAAAATTAGAGTGAACCATAGACATACATTAAACACAAAATGCAAAAACAAGAACAAATGTGCGTTCTTGTTTTTCCCACAAGTGTGACCTTGTAAAAAGAATGTGAGGTCTCGGAAAAAAAAAAAAAAGAAATTTAAGTGCAGCTGTGAAATAAAGTGAAATGAAACCTGTCCCGTGTGATGGACCTGATACACATGGGGTAGATGATGTGCTGAAGGGCTGTATAAACCAGAGCTCACTGACTCATACACCGCTGCTCAGATGACTAGATTTATATGAGGTATGATCTTGGCTCGCATGAAAAGCCACAACAAATACAAGACCATACTTGTAAGAGAGAGTCAAGCAGGCTGTAGCATGTGTGTGTGTGTGTGTGTTTGCGGGGGTGGTAGTGGGGGATGGGTGTGCTGTAGGCTTAGCCTATTTATCTCTATGCCTAACATGTCCCAATTGCGATAGGAATACACGGCAATGTTGAAAATCCCACAAAACCCACAGCTTTTATTTGAAAAATAAAACAGGTTCATTATTATTCTTTTAGCCTGTAGAATTTAGAATTAGGGTTACACTAGTGTCAGCATTCAAGTCAGGAAGTTGTACCTACCACTCACAGTGATATTTGTGTTCCCATTACTGGTCTCAGTGATGGGAAAAGAAGTGGCCATGGCGAGCCAAAACGCTACCTATGTTATTTCTTGATTATTTACACTGTCCTGCTCCAGCAGAGCATGTTCTGAATGAAGGTTACCTTAAAAGGACTCCCATAGCGGTGTCTCTTTACTCTTCAGCAACAGTGCAACAGTGGCTGTGATTAATGGGAGTTCTCCAGGCCTCAGTGGAGGTCAGAGGAACAGGGTGTGGTGAAGGAGGTTTCCAGGCATGTGCTGTTTTGGTTTGGACTTTTGACCTTTTTCTAATTATGAATGAATCCAAGCACATCAGCATTAGTACATGGAAGTTCTTATGCATATACATATGTTGCAGGGGTATGTTTGAGTATATATATTTGACATTATTTATAACTGTACTGTGTATATGCATTGTTTACAATTTAGATTATATGTGAATATTATGAGGCTTTTGCATACCCATGATCAGATGGATCTAGTCTCCCAGGGAAGCGTACTTTTTTGCTGAGGTTTACAGGCTTAGCTGAGCACCGCAATGACATCAGAGAACAAACTGTACTAACAACAACGTGTGTTGCTAAGCAGGGAGGCTAGCTCACAAGTCCAGCGCTAGGGCAAATGCGGTCAGTCCCAAGACAGTCTACATCTCAGAGCAACACCCTCCATCTGAGAATCATCTCATCATTCTTTTGTTAGTTTTTTTTCTCAGACAAATTAAGGACTTTTGGCTAGTTTTTCTCAGCCAGTACGGAAGTCGTAAAGTCAACATAGCACAACTTTACAGCTCACTTTAACAAGCAGTGACTGAATGTGAATTCAAGAAAATGCATTATGACTCCAAAACATTGCCTACCTAGAAACGCAATTTATCATCAAATTATAGGAATTATCCAGTGATACACTGATGTTTATTGAAGCATATTGTTATAAAACATGACCCACTATAGCTCTGACACTTTTTCTTTTTGTTTTGTTTTGTTTTGGTTTTGGTTTAGAAAGAAGGAAGAGCATGAATACTATATGGATCTGAATAATCTTGATTCATGCAAACAACCTGAGAAATGTACAGTGAAACCAACAACGAATACAAGACTGCACTTTCTATGAGCGAAAAACTGCCAGAAACCTTATCCTCCGATGCACGCACACACACACACACACACACACACACAATAAAAAAAAACATACACCTTATCCTAGTCCATATAATGCTCAGAATTATGTAATTACGAGTCCAGGTCTTTTTTCTGTGCACACAGCAAATCCAGTTACTACGGCTGTGCTCCAGGGCATCTGGCATCCATTTCGGATAATAACAGGCAGATAAGGCAGATGACAAATGGATGGCCATGCCTGACTGAAAACCTCAGCAGCCCCTGGAGGGAGCCAGACCTGTACCACGCAGGCCTGCCGATGACCCACAACTCAGGTCTTGTGTTAAAGAAGCCTCTCATGTTTGATCACTTTCTCCTGTAACAGTTCACAAATGACATTGTACAGCATTATTTTGCTTCCTGATTTGTTTAGAAAAAGTCAAATAAAATAATTTGTTTTTCACAAGCTTTGTATTAATAGTGAGTTAAAAGAGTTGCTCATGTTTTTAAGGCAGCAGGTAAACTTTCATTTCTATGTTTAACCATCTTGAAACGTCTTACAGTGTAGGTAGGTTTAGATATGGGAACGAGCCAGAAGCAAAACATTAGAAGGAATCAGCATTATTATTAATGTGATTTGGATTTACACACACACACACACACACACACACGCACACACACAAAAAGATACCATAAGAAGTCATATCTTTCCCAAATGGAGGCACAGATCCTAAGCAGCTTACATTTACTGTAAATGAGGTTTGTGTTTCGATGATGAGGTATTCCTAAAACCATGCAAAGGATGTACAGAGTAGACTGCTACTACCAGTAATGCACTAAAAGAGCCTTTCGGGAATTTATAGAGAATAGGGTTCATTCAAAATTGGGGAACATGACTGTTTTTTGTTTTTTCACACCATTCTCGCTTGTTAGTTTTTTTTTCTATACTTTAAGTCAAATGTCCCCTCAGGGTTTACAAAGAAAAGCTGGAAAACAATGACATAAGCTCAGTTCCCATAGCCAGCAAAGCTCTTTTGACAAAAATCAGCCCACTTCCTCATTCAAAGCAGTCTCTGCTTCTGCTCACCTTTCCTTTTAAGCCTTAATGTGCTTGACACACTCGGATCCACATCTTATCCGATGGGAAATCATGTAAACGGAAAGTGCTAGGCATACATCCATTTTGTTCAGTGTTCAACAAAAACTTACAGCATCAACAAACTAGAATGAGAACGAAGAGTTGTAGCCAGAGGCTGTACAAAGGGTTAATAGGCAACTTCAAGAAAAGACGTGTGCTGCTGGTGTGGAATAACGTCGGCAGAGGGAGGGGACATACCTGCTGTAGATAACAGAGGGATTATGAAGCAATATAGCTGACATGCATGAGCTGTGTTCCAGCAGGTTTTCATTTTGCCTTTAGCTTATCGTTCAGCTCACTCATTGTTTTGGCTCCCAGCTTTGTCTTACATTTCTTCCCAGACAGATTTGTTTCATCGTTGCATGAAAATCATGCCATATTATATCAAGAGCAAGTCTTGTGTTCAACACCTCAGCGTCTAAAAAAGACTAGTTCTTGGCATTTGCCAGTTCTGCTCAGTGTTGGGTTTGTGTTTGTATTAGATACTGTAACCTCTAAAGATGACAGTGTCTTGGATTCAAAAAGCCTGTTGTTGAAGCTTTTTTTATTAATAATTTTTTATTTTTTTTATTATGTAATAATGGATTATCACAGAATTCCGACAGATTACAGTATTCTAAGTTGTTCTACATAGTGTGTGCATTAATTAATTAATTAATTAATTAATTAAAGTCAGACAAAATGACACTCCCTCGTTGTATGAAGAGTAAAATCATCTCACCGCATCTGTAGCTTCTAGAGCCTTGCATGATAGGGGAGAATACATATACATATTTTATTGTATACAGGTACACGCACATGCCCATAAAGACAGCAATTATAATCAGACAGGAATTCTGCAAGGGATCAAATGCAACAGAGCAAAACAAATGAGGGGGGAAGAGGAAAGAAAGAGAGATTATCAAAATTAGGATGGTTTCAAGTGGCGTTTAGTTCTTAAGTAAATAAAGCAAACGTGTAACATAATATATAGGCATGTGTGTAGGATATTGATACTGATTTATCAGTGATAATCCATTTAATGAAGTTTTTTTTGTCCAAATTAAAGTAAATGAAGTTGGCTTTGTCTTTGGAACATTTGGTGCTGCCAAAAAATTTCAAATTGTGAACATGTGTATTTACTGTTCATGAAAAGAAAACTGCTGATATCATGTGTCATGTATATGTAATAGATGTGTAATAAAATATGTAACATATCTCACTCACAATATGGTTCCTTCCAACTGAATAATGTAATGATCATATTATCCCCATCCATTTCTATCTCTTTAAGAATCTCTGTTTATTTGTCATTCTCTCCATCTTTTTTTTTTTTGTGTGTGTGTGTGTGTGTGTGTGTGTGTGTGATGTGAGGACCTCATGAATCCTTGAGAATTTAGAGGACATTTGCCTCAACCTCAATATTTATTTATTTGTTTCTTTGTTTGTCTATTTATTCACTGATTTATTTAGGATTTCCTGTTTATCACTTATAGTTAGGTTTTGGTAAGGTGTACCACTATTTAACTGCAGTAAGAAGGAAGTCAATGGAAGGTCTATTTTCAAACTCTAGGTCTAATGTGTGTGTGATTATATAACCATGTATCTGTTGCTGAACTGTAATATGTGAATTTCTGCAGTGTCGGCTGCAGAGGCTGGTTGTTCACATGGACAGCTGCTTCCATTCATACACTACCTGCGTGTGTTTTCTATGCAACCTTCCAGAGAGAGAATTATGTGAATGGCACATATATGATGTGTGGGGTAAACATGGTGAGATAAATGAACACTTGCACACACAGGAAACATCCACACAAACCCAGACTATAAACATACACACTCACACACACACACACACACATTTTTATGTCTCTCTCTCTCCCTCTCTCTCTCTCTCTCTCTCTCTCTCTCTCTCTCATTCAGCAGCCCACACATGGTTTCACTCTTATCAGACAAGGCAATACAGGGGTTTCTTAAAAACATTTTGAGGAATATTTAAAAAGCATCTATGAGTGCACTGAAATAGCTCTGTAAAGTGCAGGAATGTACTGTTTACTGTATACATGTGTGTTTTTTTCACATCCCAGGAAAAACAGGTCTTCTTTGACAGAACACTAGGACAGGACTACAGTAGCACCATATGGAATGATATTTCAATCAATGCATGCTACTCAGAGAAGATGATATTTATTCCCCTAAACATTTGCTAAAAAGAGTTCAATTCATATTTTTATTTACAAATTGCTTGAATGTTGCACCTTTAAAAGAGGGTTAAATATGAGCATGAATATATGTGTGTGTGTGTGTGTGTGTATGTGTGTGTGTGCATATTTTTCCCCTCTTGAAAGGGAGTGGTACTGTAGAGTTGAGTAGGGGGAGGTTGGGCATAAATGAAATCCAGCTGCACCTCCAGAACAACTCCAAATGGGACCCAGACACTGCTTGTGGCCTTCAGTTTATATATTCACATCATTCTTTCTCTCAGCATTCCCCCTCCCCTGCAATTCATACAGCTGAACATTGGAACTATGCCAGAAGAATACAAGTCTCCAATCTTCAAGTCTTGGAAAAAATCACATAATTTAAGTGCTGTATTCGGAAAACTTATTAGATAGCATTACCTGTAGCCCTGCTTCCTATGTCTGCTGCACCCCTGCAGGAGACCACTGACCCCATATTTTCATCAGCACCTCTATAAAAAGCCTTAAGAAATCCCTCTTGCAGGTCTTCACCATGCCGAGAGGTTGGGAAGAGGTCGATACTGAAAAGGAAGAGAAGCATATGTACAAATACAGCAAGGTATACCTTATTAATAATGAATAAGAACAGCAAACTATTTCTATAAATGTGCCATAGACCAGGTTCTGGTAGTACAGTAGCTGGCCCTACTAATCTATCCATCTTCTCACATTTTGTCCTGCTTTTGCTCCAATTTCTCTCAGACCAATTATAAGGGGTTGCTTTAAGGCCAGACTTCTGCATCTGTGAATCTGCAAACATTGCAGGTGACATACAGATGTTGGCCTGGGTATTTCCCAACAAACTTGTTCACAACATAAATAGATGCATTAGAGGAAATTGTACAGTGTGAATTCAAATATGACTTGATTTGCCTCGCACCTCTGGGGTTGGGGGTTCCATTTACGCCTCCACCCTGTGTGTGGAGTTTTCATGTTCGCCCTGTGCTTTCGGGGATTTTTTCTGTGTACTTTAGTTTCCTCCCCAGCCATGCGTTGTAGGCTGATTGTCATCTCTAAATTGTCTGTAGTATATAAATAGGTGTGTGATTGTGTATGACCATACCCTGTGACCAGAATGCCCCTGCATTGTGCCCCAAGTCCCATGGAATAGGCTCTAGGTTCAGCCCTGTGTAGGCTAAGCAGTATAGAAGATTTATGGATGGATGAAACGATAGATAGATGGATGTGCTTGGCTGCACTGTACTCACTCCAATTTTTTCTCTGTTTCACCCTAAGAGTTCATTAGTACTGTTTTTAAAAACGGGTTGTGTATCAGACCTAACCTATTCTTCAGTGTTAGGCGTGATACAGTTGGGTATATATGGTCGCCCTACTCCAATGCTTGCTCTCTTGCTCAACCAGTCAATATGGTTATCTGATGGATGCAAAATGAGGTATGCATTTTGGCTCCTGGGTGAGTTATGCTTACCTATAAACCCCTTCTTTTAGTCTCAAATACATTTACATGCATCTTTGCTGAAGTATAAATCAGCCTTTACACAGCCCCTCACAGTCATGACCACAGACCTGGCCTTTGTGCCAGTGAATGTTCAGCTCACTAATAAACCAAGCTTGCTTATACTGCTGGGACTCTTAAAGAGCTTGAGTGCAGCCAAGCACTTTACTCCAGTCCAGCTGTTTCTGCGTATGGGATTATGTGTTATGAGTTGGTGTGTTGTTTGTCAGTATTTCAATCATTTAAGTGACAATTGTATGATTAAACCTTTTTCTCCATGTCTCGGTCTCTGTTTGTGGTGCATTCCCATATGCCTCCTTTTTTGTAGAAAGAGTAATTTGGGATTCATGCTCTTTTACTTAATTGCAACCATTTGCATTTATTGCACTGTTTTTACGCAGTTTGTGTTTCCCAGCAGTCACTTAAGTAACCAGAATAAAGGTCATTGAACAAAGCCACTTTTTAGACTGCCTGAGTACAGAATAAATATTATTTCTAATTATTTTTCATCTGAATGCCCACAACATCAAGACATGTCAATAATTTCCTGGAATTTAAAAATTGGTGCCGAAAGTAATGTTATGGCATCAATCATTCTTTCATATAATGTTTCCTTTTCACTTACCAAAATATCAATAGACAGATCACTAACAGATGTCATTAACAGACAAAATGATATCCCTGTCATTATGTTACAGCACTTACTTTAGCTTATGGCTCATACAGTCATTGATAAATGACAGCTTTTAATTTGGATGAGCTGTAATTGCTGTTGCCCACTAGGCTAGACTAAACAGCAGCCTGTTTAAGTACTGAAGGCCAACTGGTGAGAAGTTGGTTCTCACAGTCTGTTTATGGGCAAGATCCTGAGTGCACAGCTGCCTGCTGGGTAAGCCCCTGATCCCCTTAGCTAATCCTCCAATAATGACTCCACTATCACACAACAACACCACGGAGGTCCTTCAGCCAGTATAGCCCTCCACTTTCACCCCCCGAAGTTTCCTGAAACATCCTATAGTCGTGGCCATGGAGAGACAAAGGCTTAGTGCTGCCTCAGTGAAGGTCAGCTATGGAAGTGAATGATTGCATACTGGCATGGGCTTTAGTGCAACCTCTTGCTGTTTTACACTTAGTCAAGGCCAAAATTGTGAACCAGAATTTTTGAAAAACTATTCCATTAAAACACTTCAAATTTGGATACAGCTTTTATATGCAAAATGGATTACATCTAACCTTTTGAAATGTAATGGTAGCAATTTTCTTTCTATGCCTGCTTGCAACACAGGTAAACAGTTTAGAGCTTTTTTACAGTGTAGCTGTGCTTCTTGTATTCAGAGCAAGGCGGACAACATAATCAAACCCTTATTTAGTCATTTAGAAACATCAGTTCTAGGACTAACACTGGTTATCTCTGAAATCATGTTTGTGGCTTTGATGTTAACATAAAACCTCAAATATAATCTGTGGGTCCTTGTTTTAATATCTTAAGTTTCAATAACTTGACCAAAAAGAAAAACAGGAACTAAGAGAAAAGATGAGGGTCTTTGCTGCTTACATTTTCTCACAAACTTCAAGGAGTTCTGATTTCCTTACATCTACCACAAGTCAACTGCAAGGAGTTTAAACATGTCCTTGGTGGAGTAAAACATCTGATCTCTAATTGCTTCTGAGCCAAGAACATCCCCTATTCAGACATACAAACATACTCACCCGCCAAAGCTTTTTACCACATCTCTCCACTGATTGGGTACTTGGTCAGCCCAGCACATGTCATTGTTCATCAAACCCAGCAGTGGAAAGAGTGAGAAGCTGCAGATGTTAGTTTCAGTATGAGAGAGACATTTTAGTGTTGGCCTTTTTTCAATCCGCAAACCCAGCAATCTCAGCTCAATCAAAGCCATCTTACAGTGGAAATGCGCATGCACATACCTCGGCCTTCCTATCACTTCCCATTTGAGTGTGCTGACCTCTAGGATTAAGGACTAAACCACTAACTTGTTTCCCACCTAAAGCCTAGACAGTGTGTGGGGAAGTTGAGGACAAGGACCAAGACAGCCACTGCCAGAGGGATACAGGAATCGAGTCGAGACAAAGAAGATTTTATAGGAATTAGATGATAACATGTCTTTAATTACACCCATCACTAATGTAGTTAAGACTTTGTCATGCTGTCATGTATCATTGCTTAACCCCTGATGTCATTATAAACACCCTGAAGGATGCACTGGGAACACAGGCGTGCTAATCGTGCAGGAATCCGGATGTGGCCCGGGTTAAGTGCCCCAGCTGTTGTGTGCGAAGGTATGCTGGACATGAATTCTCAGCCAAGACTCCTAGGGAGCAGCAGGGTCTCTGCTTCGCTCTTCCTCTCTTGTGAGCTTTTGTTTTAGACTTTGTGTCTTTGTTATAAACACTGGAGACATTTTTTTCTTTTAGACTATTTGTGAAAATTATCTTGGTATCTATCTCTGCTCTGAAATGACATCAGATAGATGGAACTTGCTACCAGGAAGTTCAAGTTCTTATTACATTTTATTTATTATGTTTAGTGTAAAGGTCATAACGGACAAATTCAGTGTCACATAACATGCTGCAGTTTATGGCCTACACTATCTGTAGTCTAGTTTACTCACTTCACAGAACAAAAACAGAGCTTTTTTTTTCTTTACTGTAATTATTGAGTTATCCGAGACAGCAAAGCAACACATTCCAAAACCAGATATCTGTCAGTTATTCAACATTCGATTCCCATCAAACCAGGAAACAGATCAGGTTTCAGCGGAGAAAAACACTCCTTTCAAATTTGTTTTTGTTCTTTATCTGATCAGATTTTGTTGTGCAGATACGGCCATGTGATTTTTTTAGTGAAATGCCCATGAAAGTATCTGACTGAGATCCAAACTGGAATAGAAAAGGTCATTTTTGAAGTGTTTGTGGTTTAGTTAAACATTAGATACCCATCAGACATGGGAATAATATTCTGATTTTGCTGTTTAAACTGAGCAAACAAAGTCTGACCCTACCTCCTCTATGTGGATTCAGGGAACTGTTATTACACTGATGTTCAGTGAGCTTAGCCAACCTTAACTTAAAAGAGAGTTTAAAGAGTCAAAAGAGTTTAACTTTTGTTTTTGAAACAAGACAAGCCACATATACCTATGACATGAGCCATCACTAGAGAGTCATAAGTATAAGCCTTATAGTAACATAGCATTGTTGTTCCTGTCTGGGTGTACAGGTAGCCAGTTACACTTCACCATCCCAGTTAATGAAAGCCTGTGCAACTAAAGCACATCTGAGGCAATCAAGTAAAATAAACGATCATGTGAATTCCACATCCAAGTGGTCTTATATAACAGTGAGATTGCTACACAGATGAATTACTTTTGGATGCATGTTGATTCCCAAGTCATGTGTTTATTTTCACTGCTCTCAGAAAAACGCAATACTGGAAACCAATCCAAGCAGACAACAGCTGGGAGGAGTGAAAGAAAACTAGTTTTATTGAAGAGTAGAAACATATTAAATTTACTTCCATTTATCAAGTTTAACATTTGTGTCAATTCTTTCTGTTTTGTCTAGTGCAGCTACATTCAGTCTCTCTGGTTCACATGGACTTCACATGGAGCGAGAAAGGCCATTTTTCCCAATTTACAAGGCACTACAAGAACAACTTGTGGTGTTTCTGTTCAATGTAACATTACAGCTCTTTTTTGAGCAGATCCAAAGTCAATAACCTCAGTCCAATTACATTTTGAATAATGATTTCGCTATATAGAACGCACATCTTAAATCAATCACTGTGGCTAGAAAGTCCCTGCAGTGGCTCTGAAAGTTAAGAGTAGCATGCTTAATCTCCCATCACACCTGCAGGCATGTGACTAACAAGCCTCACCCACTGCCTTCTACTGTGTTGTTTTTGGCCAACACTGAGTACCTTCAAGTTCCAACAAGACCTACATGACAAAACATTTTGTGTAAAGTTAGTCCTCTGTACCAAGCAGGCAGGGAAGTAGACATGCTTGCCTGACGCATAATATTATCGGCACTGTATTGATGTCTGAGGTAGACGTAGACTAAATTTATGTTCACTAACCCATACCTAGGTGAATGTGTGTTGTTTTTCCCTCCTATTATAGGTCAGGAAGCATGGCGACTTCCCCCTAAGCCTCTGGACCACTTTCATCTACTGTACTGCAAAAACATTGACTTTGGCACGGTGTTTAGTGTTCAGAATAGGCAGGATCTTTTTCTAAACTCAGTAGGGAAACAGACTAAACCCCCTCTGTCTCTCTGGGCATATTTATGACTCAGCAAGGCAAAGGAGTAGTGCCATTTCTGGTAATCATACAAAAAGGTTTTGATGTTTAGGGCCATTGAAGATCACAAAACACATAATAGTTATGCTTCCAGTGTCAGAACTCAGTAACACACAGGCCTGATAGAACATTCAGGTTTAGACCTTCCACTAAGGCAGAATTGTGCTGTTGTTCTTCCTCTGGAGTTTGAATTGGAAGTTCAGAGGTTTTAAAAAATGCACACATGGCAGTTCTTTCCTTATAATTTCACAAATGTACACATATAAAATCAAATCTTTAGTTTATTCAAGTTCAGAGTAAATACTATAATGCAAACACTGAATCTATGGCATACTGACAGCTCATGTTTGGTTTTCAGCTACCTGGTTTATTCATTCCTTCAACCTCAATGGGGCTTAAAGTGGACTTATAAGTAACAGCAATTAAGGTCTGGACATACTGACACAACAAACCTTTCTAGAGTAAAGTTGAACATAATGTAAAAAATATTATTAAATAATATATATATATATATATATATATATATATATATATATATATATATATATATATATATATATATATATATATATATATATATATAAGAGAAGTAGTTTTCATGATAAGGTACAATTAATAATAATAGGTGACTGAAATGATTCTCTCCCTCATTTATCCCTGACTCCTGCAAAGGAGGAAACACAATATACAGTGACCTCTAAAAATATCAAACTGATTCAGCCCACACTCATAGCCAGACTGATAATGGCAATGGCACAGGTCATGTTGTGGGACCTTCCTTTCTACTATGACCATGGCAACATCCTGAGAGTTCCCAACCTGAGCTCAGATAGGATGTTATACTCTGGGAGATAAACCTGTCTGCTTCCCTTCACCTGGTCAGTATCCCCTGGACCTTTTCCTATTCTGCATCCCTCCTGCCTTGGGTTTTCCTGTGGTCAGTTCCAGCCACACTGCTACAGGAAGGGGAAGTGATGTCCATCGTGTAGCTCCACTTTGACCTGCCCCAGTGCTGTTTCTGGGTTCACGTCTCTGTCACCCTGCCACAAACATATGTTTCCTGTTGTTGCAGAGTCACTCAGAGAGTCAGATCCCTCCTTTTTCCTGACGGTTGTGTGGCCTTTGTTAGCCAGCGCTTTGGGAACAGTTTATATTTAGGTGTGTTTGATACAGGCTATGAGGGCCGAGATTGGACTGATGCTATCAAGCGTCGCAAAGCAAGACTGTGGTACCAAAGTCACCAGGACCGTGCATACAGGCTGCTGGAGCATTTAGAGGAAAAGTTTAGACATGATAATGGATGATGAGCAAGAGGCTAGTCAGCTGTGTGTGTGTGTGTGTGTAGGAAGCTAGCAACTTAAAGTTGTGCACATTTTATGTGTTATTTGTGTGTCATGAAAGCTCATGTTGAACTCACTAACCACATCAAAGTGGAAAATTTAATGCAGGAAATCTTCCTCTGTTGTTATTCAATAGACTGGGTCTATTTTTTGTAACTGACAAGTCCATTAAGGCATAATCCAAGAATTTATATCAAAACCAGCATCAGGCTGTTTCCAACCCTCGTATCATCTGCTCTAGGGGCTCATGTCTTTGGGTGGAACTTCAATGGTGGTGTTACTTTCGGGTTTTAATTGGAACAACATGCATAACCGCACACAGTATTTTGAGAGCGTTTGTAGGTCCTGTGGCCTGGCTTTGCGTGAATGTTTTCCATCAGGGATTTCGCTAATTTATGGTGTGGTGAAAAAAAAACTAGAGGCTCAGCGTTTTGTTGTCCCCCTCCCTCATTCCTACTACCCCGTTCTACCCCACTCCTCCCCCTATCCTGACACAGCACTTTGCCGCCTGTGCTCCACAGCCGCTCTCTGACATCACAGCACACATCTCGGTAAACATTCCCCGGCATGATGAGTCTCAGATGCCTGGGTTAATGGCTTCCATATGGGGTCTGTGTCTCTCACTCCCACTCTGGGATGTGGAGGAGGAGAGGGGAGGAAGAAGGGATGAGGGCCAAGAGAATGAAAGAAGCTTGGCAGACTGTCGACTTGAAGGAAATGCTTTCTCCTATTTCTCACTCACTCTCCCAGGCTTACCCTCCTCCATGGAACTGTTGTCTGATGTGAGAGGATCTGCCTGTTTTTGTCCTCTATCATCAGCATAGTTATCTGGTACTCTCTCTCTCTCTCTCTCTCTCTCTCTCTCTCTCTTTTTTTCTCCCTCTCTCTCTCTCTGGAAGTAGAGACATGAGTGTTTTCTAGTCCAGCTTGGCTGCCTTCAGTCTAGTGGCAACAGGTTTGACTTGGCAATTCTCCAGCCTCCAGCTGCCTGTTGCTACAGCCTGGGAACATCCTGTCTGCCTCGCAGCAGTACAGTAGCAATACTCACTTAACGTAAAGATATAAATACACTACACGTAAAAAAAAAACTTTCGACACACTTGTTTGTTTCTAAGGCAAATGCAACAAAAGGTAATGTTCATTTATGCATGTAGTTTGTGTTCAAAAGTGAAATGTCTGCCAAACCGAGTCATTTTCATTTAGATCTTTGGCAAAAAGCATCTAGAAAATTGGCTTAATTGGGAACTTTGAGGACAAATTCTTAGGTTAAGTGTTCTCATGAAGCTAGTTGAAAAGAGATAAATGAATGCAGACCTTCATCAGGAAGACTTCTAGTAGTTATTCAGCCTAAAACCCGGAGCACAAATAAGAGCAGAGGAAGGTTACATATGTGAATTACTGAATCCAATAATTCTATCTGAAATTAGTCCAATAATTCATGTGTTAATTCAGTGTGTTCATTATTATTCTAAAGAAGTAGAAAAGAATAAAACTATTTTGTGAGAAGGTGTATCCAAATGTTTCCTGCTAGTGTATATCCCAATGGTATAAAAAATATTCTGCAAAAATATACCCAATTGTACAATAGCTATCTTGCATGCACTGAGACAAATTCAGGATACATGCTGTGGCTAAATTTGGTCCCTCAAAGCTCAGCTCCAACTCCGTCAGGCAACTGCAACCTTTGTTTTCCCCCCTCTTCATGTTCCCCATTAATCTTTGTTAATGTTCACTTAATCCTGTGTCCTATTTTCCTGATTACTGCTCAGGGGGCCATAACTATACTCTCTTTTGAGTGTGTGCAATAACAGATTTACTGCTGGACTTTTTCTAGCCTTTACCTCCTGTCACTGTACCCTTTTTGATCACTGAATTTTTCAACAATAGTTGCCGCTCCTGATCAAAGACCCTCCATCAATTAATCCGCAGGCTTGTCCACTGAATTAGAACTCCTTTCTGAGTACCATTACTAAACCATGCTCAAGACGAAAGAACAGGAAAAAAAGAGAGTGACCCTCTGATGACCCAAGGATTGTAGGAAAGCCCGTCCCACAATCACGAAGGATTAGCTTATGTTTTTCCCTCCTGACTACAAGAGAGCTTTGTCTGAGTGGCCAAAATATGAACAAGTAGAGTGTGAGAAAGAGAAATGAGGACTAGTAAAACATAAATATTCCCCTTTTTGTGAAACACTAAAAAAGTCCTCTGCATTACAGCTTTTGTGTTCCTTTTCTCTCAATCCTCTCTGTTTGGATGAAGGCCAATTTATGCAGGATGCTGGAAAATGTTCAGCATGTGCCAACATGTTTACCTTGATTAGCTACTTAATCAAGTAAAGGCAGAATCTGGGTGTGTACACACCTGCTTGGAGTGCTAGGTGAGGTAAAACAGGATCAAGCCAAACCTGCTGAATACATCATTTATTTCTAAAACAGGAGCTGCTCTTTTTGTATGGCATCATCCAGCTTTTCTCATTAGTACACACACCTGCAGTCAAAGCACAGTCTATTATTTGGTGCTTCTTTCATCCTTGGAAACAGTTGATATTAAGTGATATTAAGGTAATGTTAACTGTTAATAGCCTGAAGCACCTCAATAAAACATAATAAATGATTTTCCATATAAATATGCCACACTGTAAATTGGCAATGTCAACCAACTACTGTCATGAAGGGCAAAAGGTCAATATACTGTATGGCTTAACATTGTATATAGCCACATACCACGGCTCAAGTAAAGAAATACAGCTCAAATGTTTTTGAAAACCAAACTTGAACAGCTTTAATGCTAATAATAAGTATTATTTTAGAAGCCAAATCAGCCAAATCTATTTGCATTACAATGATACACTGTTAAGACTCTTATGGCTGAAGGTTAAACTGACATGAGTGTAACAACATCAAGTGGCTGAGCGACTCATCACGTGGCTGATCTGATTAAGACTGACCACAAACGGCAGAAAGGATCTGTAGAAGCAAAATAGTATCTGTAAAGAATACTGAAATAAAAATGGTTTACAAATGGGTCGTATGTTTGGATTGTGTATATAATATTGCTGGAAATAATTCCATTAATAGTTAATTACTTCATAGTGCTCCCTAAATAACTGGTTTGCTAAATAAGAAAATTAAGGAGCTACACTTTAATAGTTCTACCACATGCATTAAAAACCACAAACGCTGTCAGCCAAAACACAACAAGCTGAGAAATAATCTTTGCAATAAGGAAATAAGGGCATACACACAGTCTAAAAAGCCACAGAATGGGTTAAAATAAAATGTTGAATGTAAATAGAGTGCTGAGATAAATTAAGCCCTGGATGTCTTTAAATCTACCCAACACTGCCCACAAAACTACTAATGCTCCCAGAAAAGAAGTCAGTATTTTCTGGTTTGCTATTTTCACTTGACTTCATGCAAAGTCTATGGACAGCAGCTTATATTAGTGAATTAGCTCTGTGGGTTTCTTACCCCTGTTTATCTCATTAATTTGATGACTTTATTCATCCATGATGCTGACAGTGGTGAGTGAGCAGGGTCTTGGGCCTTGGAACAGAAATGCAATCTAAATGCCAGCCTTTTGACTTCTTCAGAGAGCAGAGGAAAATCTCGGCCATCTCTAATACGACACTTACTTACCTGAGCCAAACACAACTTTTGTCTATTCACTGGTGTTAGATAACTACAGTGGAAATTCCTAGTTGGATGACTGTTTGGAGTTCCCATTATCAGTTTTGTTCCAGGCAACATCAATGGGAAAATGCTGGGCACACTCACACACACACACACACACACAAAGAGAGAGAGAGAGAGAGAGAGAGAGAGAGAGAGAGAGTTATGGTTTGCTCCAGTTCAAAGATAGACATAAACATGCCTGAGGAAAACTTAGATTGTTGTAAGGATGAGTTGTTAATAAAACTGGAATATTTGGTTAGTTGGTCTTTGATCATATAATGACTGGATGAATGGTATTTAAGTAACAACTTGGATCCTTTGTACTATGTAAATATTGCATACACTCTCTGAACACTTCATTAGAAACACTTCCACAAGATGTTGGAAACATTCCGTTGAGATTCTGGTCCATGTTGACATGCCTGCATGGCGCAATTTCTGCAGATTTTTCTGGTGCTCTTTCATGCTGTGAATCTCCTGTTCTATAACATCACAAAAGTGTTCTCCTGGATTTAGATTTGGTGATTAGGAAGATGACTGAAGAACACTGAACCCATTGTCATGTTCATGAAACCAACTGGTTTTTTTTGTGTGTGTGGTTTTTTTTTTTTTTAATTTATTTATTGCACCATTCTGACAAATAAAATCAGTGAAATTGTATTTAACCCCATTCTGATGGTTGATGTGAACATGAGGTGAAGCTGCTGGCTGTGTATCTGCATAATTGTGTGCATTGCACTGATGCCACATGATTGGCTGATTAGATAATTGCATGGATGATTAGGTGAAAAGGTGTTTCTAACAAAATGTTTAGTGAGTGTAAATTACCTTTAATAAACAGTCGGACAGGAAACTCTAATTAAAAACTGGAAGTATAACAAAACCTGCGTACCAGAGCAGGGTGGCATGATCTCTGTGGGACATTTGTACAGTCATAACTAATTCATAGAATTACTCTCTTCAGAGGTGAAATATTGAACATGATTCCCACATCTGCTGAGAGTAAGCAGTTAGCTGTCCCAGTGGGAGAACCATTGTGTTTGGACAGAAGGAGAGGCCTGACTGATGCTGCAGAGAAAATACAGCCATATGCGAGGGTCAGTTGCTGTTCTCTATGTAAAACCTTTTACGCTAGACAGCAAAGAGATTTGGACATAGTAAACCAACCAAAAATGCATACAGATAAATAAAAAAAAAAAAAAAAAAACTTGTGACAACCTTCATTGAGAACATGTGTTGTCAAATGGAAAATAGATTAAATGTGATAAAAATACTTTAATGTTTATGGCAGAACAAATATAGCATGATTCACTTCTCATGTGTACTGTAATACAGTCGTTTCCATGACTGCCTTCTTCTGAGCAAAAACAAAACATGAGCTTTAATGGGGCCTGTTTGAAAAGCCGACCCATTAAAAAACAATTCCAGCATTTACAATCACAGCGCCAGCCGCATGTGAATTGCGCCACAAATCAATTACTGTCAGGCCAAGTTACTTTGCCATCGAAGGTCTTGTCACAGATGTACCAAAGAAGCCAAGACTTGATTCTGTTTCTGCAATTTCGCAAGACACACAGTAATCTGAGTACCATGGATAGAAAGATGTATAGAAACATTGGCCTTACATTTGACATTGAGAGGGTGAACAGTGGCCTGGCATGCGAGGAATCCATGAGAAAGTGGAAGCCACTGGAGGAAAGAATAGTACTCTGATTGAAACCCTGACAGCGGTCAAACTTGTAACTAAAGTGAATGTGTGAGTGTGTTTTTCCATACAGCCTTGCATCTGGGAAAAATGTAATGTATGTGTGGCATTTGTATTTGTGTATCACTTGTGCTACTTGTGAAGCTGGGGTAAAAGGGTAGGATACTGTTCAAAGAAATCTAAGCATGGAGATGGGTAATCGGTTGTGTATGCTAAGTTCCATAGCTCAACCATGTCCCCTCCCCACTTTTCATTCAAACTGTTGGAGCAGAACAGGCAAAGCCAATCAACCTCAAAATTTCCATTCACAGAGGGAAAAACAAAACAAATAGATTAAGGGGAAAGAAAAGACAAATGAGCACAACAGTAACATTTGCAAGTGCACAGGCCGAATCAGCTCTGCCGTTTGTGTTTTCCTTGGCAAGCCTTGAAGTGCCTAATCTGGAGGTAGAAAAAAGGACTGAACAGCCGAGGCAATGATGTGGTACGCTTGCCAGTCGTTTATGGTTGAACCCTAAGAGATGTTTCAGATGGTTGTAATTTTCATATTAGTGTAATGGGGAGCTGTATCAGAGGTTTTGAGACACATGATTGCATGGCTAGTGTGCTGGTGCTGCAAGCTGGGATTGTTTGTGTATTTGTCTATTTTTTGTTTATGTATTTGTGCATATGTGCGTAACAGTTGGTCTATTGTGAGTTTTGTGACTTATGTTTTCAGCATCCAACTGTCTGATGTTTCATAATCCTTAAACAATTAACAGCAATAGTTCATAACTAATAGTCCATGCCTTATTTTTATAACCAGGCACATTATGGGTTCTTAGAACTCGAGCTTGATTCGCCAGATGTTCTGGGAAGAACACTGGACAGCATTCAGCATTCTGAAAGAAAGAAAGAAAGAAAGAAAGAAAGAAAGAAAGAAAGAAAGAAAGAAAAAGAAAGAAAGAAAGAAAGAAAGAAAGAAAGAAAGAAAGAAAGAAAGAAAGAAAGAAAGAAAGAAAGAAAGAAGGATGTGTTTTTTACTTTAATATACATACTAGTAAACACTGCAGGAGTAATGTGTGTGTGTGTGTGTATGTGTGTGCTTGTTTTATAGGCAATACTCTTGCAATGTTTACTACTATGTACATTGCAGTTATACTGTATGAAACGTAAATAGTATAATACTTAAATAACTGAAATTAGGACATCTGGCACTGTAATGATGCAGGGCTATAAATTGCACTGTAATTGCAGTACTAAAACCTGGAATTCTAATGGCAATACTGTGCAGTGTTTAGCTCAATCACACTCAGCAGTCAGCCATTGAGAATGTGCAGTTTGCCGGATGTCTATGACAAAAAAAAAATCATTGACCTTAAATTTATAAGTGACAACAATAAAAAAGACAAAAAGAAAAATCTGGACATGATGTCTATAAGCAAAATCTAAAGTATATGCAAGTGCAATATAACGGGGTTTTTTTTTTTCTTTTTTAAAATTTTTCCTCTATTTTCTCCCAATAGGCAGGGTCATTTGCCAATTTTCAATTCGACACTTAATATTCATGGATGTACTTCCTTCAAGATATTTGAAGCCTGCCATCATTCCAAAGTGCTGCTCAGGTTGCATCATAAGACGGCTAAGCACACTCAGAGGAAAGCTACCTCTACAAAAAAGGATGTCTTGCACTGATAGACAGATATGCCATCCTATCAACCCAGAGAAGTGGACTTCCATCCATGGACCACTGTGTAATCTGTGGGATTTGGCCTTTAAGATCTCCTGACAATAGGGCTCATGCCTTTCTGTTGGGAGCCAAGTGCTGCATTTATGACATTTGAGCGACTTACATTTATCTCATTTATACAACTGTGCAGTTCAGGGACTTGCTGAAGGTCCCAGCAGAATCAGCTTGGTGGTCCTGGGATTCGATCTAACAACTTTTCAATCAAGAGTGCAGGATCTTAACCACTAAGCTACCACATCCCTAAAAAGCTGTTTGTAATTAAAGAAGCACCATTTTCAGGATGTTGATAATTGAAACTTTGACTAAAGTCACAAAAATCAGACAAAGCCTTATATATGCCTCGTGGGCTGCATTCATTTATGCTCAGCACTAAAATTAGAAACAGACCTAAATACTGAATGAAAAGACAATTTAAAAAAAGAACTCAGCTCTAGGCTTTGAGTACCAACAGTGAAAATATGACTATTTATATCAACACTGACATGTAGGTTTGAATTGCTTTTGAGACAAATTACTTCCTTTCTTATTATTTCCACAACATTCCCTTGAGCAGCATTTTGCTTGTTATGGGGGAATAAACCTCTGATTTAGCCTTGAAGCCCACAGTGAGTTCTCCAATATGTTGATGTATTGCAGCAGATATGAGAAAACCTCTCATTCATTTCTCTACACTTCATTTGGGTCTGATTTCAGATTTCCTATCAATGGGTGGTCTGCCGAGCAATCAGTGCCAACTTTAGCATTATGTGCATAATAAAAGGTTTTAAAAAATAAAATAAAAAAAGAGCCTTATCTTCAGAAGCTACTCCAGTCATCTGTTGCAGTCATATGTGTGTATATATCTATATGTTATGAGTTTTGTGGGTTACCTTCAAGGCTTCTTGCTCTATTTGATATTTTCATCCTCCTCATCACTTAAGTCAAAAATCTGCTTTATAGATGAATTTTGCCTCAGGTTGTAACGGATGATAAAAAACTGGAAACAAAGGAAATAAAGTGGTAATTCCCCCAGGCAATAGTGGTTGTTCTTCAAAAGAATTTTTTAAATGTAAGTGTTTACATTTGAGAAAGCTGGACTTGTGAAGCCAAATGAAATGCATTACAGAAACAATCACCACATTGAAAGGATAATATGCCCAAAGCGAAGTACTTTGCGTGAATGTGTGCATAAAGCTGTGGTTCTCTGGCTTCATGTGAGTTAAAAAAATATTTCTTCAATTAAATTCTGCTCTGCTCTCAGGATGTTCATATAACCTAGAAATGGTTTGCAGCTTTTGAAAATTCCCGAATTGCCTTGGATGCCATTTGCTTCTCTTGTGTCTCAGCGGAAAAGCTATTTGAGAAGCAGGCATCCATGGCAGAGGAGGGATTAGGCAAAATTGTGCAAGTCAGTAAGTTTGACAGAGAGGAGTGTAGGTGGATGTGATGGGGGAAGGTTGAGTGGATGTGTATAGACACTAAGCAGAGGAGAAGGCTTGGCAATGATTCGTGAACTCGTGGTCAATGGAACTCAAACGCTCTTGACTAGTAGAGACGTGTATGTGTAAAACAAAACATAAAGGACACATATAAGTAACAGTAAGAAATGGAAAGGAAAAGATTTTACAAATTGATCAAGGAAACCTTTTCTGTACTGCATATACTGTAGGAGAGAATCTTAGAGAGCTTTAGGGAAACCATTAGACTTCGACTGACTAGTTAATAGAGTCATGGTGCTTTAGCAGGGCACTGAATTATCGCAGTGGAGGAAGTGAACCTAGCATTCCTAATCTAATTCAGCCTCAGCCTATAAAGCATTTTAATGGAAAATGACTACTAACCATGTCATTTTAACCTGACAGGGGTTCATTTGTGTCTGAAAATCCTTTCCTCTGAGTTTACATGGAATGATTGCTAGCATGCTTTGGGGTATAAGGACATGGTAAAGGTCTGTGTGCTTGTGTGTGTTTGCCTGCTACCTGATCCTTCCCTGTCATTATCTCCTGAGCTGTGGTCTACATTTCGAATGAGCACATCCACCTCATGGGGAGATGATTGACAGGTAGAGAGGTTTAGGTGAGAGGGGGTGGCAGTGCTGACTGACAGCAAGATCAGGTAACTACTCATTAAAGGTGGGGCATATACAAGCGGCAATGCAGGAAACACACACATGCACCCTGTTTGAAATGTTTTTCCTTGATTCAAGGAAATAAAAACTGTTGATTTGTGAGTCTAACTGCTCAGGAGTGTGCAGGCCAGTGTGTATGCATTGTATTTCAACCTCACCAATCAAATGTTTGTCTCGTGATTTTTTTTCTGATTAAACAATGATCCAAAGAGAGAAAAAGGAAAGGAGAGAGAGAAAGCAAATCAAACATTCATCTTCTGATGACAAAGTGTCAGGAACTTAGATGTCAAGTGCAAGTCTATGAGACAGACACTTCTCTCATAGTGAGTGAATCTGACCTGCTCTTCTGTACACCTCTCTCCTAACTAATGCATTGGGTCAATATTTACCTCTGATGTTTGCAATCTTTTAACTCAATAACTGCTGCTACGTACGCACCAGTTCCCTGACCATAGAGATACTACTGAGAGGAGAAATAACCTGAAGAGTTTGTGGGAAAGAATGGACAAAGTATCAGAGATGTGTTACAGTTGGAGGACTGAGAGAAGGCAAGGGTATAGTGTTCAAACATTTTCAGTTTTAGCTGTTGGAAAAATGTCAACCTGACATCTGGACCTCAACAAAACAACACGTGTACACAAACACAGACACATAAACTTATGATTTCTATTTTTAAATATGTAGAATATTTTCACTGACTTGTGTGCTACTCTAGCCAAAAATGCTAGGCCTCAGCAACTTAAAATGAAACCTTTGGGCTCCTTGAGGGGGTTTTTTGGGCTTTTTTGTTTGTCTGTTTGTCATTTTCTTTAGAAAAAAATCCTCAAGGGGACCAGGCAAATGTCGCTACAAGTTCAAAACTGTCACCTATTCCAAGCATTCAAGATAAAAACATTACTCACAAGCACAGATGTCAATAAACAACTCCATATTTCACAGTGTGTAATTCCCATATGTAATGCTGGTGTAAATATAGTGGTGAACTAATAAGCCTCTTTTTGCCTCCACTTTGCATGCTACCCCCCGCCAGCTCCCCAACTTTGGCCTAATGTAAACACAGCCTTTCAGAGAATTTGTTTTTGTAAAATTAGATGTCCAACCACATCCTTCTTGATTTAATCTTAGGTATGACACTGGGTGGCTGGACAAACAAACTCAGCGGGTTCATTTGAGACAGATCTCGCTATTTCACTCTCTCTCTCTTTGAGTGACCCCACTTCAAACACAATAAACCTCTTTGCAATGAAAAAACATCTTCGTCCTTTTTTCTAACATTCTGGAGACTTACTAAAACTTCTATACATGTGTCTGTAAACCAGGACAATGTTCTCTTCTACCAAGGATATCTGTATATTGTGAGACCGGAATCTTCACATGGTGGCCTGAAGGCTGGAGCTTTCTCTTCCCCCGAACTCATAATTCCAGGTGTATTAAAATGACGTAAAATCTGTAAATTACTGATTTCTGTCCTACCACTAAGACCTACTGAAATGAATAAACACACAGAGATAATGTGTAATTGTGTGTGTGTGCGTGTGTGTGTGTGTGTGTGTTGGGGGGGGGGGTCACCGAATAAAGTATGCATATCACTAGTTCGTCATTTAAGTTGTAAGCAAGACTTATTTATATAAGTTTACTGTAAAACATGTTAAAAAGTGGTGGCTCTTTAAAAATAACTGTACTTTGTTGTTACTTTTTAAATCTTTAGAGTAAATGTGATCTGATTTTACAAAGTTACATTCAGCTCTTTTCTCCAGCTCATTTGTTCTGAATATCGAATGGTGTGCACTACGTGTACAAGGACATTGTTATACCCTAAATAGAACAGATAAAACGTTGGTCTAATCTTGTTTTTCTTTCCCTCATTCATTCAGTTACCGCTTTACCCTGGTCAGGTTTGCGGTGGATCTAGGTGTGTAATGATTGGACATGGACAAGAACTCTGAAGGTGTGCTGTGGTATCTAGCACCAATGCTTTAGGAGTAGATCCTTTAAGTCCTTTAAGTTTTAAGGTGGGGCCTCCATGGATTGGATTTTTTTTGTCCAGCAAATCCCACAGATGCTTGATTGGATTGAGATCTGAGGAATTTGGAGGCCGAGTGAACACCTTGATCTTTGTCATGTTCCTTAAACCATTCCTGAACAGTTTTTGCACTGTGCATCAGGGTGCATTATCTTGCTGAAAGAGGCCACTGCCATTAGAGAATACCGTTACCATGAAGGGGTGTACTTGGTCTGCAACAATGTTTAGGTACCTGGTACGTGTCAAAATAACACTCACATGAATGCAAGGTTTCTCAGCAGAACATTGCTCAGAGCATCATATTACTATCACCGGCTTGCCTTTTTCCCATAGTGCATCCTGGGGCCATCTCGTCCACAGAAACCAGGCCACCATGATCCACAGCTCCATGGTCCAGTTCCGATGCTCACATGCTCAGTGTAAGAGGAACCCATGATGAGCTTATGATGAGTTAGTCAATGTTATTCACTTACTTCACCTGTAAGTGGTTTCAATCTCATGGCTGATCAGAGTATGTATAAAATGTATGTATAAATAAATTAAAGGTAGGCTTACCCCAGATTCTCAACAAAGTTGGCCACATAATGATTAGAGACCACTAAATAAAATAATATCTTATTATATCTTATTTTACCGTGACTGATTCAATGGTATGGTATTGCTGAATATCGAATCATGGAATCTTGAGGTTTATACCTTACTACTATCACATCACACAGCACCAGGGACATACACTTCCATAAGCATAGTTACACTTAGAGGCAATTTAGAGTAAGTTATCCACCTATTGACATTCTGGTTGGAGGAAACTGGAGAACCAGGCAGAAACCCACAGAGACTTCAGTCCAAACTATATTTGTCTTTTAAGGCTGTTATAGCTTTGATGTCCCCCCTTATTATTACCCTGTATTAGTTTATCTGTATTCTATAACTTCCAGTATCTAGATGAATCCAGATAAATCTGACTTCTTTCTTTCTTTTTCTTTCTTTCTTTCTTTCTTTCTTTCTTTCTTTCTTTCTTTCTTTCTTTCTTTCTTTCTTTCTTTCTTTCTTTCTTTCTTTCTTTCTTTCGTTCAGCAGATGCATAAATTCACTCTGCCTGATCTAGATGGATCCTGTTTCACCACAAAAGGCTTTGCTGTCCTTTAAGACTTAATGATTCATATAGTATGCTTATCTAATGTCTCTACAAAAAGTTTTAAACTTTAAGACTTTTTTCTCTCGTTCTTTACAGCACCAAGACCTCTAGTTAATATTTCATCCATTAAAGTATATATGCACAGGATCATTTACAAATACTTCACACCCCTTGTGTCTATATCTACCTAAATTATGGGATGTTTTGAAAGGAAACGGTAAGGGATAAACCCTGGATTTTACATTGTATGAATCTGTCAAAGTAAAGCAAGGAAGCATTTAAAAAGTCTTTCATTCAGTCAACAAAGCTGAATAAGCCACTGCTTACTGACTGAAAGACAAAGCTTGCAAGCTTTTTATTCAAATGTTATGCAGTTATCTGCTGAGGCTGATAATCCTGTCAGCTCGTTTCATGTCTTTTCCCAGAAGTCTAAAGGGAAATGTTTGACGCAGGGGCCAATTGTGATTAAAGTCTGTTAAACACAGCATTTGTAAAGCTAGCTAAACATAGGGCAAGCGCATGTGACTTATGCAAATAGTTTAGGTGAAGTTCATGTTCGAACATGTGGCGGGTTTGCTGGAGCTCATTCATGGTCCTTCCTCTGAGATGTGAAAGATGAACATCAGCATCTCGCATGGCTGCATGGTGTATAGTGGAATAATGGGGTCAGTTCTGGCACACGGTGGAATCTTGCAGCCTGTACTCCGCAATGTGTGAAGTAAAGACCTGTGGTGCAGTGTGTGTGTGTATGTGTGTGTGTGGGAACACTTGCGCTTGTCTGCTTCATGGTGGATCTTGTTTTGACAGTGATTTCCTTGGCACAGCAGTAGCATTAGGTTAACATTAAACTGGCACAGGCTGCACTATCATCTGGGTCTGTGAGCAGATTGAGCGGAGGAAGCCAACGGATGTGAGCCATGTTTCTTTCACTTTTATGAGCAGTATTTTCCCACTACCTTTTTATTTATCTTCTCTTTTTTTCTGTTTTGTTGGCTTCAGCACCAGGGTCCACTTGGAAAACGGAGCTGTGGCACTACCGAAAGGTCGCATAACACCTGCTCTGTGAAATGTGTCTAAATTTATATCAATGCTCCTCTTTGTGTGAAACTCTCTCTCTCCCTCTCTTTCTCTCTCATTTTCTCTGTCTCACTCTCGCTCTCACGTTGTGTGTGTGTGTGTGTGTTCACTCACTGACTTGTGTGTGCTTTTCTGTTTCTATTTAATGAACATGTGTGCATGTGTGTAGGTACTAATGTGTGCTCTTATGTGAGTGAGGTTTAAGTATGCATCTGTGTGTGTGTGTGTGTGCACGTGTTATTAGGATTCTCAGGAGAAGTCATGGAAAAAGACCCACAATTGAAAAAGATCTTCACCTGTGCTTCCCACTCTCATCCTGGCTAATCCAGACCACAGGCAGCAGTATAAACACACACACACACGCACACACACTCAGACATATGCTTGCTCACTTACACTAAATACCTCACTCAAATAAAAGCACACATAAGAACACACGCATGCACATTAAATAGAAACAGGAAAGCAAGCACACAACTGAGTGTTTAAACACACACACACACATAAATGCTGGCTCCCATCCTTTACATTAACTGTGTCCTTCACAGTAGACAGGAGAGGCTCTTATTGTTTAAAAGGTCACTCTAATCTTCAGACAGGCGCAGACTTGGGGCTTGCCCTGAGGGATCCAGGAGCCTAAAGAGCTGTTTGTGTTTTGAAAGCATGCTGTCAGGACTTTTAGACTCCCACACTTGGCTCTCTGCCGTGTCGTCATGCCTACTCTTGGACATAGAGCTCAAATCTTTTTGCTTGTGAAGTTTCCCCCTCTTTAATGATTATATGGATATACTCTAATAATGCATATACACTGGAACACACACACTGTTATTCATACACATCATTTACATAACAGTTTGAACACATAAATAATTTGACGCATCTTTTACCACCACAACCCCTAAAAATACCCAGCCTCTTCAGACCACCAGTGCACTCTCAAAACGCTGCTCTATTCACTTTTAGCGTGCTTTTCCAAGACATCAGCAGAGGATGGAGCATGCAATTAAAATTCCATTTCAGTCAATTTGTTACTCAGAGTTTCCATGCATGGATCATAGAAACTCAGCACACAACTCGATGCACCACACACAACACATTTAATTATCCCTTCAGTACCTGTAAGATTTCCAACACCTGGAGCGCTCTACTCGGTTGGAACACATAGATGCTCGTAGAGCTAACTTTCATGAACACTCTTTCTCTTCGTCTTTAGTTTCTCGTTTCAATATACAAGATGGTTCCTCACTGCTGCTCCTTACTTGATTGTTTCTTTCTCTAGTTCTATGTGTAGCAGCTTGAGAAAAACCTTCACTTACGGATCTGGTTTCTCGTAAAGAACTTTCAAGAACTCCAAAGGTCCAAAAGAAAAAAGCACAAAATATTCCATTTCCATCCACCCACTTCTATTTATAGATTTTATATTCATTTTATTTAGCATACAATAAATAAGGTTTACAGATTATAATATTGTCTGTGTTTAAAGTTTAACTAATACATATACACATGGCCTCTGTCTCCTCACCTGAAATAAAAGTCACTTGCAGCGTTTAATCTGTGTACTATTTCACTCTCTGATGCTGAAGCTGAAAAAAATGCTGAATACGTGTTTTGCTATCTAAAGTTCCTATTTCTTATTATTTTGATTCACAATGGCCGGTGACTATCCATCAACTTCATCAAAGCATGATGTTTGGGAATTTAAGTTATTTTGCAAAGTTTTATATATCTTTAAACAGACTGACTATTTTTTAATACCATGTTTATTAAATTAAACTTCCGGAAAGCCTAGGCAAGATTAAACATAAATAAAAATGTTTCCACATTATGATTATGGTAAAATCTATTTTGAGAAGTTCAAGAATCTACAATTTGCTATTTGCAGAAAAATGTTATGTTGGTCATTTGGTAATTGATTGGTTGCTCAGACTGTTCAGACTTTAGCCTCAAAGATATCTGACCGGTTTTGCCAGGTCACTACACCTAAATTAATAAGTTATAAACCCTAATATTTGCCTACCACAATAAAAAATGAACTGACCCCCTTAATCAAAGCAAGTCAGCCACAAGCATGGCTCGGCTTGACCTACCACTTAATGCTGAGCGAAGAAATCCCTCATTAATTAAAATTTCATCATGCAATTTATTAGAAAATAAAATACATAAAACAAAACATGAACTATGTATTTATACTGGTGGGATCTTTAGAGTGATCTGATCTGTTTTCCAGAACACTTCTATAGATAAGAGCATGAATGTATAATATGTCAGTTTATTAGGGATAAATGTATGAGGGCTTTTCTGGGAAGTGGTAGCTCAGTGGTTGGCCTATTGACCAGAAGTCAAGAGTTCAAATCACAGGAACACCAATCTGCCACTCCTGGGCCCTTGAGCAAGGCCCTTGACCCTCAACTGCTTAGTTAGAAAATATCAATGTAAGTTTAATGTAGATTGTTCTGGAGAAGGGTGTCTGCTAAATGCTGTAAACATTGTGTAAATCTAAATGTAATGGTTTTTACAATTTAGTACATGCAAACAAATGTATAAACAAGCACAGTCAATCATCATCATCATCATAACACTAAAAAAACAACATGATTCTCATCAGCATGTTCTGTTCTACTAACCCAGTGTTTACAATGTATCACTCAGTCACTGGAAGCCAACCACAGCATCTGAACACAAGACAAGCATGGGCTGCTTCTTTTAGCGCCCAAGAATGCATGTCTGTCACAGGAATCTTAGCATGTGCCTCAAATGCAGCTTCCACTGTTAATGAACTAGGGTGATAGACGGCTATGGAGAAGACCATAAAACGCTTTAAAGCATGAAATGGGAGGACGGCTTTGCTGCCAGAGGCACAATTCTCTCTGCGCCTCCTAACAATGTTCTGACCTCACCATGTGACCCGGACAGAGGGATGTGTGCTGCTTGGCTCAGGCCTGCCTCAAAACAACAGCTCAAATGGTTTGCAGATGTTGATCAGCTAATAAATTCTTTGTAAAATCAGAAAGCGCTGAGGGGTCAAAGACCTGACCATAGAGGCTGTTTTATTTTTTCAATAGCATGTCCGCTTTGTTAGGTTTTCTTTATTTATTTTTTTCAAAGATGCTACATCTGAAGTAGAGGTCTATGACTACAATATATTTTCCTACTGGGGTTCATATTTACAAAGCAGCTTCCTTTCTCATGCACTCCCGTTACCCTAAATATATCTTTTACCTTGCTTTCTTCTTGTAAATTGTCTGTTTTCTCTTTCTCTGTCTCCTTATACTCTTCTCTTGTGTATTGGAATATACTATACACCAACTTCTTAAGCACTTAAGGCCTCCCTGGAAAAGAACAGGAAATAAAGCAGCCATCTGTCAAGGCCCTTAAACTTGCATGTAGCATGACCACATCTCCATAACTGAAACTAATAAAAAAAATGTTGCTGTTTGTTTTTCCACCAGACCCACCCCCCACCCCCCCCGGCAAAAAGCACTTTTCTTAATTTTATTGTAGAGCATGTGAACCTCTGTAGAAGATGATTTAGATCAAATCTGCGAAGCCACATAATTAAATTAACAGATGCTTTATCAAATGTAGTTATTTGCATTAGAGAATGAACGCAGTCCTCTAGAGTGTACTTGGATCAAAATCATAGGCTGTATAGAAGTCTATAAATCTTCAAAATATATTTTCTATATGGTTTGTGGTCAAAATCCACAATGAGCACTGAGCACTTTCCACAGGCCAACATTTTAATGGCAAGAGTAGGTGGAACACCTGGGTTTCCTCATATTTGAGCCCAGGATTGATATCCACACACACACACACACACACATGCAGAATTAAAGCTTATGTAAAGTCAGTCTTAGAGTAGAAAATCCTTAGTGACATTTAACATCAGCAGCAGAGAACACTCCAAGTAAACAAGAGGAAAGACACAAGGCTCTCCTTTAACACACATACACATGTACACACACACACAAGCACACTTACAACCAGTATCAAAACAATTCGAATGGAAGATGTTGAGAAATAAAAAAAAAGAGAAAACTAACAGTTCAAAACTGTTCAGAAAAGGAGATGGTGAGAAACAAAAAAGAGAAAACTAGAGAAGAAAAGCAAGGTTTGATCATGCATACTCTGACTGCATGGAGTCTAATGGTTTTGGCTCCTGTCAGTAACTAATAACAGTCATTTTGAAATGAATTATGCTAGTGTTATTAAGTGACCACTAAAAATAGTCTAAATCAGGTTTGTAAAATTGTTAGTTATTTTTAAGCTGAAAAATAAGCTGAGCTGACCTTCCCAGGCCAGTCAGAATGGAGTCAACTGCATTCTCACTGAACCCCAGAGACAACAGAGACAGCCTAATATTATAGTATTATTATTATTGTATTAGGCAGAATTCATGTCCCAGTGCTTATGTTGGCCACAACACTGCTGTAACCTTGGATGGTCAGCCACAATGATGGGCCTTCTCATGATATTCCATGAAACTAATAATGCTAAATGTAGCTCTAGTCTTGTCCACACATTTCTGTGACTTCTGTGGCAGAAGTCGATGATACTCGCCGATAGTGCTGATCTCATCACTCCATTCAGCCGAGTGGAATGTTCCAGACTCCAGCTGCGTCAGATCACCTGTTGACTTATGCTGGAGATGATGTGATGTTGATAATGAGGACGATGATGATAATGAATCTTGTAGCTCTCGGGAGGCAGATGCTGCATTTAATGTTTGATCCCTGTGTATGCCTTAATAAACATGTGTGTTCAGTTAAAGTAAGTAAAAACACACGCATCTTGACATGCTGTTACAGGAAATGGATTATACTGGATTATTTTCCTAGCACATAGGACAGCATGTCCTATAATATTTTATTCATCCAGATAATTTATAAAATAAAAAAATATCATAAAAAAATATGATTATTTTTTATTTATTTATTAATGAATGAGTCTTCATTTTAGTTTTCACAGTTTAAAGTTATATTTATTTATGCTAATTTAGTTCTTGAAACAAGTTAGTTCCTGTTATACAGTTAAACAGCAAACAGTCCTCACTTTTACCCTATGTTTCGAAGTTAATATGAAAAAAGTGGCATGTCATGCTACCAGGAAAAAACAAAACAATACAAAAACAAAAAATTCCTCTGTTCTGAACACTTTCCCGTGATGAAAAACTAACCATTTCAAAGCCCTGACTCTTGAGACTTAAAACATAAAATAACATCTCCTAACAGAAAACTTCACCATATCAACGATCAAACATTTCTAGATTATACTAGATAAATTTGTAGGAGCTTGTTACCTGATAAATTAGTATGAGCTTGTTACTAGATAAATAATAATGTGTTTGTATGAGCACATTTAACATAAACATGTGATTTACTGTCAGAGCCACACTGTCGTATATAAAACTAATCCTAACTTCTGATTTGAGAATTCAGCAGCGCTGGAGTATAAAATATGATAGCAAGGATCAACAACACAAACAATACAATTTCATGGTATTCACTTGAGTAATGGAATGCAAGTTTATTTTTGCAGTAAGAAAGTTTTTATACAGGTATGTGTGTGAGCGTGTGCTTTGTTTGTGAAAAATACAATATGTGTTCATTCCCTTCTGATAGCATCAGTCAATCACAAAGCCTTTCTTTGTCCAAATGCTGAGAGTGCCTGAGAATCAAAGAGACAGGAAATTGCACTGGAAATTTGAACTTTAGAAGTCATAGCCAGATGAAAGAACAGCAGAGTAAAAATCATATCAGTGGACACACTGCACTGATTCCAGTATTCACTTATTCCTCAGAAGAACTATCATGATATTAGCTCATAAATCACTTTACGAATAGAGGATGTTAATGGAAGACTGATTGATTTCTACTTACCAAACTAATAATGTTGTCTCTGTCACCTGACGTTATTAATCCAATGACAACACACTCATCTATCATTCATATTTGCTGTTTTAATGGAACACAATGATTAGCTTATATACCCATACTTTAAGCATGCATCCAAATTCATAGCTCAGGTTTGGATAATATGTCGTTCTTGTACAGAACATTTACGTCAAAAACACTCTGTAATTCAAGTCAAATGTTAAACAATTATATGGCAGTAGTGGTTAAGGCTCTGGGTCGTTGACCAGAAGATTGGGGGTTCAAGCCCCAGCACTGCCAAGTTGCCACTGTTGGGCCCTTGAGCAAGGCTCTTAACCCTCTCTGCTTCAGGGATGCTCTATCATGGCTGACCTCAACCTCCATGGCTGGGATATGTGAAGAAAAGAATTTAACTGCACAGTAATCTATATGTGACAAATAAAGGCCATTTATTGGCAATTTATATATATAACTATTTCTCAAAGCAGGTAGGTTTAGTGGTTTAAATAGTTATTATATAATACATAATATTTCTTAACATGTTGATGTATCGTAAAATGTAGGGAGGTTGGATCAGTAACTCAACTGGTTGTAACTCTGGTTGTAACTCAACACTAAGAGTTACTTGTATTTTTTCCACAGAAAAAGCATGATGAATTATCAACACAGACTTTGTGTATGCTTACTCTTCCTACTCAAGGATTCATTAACATAAAACATATATAAAGCACAAGCTCTCACAAAATGTTTCCTTATTCTAGTGAATATTTAGAGACTAGTTAGTAATAGTGACTTGAGTTATTTAGAATATTTCAGCTCTTTAACCTCTTAAACCTACTGTTTAGTAAGTAATTTCTGCCACATAGTTTAATTTGCTTACATTTAGTTTCTACAATGAGATAATTACTTAAAATGTAATAGATAATAAAGTTTTTTTTTATAAAAAACATGGGCAGATTTAGTAATCAATGTTTACATTTTCAGCATACATTATTTAGCATTATTTAACAAGTGATATTTGGTACATTCTTTGCTATTTGAATATATGAATGTATAGTAAAAATGTCAAAAAATGCCTGATATAAGTACTTAAAACTAAGATGCAGCATAACAGTAACAGTATATGTAACAAATGTGCAATAATGCCTATAACATTGCATAATGATTATAATCTATCATAATCTAAAGTACACGTTTTTTATAATGATATGTCCAATTATGGATATTAGAGTCAGTCAGTGCCGTAAACCTGTTTTTAGTTACCACTTTAGTTACCACTCATTACAAGATTAACTAATAAATACTGAATATTAAAAAAGAATTATGAAACAATATTATGTATACTTTACATAAAAATATGTTTTGATGTTTCTCAGCAAAACATTTACTAAATGTAAACAAGTTTCTTAATTAGTAGATTTGATTATATAGAGTGAACGTGATCAATTCACGTAGTATTAACGTAAAACAATTACACAGTGAAAACCCACGAGGATGTTGGAATCGATTATTTGTAGTATTAAATGTAGGTACTTGGTAGAATAGGTCAATGGTAATGTGTGTCTGTTGTAAAACACCAGTATCATTGGTCCAATTCCTAGCTCAGGTGAGAGGTCAATGTTTTTACTTATTGCTTTGAGAATACACACTTGTTGCATGCAAGAAAACTAACTGTGTTAATGCTAATCATATGCATTATGTAGAAATGATGTATGCATTTGAATTAAGTACATTTAACAAGATTTTTTCCCAGTGTTCTACTCTATTCTACAGTTTTACCAAGACTGTAAGATTGATTCTTTTGCTAAGAATTTGTTTACATAAGTTATTGACAGGAG
Organism: Hemibagrus wyckioides; assembly: GCF_019097595.1. NCBI lineage: Eukaryota > Metazoa > Chordata > Actinopteri > Siluriformes > Bagridae > Hemibagrus > Hemibagrus wyckioides. The sequence goes on along the minus strand of NC_080712.1, from coordinate 23,545,831 downwards.
TAGACAAATCATAGTGGAAGTGGAAATTCGAGTGTGCTGCTCAGCCCCATGTTGGATATCTGGAAGTGGTTATTGTAACATAATAGACTTTGGCCATTCATCCAATTTTCATCGGCACAGACTAACGGAAATGAATGAATACATGAATTCTTGGGAAGTGGACATGTGTGTAGTCATAGTATTTATCCTCTCCAGTTTTTGCAGTACAAATCGTGTTACATCACCAACAAAATGTCATCAAAGTTGTTTGCAGATGTTCCGACTTGGAGTAAAAATTTCTCGCCTTGTCTGGCTAGCATTTTTATTTTCTTTATGTGTTTTCTTTTCTCTATGTTATATAACTGTGAGGTGATGTATTGTTTAAAAGGAGAGATGAATCACAACTTTTGTTGCATTTGATTTTGCTCGGTTTCATCAATATTTCAGACTTGTACGATCTTTATTCAGAAAAGATTTATACCTGGCAATTAATTCGGCTCGCACCGAGCAAACATTGCTCCACATTGAGCCACATAGTGTTGTGTGTAGTGCAGCAGGTGGCTGGATTCCGAAGCTTATGCTATACTTTGAGCACTGATGAAAGTTCTCGAGTCGCTGAACCCACTTGTCCAGCAGGCAAAATCTGCAGATCTGAGCAGATAAAGCTGTAGAATATTCAGTTCAATTCAATTCAATAATATTTGAAAATAATATAATAATATTAATATGTACAAATAAATGCAGGATATAATTGACCAATTTTAAAATTTTACATTATATCCCAAAATGATCCCAAAATTATCCTGACTTGCAAGTTAGATGTTGTTTAGTTTTTGTGTTTGTTTTTTTATGTATTAATAGTTATTCTAGGTTTATTAAGTGACTTCTAACTATTTATACAGCAAAAAAGCATTTTCCTAGAAGAGTTTATTTTAGGTTTGTATTCACTTGCCAAGAATTAGATTAAAATAATTCCTCACAAATATAGCTTTTCAAGCATAAACTGTACTCTACCAAATGCAAGACTGGTGTCTCATTATGGGGCAAAGCTTGAATCGATTTAGAAAAGTACTACCAGTTTGTTTTAGCTCTAGAATTCCACTAGCTAGTTTAATTTACAGACAAAAAAAAGCTTTCTTTCTTTTAATTCACATCCATCCTTTTTGATTTATTTGAATCTTTTTTCCTTCTCCAATAGCTGCTTTTGGAAACAACCCATTTAAATGTGATCTCCATGCCTATTGTGTCTTTATTTGTGGACAGGAAAATGTAGTGTTTTTTAATGATACAAGATGAAAGAACGAAATCAAGCCTATGTTCAAATAAGCTTTAAATATATTTGAAATGTGCACCACTGAAAACTGCTCTCCTTGTTTCAAATGAAAGGCTTGGAGCACTTTCTCAGAGATAATCTGTGGAGGATTATGTATTTATGACAGGGCTGTACATTAATGAGTGGTGTGTGTGTGTGAGAGAGAGAAAGAGAGAGAGAGAGAGAGAGAGAGAACATGCAGCAGAACTGATCTACATCAGAAAACCTCTTGTTGGCTAACTTAAGGCAAAGAAGGGTAATGGTTAGACGCACGCACGCACAGCGATTGCAGTCACGCAATGCAGCATACATAGAGTAGCCATGCGTCTAAAATGACTGCATTTCACGGCAAGTCTTTTCGACTAAAGTAGGAACTCTGTCATATGTGTGCAATTTAGCCGCAGTGTTTGTGTGAGTAAAGGAGGTTTTTGTATGCACAGCTCCAGAAGGCAGGACTAAAAAAAGGAACAGAGCTGTGCACAGGAACACTATTTTCCATTATGAAATCTAAATATTTAGCTCATGCTTATGTAGTGGTTAAATTCAACATCCATCATTGAACAACAAATAGCTGTTAACCCGCACAAGTTCCCATGATTAAAGACAATATTAGTGAAACTGTATTAATCATTGGCTGTAATTCACCATACAAATATTGCCATATACTAACTCTCAGGTCATTTAATATTACATCATTTATCATGCTGAAAAGGAGTCCTTAAACATGTTAGCAACATTTCTGGTGCATTTGAAAGAGCTTTGAAGCAAATCCAGTGCTGTTAATCACTGTCTAAAGTCGCTGAGCACACTGGTTATGTCTGTGTGAAAACTCAGTACACTAAAGGGCTTGTTGTTCAACAGGTTGGTTTGTCAGTTTTTGCCTCCAGTTTTAAACAGGAGGTGGGGCATCAGCTAATAACACATGATTGTGCCTCAGGTGTATGTGTGAACGGTTCAGTGATTTACAGTTCTACCTGGAGCAAGTAAGGGCTGAGTAGCAGCAGAACAAAAGATGTTGCGCAACCTATATGAATCACTTCCTTCTTAACAGCTATTTTATTTTTTTTCCACAGGATTCCAGTCTCAAACCTACTGTCGAACACGTCTGTTTACACATGTATTTGTGTTTTAGATATTACATAATGTTACGCTAAGTGAACTTTAAACATCTGTCAGATTTTGTCTAAATGGATAACAGAGTAATGCCGTGTAAATAACTTTAAACTATGGGATTTTGTTAAAATTGGTTTACCTGGTATCCTAGGTGTAGCATTGTTATTCTTAAAGCAACAGACTGCATGGGTCACAAAAATCTGCATGTCATGCAGAAATAAATGCATAAATAATAATTGGGTGTATATGTAAGGTACATCTGATGTTAGGATTCGTTCATAATTATATCAGCTGAGTCTGACATAATGGATTATTATTTTTATTATTTTCCAGCTTCAATAAAGACATATTTAGTATTTTAATACAAATAAGTACAATATAATTCAGTAAACAATTGAAAGAGGATAATATCACCGTCACAACATTTTTTAAAAAAGTGCACATGTACAATGTAGCTGACTCATGACAAACAAAATAACATTATTAGGAATAAAACAAGAACAATGTGTCTGACTCATAGTGCTGAAGGTCTCAAAACCACTGTGTCTGAAATGCAGGGGAAAGGCTGTAACTGCAATCTGCCTTTTTATCTGGGGCCTGTATGGTTTATTCTTTCAGACCTAAACAGTAAAGGAAAGACTACAGGATCAGTCTAAAGAAGTCAAGACATGTTCTTGTTTTGGGATGCTGGTTACAGGTCCCATGTCTTTTTCCTGCAGCCAGAGAACAACAAGACAAGTGTGTTGTTCCTGGGCTTCTACTACTGCCTTGCAGGAAATTGTTCTATTCTCTGTCAAGACCGCAAAACTGTTTGTAGGGTCCTTACTAGCAAACGCTGGAAAGACCAAAATACACACACTCACCGCAGGCCACCCTAAGAGACCAGAGATGAGTTAAGAAAGTCTCACACACACACACACACACACACAGTGCCTATTTTAAGGCTTAGCCATTCATATCTCATTGTTTTTAACTGCTGAATAAATCTCCGGGATAACTTTCCTGTTTACAGCAGAACCAAAATGTCATATTGACTTTGTGTACATGTGTGTGTGTGTGTGTGTGTGTGTGTGATAGCCAAGATAGGTTAATGGCATAATGTTTGGTCTAAATGAGTTTTCACATGACTCTTTAAATCTTTATATGATTCTTATTTAGAGTCAGTCTGAATTTACTGGTATTAGGATCACTGAACATATAAACGTCTCTTTCATTTAACACTGACACTGCCTGATAAGAAGAATAGAAAAAAACCCACAAGATTTTAAAGATGAAACCAGATAAAGAATTGCTTTTCTGTGTGGGGAATATGACACTTCTGAGAGTGCTAGAGATGATACAGCCCAGCTGTGTGTTTGTCTCTGTTTGAATGTGTGTATATTAGGCTGGATGTGACCGTGACATGCTACAGGCCTCTCACACTATTCACCCTACAGAGCCCTGGGCTTTTTATATGTTTCTGATTACCCATAAGTCCTTCCTTGGGGTCTTGAGTTTATGTCAACCTTCAGTTGAGAGTAAAGGACAAAGGAGGAGTGCAATGAGGTCATTGTGGTGGTAATGACACCAATGGGAGAATCCAATATCACGTTCTAACCCAATGCTGTAAGAAACTTTGAACACACACACACACACAATCTGTCTCTTTTCTTCAAATAGAAGGGTGTATTGGTCAATTACTTTCAGATGATTATGTGTGGAGGCTTCTACTCTACCATAGTTCTAAATTGATTTGGATGGCTATTGGCCGGCCAAATGATGACATGTGTAAGTAATTGTAAATGTAGAAGACTTGTAGGTAATGCGTTTGCTGATTAGCACTAGAAAGCACAATTAATTACATTTCTATTGTGTCCTATAATCATTCCCAGCAGCAGAGTAGACCAGCTGGTTGGACTTTATCAGGCCCAGAGGTGAGTTGTTTAAATCAGAGCTGAATGACGAGTTTTCATGGGTAAATCACTCACCCACAAGGTGATTGTTTGGCCATTTGCCAGTACACTGATTGTGCAAGCAAACACACAAGTTATTACCTATGGCTTTTCAAACTGACACTCAGATTGACTCAACACTTTGCCCACAGCAAACAGAGGCAGGGGGTGCGGTGGCCCAATGGTCCTGACAGTCCTCAAGTTGATGGATGTGATGTGAGCTTGGGTCCTTGAGGGCAAAGGACACAATGTCCTCTTGTGCTCTTTGTTGCCAACATATGATACCAATAAAGAAGTTACATGGTTACAAAGGTGGAGAGCTACGTTCCCACCCTATCTCTCTGGACTGGACTGTCTCTTGATGCTTCATCAACTGAGCAAGCTTTAATTAGCATTGACTTCATTTCGCCCTGATAAAACAATGAGTTTCTTTTGTTCCATTGTCCCATCTGGAAGAGCTTTAAATATCTTTGGAACAGTTCATCTTCACAGGATTTACCAATTGGTATGTGTGTATATGAGCATAAATACGTGTATGTCTTAGTACCCCTTAGCATAACACACTTAACCAAAACGGATCTGTTGCAACACAAAATGACAACACTAATCAACCTAAACAGCCTTCAGGGTAAAATAACACACACTCTGAGGAGCAGAAAAAAAACAATCTCCCTCACTCAGAAAAGTCAAGAGAGTTCACGTCAAATCAGGGATTTAAGCACGGCATCACAGGAGCAATCCGAACTGTCCAACCTCTACTATGTTTATTGTTCTATCTGACTAAAAAGCAATTCATCACAATTTAACACCACACCTATACTTCCAAATCCAGGCCAAAATGCCTGCACAGACTTGCTCTGATCAACCACATATGCTCACACACACACGTAGACTTTCTTTCACTTTCTGCCAGTGTGACTCGGGGGATTTTCAATTACTTTACACACGGCTGAAAGATTCAATTTACCCCGCATATCCTCCAAACTCCACCCAAATGCATGCATACACACGCAATGTGACTTGCGCGTGTGCACATGTACACATAGCATAGTTAAGTGCAAAGATAAAAGAAAAATCCCTTGATTATCCAACTTCCATGTAGATGAAATGATGCTTTTCTGTCCAACTCAAACAACTCTTACATTACCAGTACTTTCCCAAACATGACATTATGATGAAATAGTTATTAAGTCAACAGCTGGAAATATTAAGGGTATATATCACTCAGGAAAAAAACAAACTAGCCGCATTGCTTGTGCTGAAAGGTATATCTCCGCACTAGCTTGATTAAGCCTGAACACATCTGCGTAATGTTCTCTATGCTCTAAGCAGACAAATCATTTTCATTACATCCCTAGACTCTGCTAGCACATATTCTTAAGTAAGTGCTACCCCACTGTCCAATTTTGTGCTTTTCTTTCTTCTTTTTTTCATTTCCCAATGACTTTCCTGGCTGTTATGCACTTCGTAGTAGGAATTATGGGTATTTTCCACTACACACCTTCTCACTACACACCTCACATGACACCCTGAAGCTTAAAAAATATAATCCTGATATTGGTTTTGGAATCATGATACTTCATAATTCATAGGTAATATATACAGCCATAACTGGTTTCTAGAACTTTCTGCATTCGTCCCAAATTGCCTGTGCTGAGTCATTTTCAGTCCAGCCGCCGAGCTCTAGGCAAGCCTGCTCACCCACAACAGGCCGCATTATTCTACTTTACTGTAAAAAGTCACACATTTACGAGCTGGACAAAAGTGATGGCAGGAGGAACTCCAGGTCTGCAAATCAATGTGCCTTTATGAAGAAATGATCGCAATAACTGCTGGCTTGTAAAAAAAAATAAAATAGACAGAGAAAGGGGGAGAGTTTTGGAATGAAATCATGAGGAAAGAGGGAACTATACTGAATGCTATTTGTGTAGGTTTTGGGTAATCAGGCCAACTTTGTGGAGCAAGGCTGGAGTGAACCCCGATGCAGATTTTAATGGAGTGTATTTCAGTTCTAATAACGCTAGCTGTTTCATTACCGAAGGGAACATGGTCAACCAGTTCAAGCTGTCAGATGCTTTCCGTGTGTTAGTTTCAATGGCGATGACAGGGCTGCCTCTCGACACATGAGCTCGAGAGATGTTAGAAAAGGAAAGGATGAAGAAAAAGAAAACTGGTTTCCATAAAGTTTCCACATCAGCTTTAATTCAACTCAGCTTTCAGAATTCAGGTTTCATGCCAGTACAATTTACGCTTGGTCCAAATTGAAATGTATTGCTCTGAAGTGTGAAGCTACACAGAATCCTTGTCATTGAAATTCGAATCATATGTTGCTGCAGTGTGACAATTAAAACTATATCAACTCAGACTACTCCTTGCCTGGATAAAAGGCAAGAGATTGTAGGACTTTTTACTCTCTTTTCATAGTTTTGTGCAAACTTTTGTACCCATTTCTTTTCTTTCTCGGTGGATGGAAAGCAGGCCTTCTTGCCACAGAGAGCAGCTGGTTATGTTAAAACAGGGTGAGTCATGTACAGTGTGTGTGTGTGTGTGTGCAGAAATGTATACCCCATTTCCTCACCAGCCACATGAATAATACAGAATGTTCCTGGCCAGTAGCCAAGACGCATAGATTGGACAGTACTCTGCTCTCACTTTCTTAGTTACTATCTCTGCCTCTCCTCCTCCTTGAACCTCCCTCGCTCCCCATCTCTGTGGGGGGAGAGATGAATCTGCACGTTTTGGCAGTAGAATAAGGGAAACTTTAGGACTTGGATTAGGTAACTGGAGTTTTATGAGAGCTGAGCACCAGACCTCATAATAAATTCTATCTATTCTGACCTTCCTTTCTCCTTAACCTCTTTAACTTTAACAACCTTTCATAACATGATTGAGCAAGAAAATGTGTGCATGCGTGAGACACAGTCAGTCAGAAAGAGTATGCAAGCTCATGACTGTGGCTATTTGTGTGTTTTTGCCAACCACAGCCCAGGGTGAGGATACTGTTCCCCATTCACTAAAACTACAACATCCAGTGCTGGGAAAGCACGCTGCATTAATGGCCAGGCCCTGCTGCTGACCCGGGCGCCTTGCGCCCATGCTCCTCTGTGGTTTGTTTTTGCCTGCAGTTGAGAGACAGCCCTTGCCAGACTGACTGTTGGAATGAGTGCCCGTGCAGAGGGCCCTAAACTTATGTAAAGCCCCTCGAGATGAACAGTATAATGGAACGAACAATGAGAGGGAGAGATGCGTGAAAATCAGCTGGAATGAATACACATACTACAGGTTTGGGTGAACATCATATCATCAAAACAGAACAGAAGAAATATTATGATGTCAGCAGTATAGAAAATGAATGGGCACAACCTATAAGACTGACATCATGCAAATGAACAAATTTACTAAGTTGTCGTCCAACTCAGAATCAGGTTAGATGTGATTGGTGCTCAGGATTCCAGATAAAAATCAGAAGCATATTGAATGAGTTAAGAAAAATCAGATGGGACTGCTTTATGGTCAACCCCCCCTCCCCTCTACCCCCTTCCACCCCCGCTCAGCTGCCTTGTCTCCTCATTGCTCCACGGTCTGTCCGTAGGTCTGGTTTATTTGTGCAGCGCTTGTGTGCTCCCAGCAGTCTGCACATATGTGTGTCTGATGATTGCTGTGTTAATAAGGGGTCAGCGTAGAGTTTCCAGTGTAGGTTTGTGTTTGTGTGTGTGCATGTTGGGGGATGGGTGCGTCATGTGTGCTCATAGCCTGTATTCTTCTCCCTGTATTGTGAACACACATGCAAAGTTTATCACACTCGGTCAGTGCATCTTGCACAACATTAACGGACACGTCTAACCAGTTTGTGTGTGTGTGCATGGGTGTGAGTGTGAATGCATATTTAGTGTATGAGTTTACTCACATGTCTGCTGCATGTATTAATAAACAACTAGTTGTTTCATATTCAGTCAATTAAGGTTCTAGTCTTTTTTTCCACTTTGCACTTTTCTTTGAGCCCTTTTAATGTTCAGTACCTCAGGTTAATGCAAATGATATTTCAGAGCCTAGGCTCAGTGCAAAGAATTGGGTGTGCTTCAAGTGAACATACAATTTAACAACAATATTTGTATATAAACAAAAAGCTTTGACCCAAAGGCTTAATCTGTCTGTCATTCATCACTGTAAAGCAAATCAAATAATCAGATAGATAGTATAACCTCAAACAGATGGCTTTTTAAGTTATTGGCAACCTCAGAGAAATTAACAGTATATAGTTCCTGAGAAGTTCCAATGTAAATTGCTAAGAGTTTAATTTACTGTACAAAAACCCACCACGATGGCTTACTGGGTCCTGTGTATGGACCTAGTATTGCCTAATAGTGTAATATGTACACACTGGATTACAACCCTCTCCCTATGAAACAAATCTCAAATAGATTCCAAATCATTTGTTTATCCAGCTGTGTTCATTCACCTTTTAAAGTGTTCACTATATTCTCACATCCTGAATAATTATATAAATACTAATTATGAAAAATAATTATAAAATTATTTGATAATATTATGTTTTAAATCATTTTTTAATCTACTACAGGTCACTAACCTGTTGATCCAGCCTGGCATAGACCTGTTGATATGGCGCACAGTGGTAGACATCACCACTAGGGGGAGCTCTGATGCTGTGTGAAGGAGATAAAAAGCCGCTCTGTTGAACATGCTGGTATTTGTAATCCAGACTCAATGGCACTGAGTGGAGCGCGCACACACACACACACTCTTACACACACTTTTGAGGAACTTAAGCTGACAATCATTAATTCATCTAATTAATGCTATTACAACACTTTTGTAAGTTTGTAGCTTTTTAAATGTATATATGTTGTCCCCACAAGGGCAAAACTGCTATATATTCCTATTTTTGTCTTCTGTCTTCCCCCAGCAAATCTCCCGTAATAACAAACAAAACCTTTGCCCAACATGCCCTGATACACACACACAAAATCAAATGATGAGACCATCAGTACAAGGTTGACACCAGAACCCCACTGTGAACCGGGACTGTCTGTTACATTTTTTTAAATTGCCTATTTCAAGCCAGCTCCAAATACATGGTCATTTGGGCCAATTTTGGCTGATTGCTTGCTGTTAAGTAATTAGAGGAGTGAAGGGAGCGGAAAGGCCTCTGAATGCAGGGTTGACAGGGTTGGAAAGGCCAAGTTAGGACACAAGATGAAACTACTACAGGGTTTGGGGTTTTCAGACTCCTACTAGAGGTAAACAACTTGGGCTCACACTGTAAGTAGCATAATGGTTGTAATACATTGTTTTCTAAAAAGTCCATGCCTGAATTTAAATGAGCCCCCAAGTTAACTAGGAAAATTGTATCCATCTGGGATTTTTACTGTTACATGCAAAACAGGCAAGAGCTTATTTTTTCAACATAACACTGACAAAAATACCTTCTGCTTTACTTTTAGTGGGAATTCTCTGTGCTGGAATATGGATTTTGTACTTGTATTGGGAATTCTGTATGTATGTGTGTGTGGGGGGGGTATTTATTCCCCTACCAGTAAACGAGCCACTGTTTTCCACAGCGTGAGTCCTGCAGGCTGGGAATTTTGTCTGCTTGAAGTGGCGAGAGAGGAATGGTGTCCCTGACCGCAAGATTGCCAGGATATGCTTTGAATCCCCTAATGGGATTCAGAATCACACGTGCCTTGGAACACACTGAACACTTCAACTGGTACTTGTGTCTGCACACAAAGCCAGGTGATTTTTTATTTTTTTTTTGCTTTGTTTTTCCCTTTAACGTTAAATGGGCACAATAACAACTTTTTTACAGAATAGCATTTCTGCACTACCTCTATGCATTCCTCATCCTCACCTTCTTCGTCTTCACTCACAAAGTGACTCCTGACTAGGAAGAAATGTTCCACCTCTATCAGCCTTGTTGCCCATGGTGGCATCCAGGCCCTTTGGTCACCCCAAAGCAGGGGGCGACCACTGATTGGCTGTAATCTGAGCTTTCGTGAGGACTACAGAAACCTTAATTGGACTTTGGGGGATGATAGGAAGGTGGTTGGGGGAGGAATGTTGGAGGGAAAGAAAGAGAGAGTTGGGGGGAGGTGGTCACTGAGGTCAAGACTTTATCAATAGTTTGAGTGCTCTACATAAATCTTTGTTGCACATTTGCAGTACTGACGAATGCACAAAAGAGCAAGATGCATGTAGGATGTAACATTCACTTTGTTTTTGTGTAACAGAGCATGTAAAGTAGAAGATTAAAGAAACGGGACATACAGTTCTTTCTTGCTCTCTTTCTTGTTTCATGTAAACAAGCACCATCTAGATCTAGAATGCACATGTGTGCATTTAAGCATGAATGCTCATTTTATGCTTGTTGAAATTTTTATGCTACACTCTGAAGTACGCAGTGAGAGTGAAGGAATGCAGTAAAAGCGGTGCATCCTACTTCCCCCCTGGCCAGCTCAGACAGCTGGAGAAGACATCACATAGTGCATCCGACTGTTGCAACGTGTATACGCACACAGACCACTGATCTTTAACCAGTTTCAGGAGCCTCTCTTTGTCTAAGTATGTTTGAATGTCTTCTCTGCCCTCTCTGATTAATATCTGAGTAACAGAACATGCCACCATGGTCAACAGAGCTGAAATAGTTTCTGTAAAGTCCTGTTGTATGGACGACTGAGGATAAAGAAGAAAGACAGAAACACTGCAAGCCACACAAACGCTGTTTTGCTTGAATTGCCTCTCTGTGTGTTTGTGATCTGCATAAGTATGTGCTGTGCATCCTCTTTACTCTCACCCCAAAGGTAACAAAGTCTGTAACTCTGTATTTTGCATGTGTGTAAGACCTACTTTAACATCTCAGTGTTTTGTAGTCTTTACTCTCCTAATTACCTACTAAGTGTTGTCTTCTTCTGTGCACAATTACCAGATGACCATTAAGCGTGAACCACAGATGTACAGTGTTTCCAGGCTTCTCATAAAGTGGCTTTTTATTCCCAGGCCTGGGCCTCTGCATTACACACACAAGTGTTTCAACTCAGCATCTAATTGCCAATCCCCTGAAAATCGAATCAGGTGTTAAGATTGTAAAAGGAGAGAAACACACAAAAACATGCACTTCAGGGGAGCTGTAGTGAGGGAGGTTGAATAACACTGCTCTAAATCTTACAAAAAGGCACTAAGGGGGCTAAAATGGCTATGTTGTAGTTACTAAGGTGTTTGTCATAGTTCACTTGTTACTAACAGTTAACTAGAAAGAACATAACAGTTATTTCTAGCTTCAAGAAAAGCTAACTAGCATAACATTAGTTAACTAGCTAGCTTGTTTTGGGGTGTTTAGAATTTAAAGATATTTTGCTCCTTATAAAACTACTTATTGCTCCTTATTACATAATTGGCCATTTTTAATTCATGTAGTTACATGAATTAAAAATGACTGTTTTAGAGCCATTGTGAAACTATGGCAGTGTTGTGGTTAAATGTTTAAACATACTGTGAAGCTTCGCAGTGAAACTGCATTGGTGACTGCATACTGAGCATATAGTTAGCGTAAAGCAGATTGCTTTAAGACAACATGGGAACCACTGTAAAAACAATGTTCATCATAATAAAACCAAAGAAAGTGACTGAAGTCCATTAAAAACTTTTGGAGTATTTTGGAGTTAATACTAAGAGGCGACCTAGAGACACTGCCTCAGTAAACAATGTGCTGCCTGGTTCTGACCCTGAGCGAGGTCACAGATCCACTTCAAACATGTCTTGAAACTGCCAGGCCTCCTCGTTGACTACAGATAACCTGCCCTGCAATAAACAAACCTTATAAACCAGCAAGACAATATCCACACTATATCAGCCGCCTTATCTCCTCTCTTTATCCTACTTATGCTCAAACAGGGAAGAGCCTGTTGTGCTACACATCATACTCAGGTATATTGTAATACAAAGCAAAAGTAATAAGTTAGACACAATGTAACAGGACATGTAATAAAGCTTTCCTTCATGCTGCTTGTTGAGGTATATAATATACATTTACAGCATTTGGCAGACACCCAAATAGTTCTTGCTTAAGGGACCAACAAAAGGAGTACTGGGATTTGAACTTATGACATTGCAATCAGTAGTCCAACATCTAAACCACAGAGCTACTTCTGCCATGAGAACAGCGCTATAAGATACCACACTTTCATACTAAAAAACCTAAATCTAGAAAATGCCACCAGAGGTTCCCCCTTTCAGAACACTTAGGCCTCTTTCTCTCATACTTACAGTCTGTTGTTAAGTTCCTAATTTATTATGTACAGTATAAGCACATGCTTCATTAACATGTTTTACACAGACTTGTCAACTACCTAGTTCGTGTACATTCTGGGCCTTGTTATTTCTGACTGCTTTACCATGCTATCAGCCTTTACCAACACAAGATACACGACAACACAACAACTCCAGAACATTAATAGCAAGCATAATCCAATTGGTGCTATAATGTGTTCTATAATTTTACATTTTTACCTTTGTCTCTTTGATTGTGTTTTGGAACTGTGAATAAACCTCATGCATGGATCCTCAACATTCTCCTGAGTCAAGCGTGTTACAGGCTCGAGTGGACAAATAAGCAAATTGTGCTTGTTGGACAGCATCTTTTCGGAGTAAAAAGCAGTTAAATGAACAAAATACATTTATAGGTCTACGGTAATACATTCTTAGTTATTCAACTAAGACGATTTATTAATGCTTACTATCAGATGTGTTAAGCAGGAAAATTGTAAACTGTACAGGCCTGTCATGCTCCATGACTGTACATGCCAATCGCTGCTTTACAGAAGTTCAGCTCCCAGGCTATGCTCCAATCATCCCACGCGTCACACCTGTGTATCACTAATCCGGGGCGGGATTGCTTTTAGTTTTAAAAGTTCACAGGTAGAATATACCCGAGGCTGTTCGCAGAGTCTCGATAGATCTATAGAAGAGCATGTTTCAGCCCCTAACACAACATAACACAACACAACCAACTCCCATCTTTTAGCAAACAGGACTGGCATGTTAGGACTCAGCAAAGGCATAATGCTAATTTAGCGTTTATTCATCAAGAACAGCTTAAATAACAATGTGTCAGAGAAACTGTGAGAACTATGAGTCAGGTTAAGCACTGATTGACATGGATGATTAATATTTTTATTAATGCCGAGAGGGAATTTGATTGTCACCGCAAACAAGGAAGAAAGAATCATTATTCCGTGAATGTAATTTTAGTAAATGGCTGTAACTTCAGAGTATATCAAATGTGATTAAAGACAGAGGAGTAGCAACAAGTTTATGAACAGGATAAATTAGCCATAGAGCTCTGACCGTAACACCAGTATTGACTTATATTTCATGCTGCAGTTTCTTTTGTCCCAGAAAACACCTAAAGTGCTCCACAACCCCCGCACTACTCTTTCATCTAACAGATGCTCACTGGAATAAATAAGTACAATAAGGAAAATCACTGCAGCAGCAGCAGTTACATTAGGAATTTTGTGTTTGTGTCAAGGTGTCTGTTACACTTTAAGAGCTTTGTATGAGAGCCAGAGCCTGTGGTAAAGCTGCCAGCATTGTAGACTTTCTTTTTATTTCAAATTTTAACCAGGACAGACAAACAAAGTAGACAGTGTTCTAAAATTTTTACAGTCTCTCTCTCTCTCTCTCTCTCTCTGCCCCTTTGGTCATTTTATTATCGATGCTCATGCATGGTCATTGCATTACAGAACCTTAGAGCAGCACTGTAGCTTCACATGACATAAAGTGTAACTGATCTGATTTCCGTCTGACACACTAACCTTGACACACTTAACAAAGCAGTGTGTGTGTATGTGTGTGTGGCTAATACCCAGAAGTACAATTCCAAACTGTATCGCATGTATTTCTTATTTTTAATACTTAATAAAAATAAAAATAAAAAAGCCTAAGGTTTCCTTAGGTTTAGGGATTTTTGATGTTGGTGTTACAAATGATCAACGACTAATTGTTATAACAGTGTGTTAATAATAAAAATGTAATTATTACATCAAGGGTTGTAAAAAAAAATGTGTGTGTGTGTGTGTGTGTTGGGCCATGTGTGTTTTAACCTAGTTCTACTCTCGATTTCACTTTCCCACTTTCTCACATACATATGCTTCTCACATACTTCACCTGTTGCTGGAGATCAGACTCAGCTGTGTGTGAAGTGTTTAGACTCTCACACTCATGCAGAAATCAAAGCCCCTTGCCTTCTCCTCAGTGTCACCTCCATCCAGTTATCTAAGCTTACATCCATCTGGGAGGAAAACAGGTGGAGTGTGACACTTGAGAGAAGAAGAGAGAGAACTGCAGCTGGACAGCTATCTCACAAGCAAAAGTAATAAGGGCTTCCGTTCCTTCCATCAACACACACACATACATACACCCACACACACGCATCCTTCCATTCCATTCCCAGAGAGTACCGTGCACAAGGTTGATTGTTCAGATCTGGTATTTATAAAGCATCACGAACATCAAATCTCTTTTATGAGAATAAAGCCTCTGAGATTTTTTGTGAGCATTGAGCCAGGTCTCCAAAGTTGTTCTCAGACTTTAATTACCCTGGTGTGCCTCAATTTAGCGTGAGTCATGACTCTCGTGATTCTCTCCCTCGGCCTCTGTTGTCCATAAGTCACACTCACACACTCTTACACACACTTCAACCCCAGCACACATCTGGATGTATTTCTGGGCTTAAGTGAAAGAAAATGCTTTAGATAATGCACAATTTAGGAGAGATAGCCTTAATTGTGTGTGTGTGTGTGTTATTCTGTGAGCTGTAAAGTGATCTAGGATCTCTGACTGTGCAGAATGGTCAGGATTAGATTTGGTTCAGAGAAACAAGATCCAAATCAGCATCTAACTAACCATGGATGTTGTGATGATTTGTCGTTTTTCATCCTTCTATTCATTCCCACCATGAAATTACAACCTGCCAGTCCTGCCAATCACCAATTATGTTGTTGCAACACCCACCAATCACAGCTCATGTTTCGGTTCACAGAAAAGGTTCTTAATTTCCCTCACATGCTATACTTAGTGTCAGTGGGAATGGGAATGTTAGTCAGCTTGGCGCCTTGTTCACCTTGCAAAGGTCAAAATTCAGGTATTTGTTATCGAAAAACAATTCTCCCATTTTTGTTACTAGAAGAAAGGCCTAAAACAAGGGACAAAAGTAATCCAAATGACTTTGGAAATAAGTTGTGTGTTGACATGTCATTGAAAAAAGAATGTCTTGTCTAGAAAGTGGAACCCAGTTGTCTTCAAAAAGTGGGTATATAACAATGTACCTATTTAATACTGTGTGTGTGAACATAGTGTTCATCATAAATTGTCCTAGTAAGGTGTAGGTTTACTACAAGATTCCAAAACAGCCTCAAAACACATTTATATAGATTCTAGGTCTTTTCAACTTCAACTCTACTTGAGCGATGAACACATTCTTGCAAAAGATATTCCCTCAGCTGGTGTTTTGATGATGATGGTAGTGCTTGTGGTGGTGATGGTGTTGGTGGAGAGCGTTGTCTAACAAATGTTTGTCTTTCAAAGGTCGTTTAATCAGGTTGAGATCTGTTGACTGTGTAATCCATATCACATTATTTATATAATTTCCTTACTCGTGAAAACAGTTAGTGACCCCTCATGTACTGTGGATGGATGGATGGTGCCATTGTCATCCTCGAAGAGATGACTCTCATCATGGTAGAAATGTTACATAATAGAATAAAGTATTATACTTATTTTTAGTAATCCTTCCTCGGGGCAATAGGACAAGTGGCTTCTTAATACCTTCTTCCTATTGGAACAATTCAACCTAAGCCATGCCAGTAAAATGTCCCAGAGCCACAGTTTTCTTTTCTTCCTTCCTGAGACTATATGAAGAAGAAACATCAAAAATTACTAGGCCCCCAAAATGATCCATCCTCATCTAGTTGACACCAGATAATGCGATTATAAATAATTGTACAGTATATAGTCAAATGCAATTGGGTAACCAGTAGTTATTGAGTATGAGTATCAGCGTAAGTTCTGAATTCGTGATAGTTTTAATACTAATTCATTCCAGCCGAAGCCATCAAATGTTCACTGAGCGAAAAACCGATCACAGCAACAGCAGTTCAGAACCACCTCCATCATCTGCAAGTGGTATAAGACAGCGATCCCGTCTGTCTTATCTTCAGGCTGTCCGTGTGGAGACATCCTCAGCAGCAGTGAGCAACCTCCAAGTGAAGAGACTCCGACCAGAAGTAAGGCATCAGGACTGCCAGGGTATGACATTTCTGTTTTATTCATGCAAATCTTTTCCTTCATAGTTCAGCTGTCAGATTCACAACTGTTTACATTCACATTCGAACTTTAAACATAAACCTAATGTGTTTTGACAAGAAGATATCTAGATTTCTTTATTTCATTTAGAAAATTCTATAGCCATGTTTACATTTAATTAGGTTTTGTTTACCCTGCTCATCAAGCACCAGTATATCCAATAAACAAGTCTATTTTAAAGTGCTTTAACCATGTTCCAGCCCCAGGTGTAATCACTCTTGAGTGCGGTTTCCAACAATGACAGTGTCTCCAGCTCTTCATAAGCGGTACACAGAAGCCCTCTCTTTATTTAGTGACTTCTTCTCTAAAAGACTTCTTTCTGGAACCCTCCACCATGGCTCAAGTGGTTCGCTCTGAGAGTCCTTGTACCTGTACATGTGTGAGACTGTGTTTATAGTTAATCACAGTGTTTAAGACCGGTTGATCACAGGCCTTTGCCGCAACTGTAGTAAGTAGTAGTGTAGAGTGTCAGCCGGCAATACTCCACTGAGTCAGAAAACAGCTGTATGCTTTACCCTAACCTAAAATCCTTCAATTTGGATACAAACAAATCTCCTACTCGTAACAAACATACGCATTTCCCCACTGACTGAGGAGCAGAATGCCAAGGAAAAGAACACCAACAGAGTGAGTCACACATGAAGACAGTTGTCTTTACTTGTAATCTGGCCCATTTAATTATGATAATTACATGACATTTCTCTCCCCGTATCTCTATTTCCTCGCTCAGCCAAAGCCAATGTGTTCACAAAGTGCAAACATGGATTTCTTAGAAGCGGGTACTCTTGCTTTAAAAATGTGTGTGTGTGTGTGTGTGTGTGTGTGTTCAAGGGAATTTCCCGTGCTCTTTCTGTGTGGGATATATTCCCAGAAGCAGTGAATGGTGTTGCTGGTAGTTTCTTGTGAATAGAGTATGGAAATAGAAACACTTTAAAAATGGCCCCAGGTGTATTATGCAAGATGTACGTGTAAAATTTTAATATGAAATCAATCCAAAATCCTGTGTGTACATGAAGGCAAAACTCTTCAAAATGATGAGCTTGTAGAATCCTTGAGGAAAAAACCAGAAGTCTATAACACAAAGGGGTAGAAAATGTACAGGACAATGGTACTGATGTTGAAGTATGTGCATCGTCTCAAAATTGTACTCAGTTAAAAGTAGAAGCAGCTTCTCGAAATGACCCTTAAATATTTAAACGTAAAATGAACCCTTAGTGCAAAACAGAAAAAGATATATAAGTTCCTAAGGGTTAAGTTAAGAGGTGGGATGAGTGTTTGTGTCTTTTTATATAAACCTATATTTACTATATGAAATCCAACTACTTCTTTATCTGAGGTTTTATTTATCTTTAGATAAAGTACAAGTACTTTAAAATAAACTTACACTTAACTATGGTAACAAAACAAAACTACAGAATTAATTTCCACCACTCCTCTAAAAATAAGGCTATATTATTATTATAAATATTGCATGATGTCACTACACTTCCTTTTACCTTTTCTTCTGCTCCAATATCTAATATTAAATTTTTTTATTTATTTAATTTTAATGTGGAACAAGTATACTTAACTTTTCATGAGGCTAAACATTTCTGAATATCTCAGGCCCAGAAATGCTAAAGAGCATCTGTTAATGTCACTGAGGTTTGGTTTCAAAGAATTCACTCAATAGTTTGAAAAGGAAAAGCGTGGTGATTTGAGACAGCACTTGATTTATCTGCCTAAAAATCACTCTCCTCATTATATCTGTGCTCCCACATGTGCACAATCACCCACATCTTGCCAGAACACCATCAGACCTGCACAGACACAGTCAGAAATAGTCGATGACCCATTTTCGCTCAATTACGTAAACTCACACGCACACACGCACACACACACACACACACACACACACAATTCATAAACCATTCATGCATCAGCCTACATCTGTACATTCAGTCAAATGAAGCCGTCTCTACGGGACAGTGCTTGGCTTAATCCCAAATCACATGTAGATGCATTAAAACCATTGCATCACACCTTATATAGTGTACGTATCTAGGTAGTCGGGAACCATTAAGCTCTTGTCTTACTGCTTATAGAACAGCTGGTGGCTCTCTGATGTCTTCGACCCACTGATTTGGTTGTTGTTTTATGGCCAAATCATATCTCTGTCTCTGAACTCTTCTGCTGGTTTATGCTGGACCCCATAAGCAAACACAGCATGCAGAAATCATGTAGTCTAGATAAGAGTCAGCACATTCAGCACGTAGCCTTTACGTAAGCAGCTCATGGGAGTTTCCCCCAAACCAATGAAATATCAAATCTGTAAGGACGTTATAATGAAAATCTTGAAATGGGTTTTGAATAAATAGTATAAAGCCTACACTATCACAGTGGATGTATTAATTGAAATCAGAAGTCTATGACACAGAGGTAGAAAAAGTACAGGATAGTATTACATATGTGAAAGTATATGTGTCATCTTATAGATAAAATCTTAGTTAAAATTAGATAAGAGTAGCTTATGAAAATAACAAGTTTTTTAAACAGAAAATCTAAGAGGTTTTCACAAATTCATAATTATTCAAAGGGCTATTCAATTTGTGAATTAATAATAATAATAATAATAATAATAATAATAATAATAATAATAATAAGCAATTGATTTCAATACATAATTTATTTCATAATCATACAATAATTAATCGATAAATATTAATTAATTAAATAATTAATAAATAATTAATTATAGGTTCAGTTTAAGGGTAGGACGAGTGTTTCTTTGATTCTTACAGATGATTCTGAAAAAAGGAAATCCTGTCACTGTCACACGAGTCACACAGTGTCCTATTTTATTTTGTTGTTAGTTTGTTGCTCTTTATTTAAAAAAAAAAACTTAAAAAAAAATTACTGAAGACGATCGGTACACAATGTATGGAATTTTTTATGGAAATGTATTTTCCAATGCAAATTTATTTTCATGTTATGTCAAAATAAAGTACCATCCTTTAACATGACACTCGCGTATAGGAATAAAACACAAATGGTTCACTAGTTAGCAATACTTCCTTTTCTGATAACACACGTCTCTGAAAATACGTTTATATTTAACCAAGGTACAAGTTTAACCGAATCATATTGGTTTTTGATGTAGTAATCATATCATGGGCCAAAGTCAAAGAGCTGTGGAAATGTACTGTTAATACCCAGATAATGTCGTTGCAAAAGGGTCACCAGAGGTTCCACAAGTCTGTTGTCAAAATCACTAATACAGCACAGATACAAATGAGGAGAAAATTTGGAGTTTGTTTGGATTTTAAAATTGTACTTAATAAAGTAGGACATTAATTTGTCAATTCCAATTGAGACATCCATGTACAAATCCATGTATTAGCTATTCAATAAACATAATCTACAGTGTAAGACAGTATAATAATAATAATAATAATAATAATAATAATAATAATAATAATAATAACATGGTTCATAATGTGGGATTGACAGTATGAACACAACACTTGCCAGTGACAAAAGGCAGCTCTAAATATAGGTTCTCGGGGATATAGCAACCTTGTCACGTTGCTGCTAAATACGCACCCCAAGCATTGCTATGCAGACAGCATTCATATTTAGATGATGCATTTGTATTTAAAAGCTCTGGTCGTTTGAATGCACTCCTGCCTTTGCTTGACTTTCAAATAATGTGGTAGTCAGTGGTGTTAGGTAACAAATGATAATGAGACAGTAGACAGTTAAACATGCTACAAATAGTTTCCATACAGTCTGCAGCTGCGAGGGAGAAGCTGACCCGTTTAATATGCACATAGGTGTGGCACTGCCTCACATCTTAAGTCAAATAACACTATGTTGACTTAACACAACATTTGGCACAGAGCGGTGCGAGGTAGGGTCACCTGAGTTTGTCAGTTAAATCGTTTGTGGTCCATGGAACATGTGCTTATCTCAGTAAGTAGATGTGTTGTGTGTGTGTGTGTGTATGTGTGTGTGCACTGTGGTCAGGGCCTGTGATGGCGGTGATTAATCTTGCTGGTCGGGTTTGTTGAGTCATAGTGGCATGGTGGATGCAGGCAGGAGGGTGACACTGAGCTGCAGGCTGGAATGGAGTGTGAAGTGTGTAGATTTTATTAACGTTAATAGTAGGCACATGCCAATATCAACAAACCCTTTAAATGGGTCATATAATAGATTTTGCAAAAAACAAAGAATGTGTGTGTGTGTGTGTTTCCATACGTGGAAATATAAGGGCCGGGTTTTTAAAGAATGCAAAGCATTGTTAAAGTGAGCAGACCTCTTGAGTAAACAAATGGTGCAAAGTTAACATAGTGTCAGTTAACCCACTGCTGCCGCGCAAAGTGCCGTGCGACGACAGTTCCTAACTCGAGCGTGCGCACACTTCCATTCGCATGCATGCCAACACAAGTACACCTCCTTGACGCACAACTTCACACATATATCAGGCCTCACTAAAGGAACGAAAGAACAAGCAATAGGAGAAAAGGAGATGAAAGCAGCCACCTGGGCCCTGCTGGGGCTTTTCCATCAATCACAATCAACAGCAAGCCCTGCCCAATTACAGGCGGAAGACTTGGGGCCATGTGCTGATTGTTAGCTTGGTAGAGAAAGAGCAAGATAGAGGGGTGATGATGGTGGAAAGGGGAGAGAGTTGGGGGAGCTCGTTCGAGTGGGCGAGGTAGTGGTGTGTGTGTGTGGGTGGGTGGGTGAGGGTGTGGGTCAGGAGAGTGTACAGGCGGCCCCATTTCCTCACTAATGGGCATGGTTAAGAGGGGCATGCTGTGAAGTAGCTGACCCATAATGAAGTTCTACACCTCACCCATCTGACCACAGCCCATTCAGGTATGCTGCACCCATACTGCATTATGTCTGAAATATGTATAGCAGCATTCCATATGCATTTTATGCAGGTTTCGATAGGTGAACATAGTCCACATACATACACACATTCAAACACCACCAGTGACTGGCCATACACTTCATACTAAGTTATACATTTAAAATGTGAGGCATGTGCAAGCAATCCATGCTCCTGGAACACACAATCATAAAATAACCATGGGATACATTTACCTCATATACCGAACACCAGACCAATCACTTTCACTCCTGTTTTTGCATGTACTGGATATAGCGTCATAAATACCTCACAATCATTTCCCCAAACGGTTACTAGACTCCTAACCGTCATCTGTTAGGACTTGTTCACTGATAAAAAAAATTAATCCAACTGAAAATCAAATGCATTCCGCTGGAACAAAATACAGAAAGGACCAGTATGGCAGTAATGGGATCCCATAGGAACCTGTGCTGCTGTTTCTACAAGTCAAAGAGTTCCACTAGTATATATAAGTACAAATACATTTATATATGAAGTTGGCCTCTGTGGTGTTTCTCCTGAAAAGCACATTTTGAGCTCATTATAGTAGTTAGTGAGGATGTAGTGTACATTGGGTGAACTCTGGATTTAATGATTATAATTAATAATATAGAGCACTACATAGCAAAATACCTGAATAAATAGTGCACTATATGATGAATAGAGACTGACAAACACTGCAGATAAAACTTGTCTATTTCCATCCACATTTTAAGATATAATCTGTTGTTACATGTGTAAAATGTTCCTAAACTTTAAACTAATACATTTAGACATAGTGTGTTACTTATAGCTCACACCACTTCCATATGGACAATGCAGTGTTTCTATGTATTTCACTGACTTGCATCACACATACAATATAAGAGAAAGCATTATATTTCTCCTTCTCTGCTCCTCCATATTGTCCAATCTCTCCCAGCAAATAATAAAAACCATCTGTTCTGACCAGCTTTGGAAATACAATCATACTTCATTTGGTTTAATAAGTGAAACCAACTGACTGAGTGTGTGTGCATGAGAAAGTCATGAACAGACACATCCCCACACATGTACGTCCATAAATGTGTGTTTTATAATATGAGCAAATTACAGCTGACTGGTGTATCTATATTTAGCCATCACTGGTTTTCTTTCACTCTTTTTCTGTGTGTCTTTCTCGGCTTTGTTTGTGTGGGTTGGGGCCGGAACTGCGTGGGGAAATTCAAACAGTCTTCCATGTTTCTCTAACCCCATTCTCAATTACTCCAACATGAAAGGCTGGTGTTTAGATTATGGAAAGGCAGTCGTGATGGTTGAGGAGGGGAATGTGATGGTTGAGAAAATTGCTTTAGAATTAAGGCCTAGAGGTTATGAAATGATCCCTACAAATGTCCATCTCTGGTACAACATGCCCGCATTCCCTCCCAAAAACTGAGCCTACCCCTATACACTGACAAGAGAAATCAGGAAGTCGTTTCTCAGAAGGTAGAGGTGTGGAGCATGCATGCACATTCCAATCTTTGGCCAAAGAGTTGTGTAGTGTATATCTGACCATCATAGCAATATATGGGCCTTTTTCAAACTGTTGCCAAAAAAATGTGAGCAAACAAAGGTCTGAAATTTCTTTATGCTCTACAGTAGAATTAGGTTTCCATTTTACTGGAACTAAAGGGCTCAATCCTGTGCCCATGTGCACAAAGTGGGGTCCGTAATGATATGTTTTTCCAAGATTAACATGTAACAAGCCCTGACTTCAATTACATTGAACACCTTTGTGATGAACTGGAATGCAAATTGTGCACCAGGCCTTCTAGATCTCTTCCTAGCAGAGCACAGGCTGTTGGAGGGCAACTCCATATTAATGCTAGCTCTTTTGAAAAGGTCACAAATGGCTATGATGGTCAGGTGTCCACATACTTTGGCAATATAGTGCAATTTCTGGCCACGACACCATGAACATGCCCAAATTATACTGGGGTGAGGTTCTTTTAATTACTGGCTTTGTTTTAACCAGAAACCTGTCTAACACTTTCTAACATCGCCACCACCAACACCACGAAAAAAGAAGTCAAAATTGGCTGTTCTTTGTTTGGGAAGGATGGCATTCTCTCTCTCTCTCTCTCTCTCTCTCTCTCTCTCTACCATGTCAATCATAGCAACACAAGCCAGTTGCAGAACATCTGTGAGCTTGTGTATGCAGATGAGGGTTGATAGAGCTGAGTGTGTTACACTGCCCTGTGATGCAGCATGAGCAGCAATTCCAAACAGTCACATGCATCCAAGCTCCACTCTGCCTGATTCATACCTATCTTGTCAGGCAAGAGTTAACCAGTGGGAGGAAATCGGCAAGATCAATAACAGATTGAGATCCTCATTAAAATTATGTAAATAATCTGTATGTATAGTTTGCCAAGATTCTTGACCATGCACATCACACACTCATTCACAAAGGTAAGCCATTTAAGTCTAACCAATATGCCTACCTGCATGTTTTTTTTACAGTTTAATCAAACCACAGAACCAAGAGGAAACCCACATAAACCTGTGCACCATCGTGGCACCCAAGATCAGTGACACATAAATACAATTAACCTGTGAGATTAAACTAGACCATTACTCTATTTAAATGTACAAATAAAATGGTTTACATGGTTTACTGCATGCTGAATATTTTTTAACATTAGTTTAAAAAGGCCTACAATGAGGGGCAGCCAAAGTGAGTACAGAAAAATACAAAATGGTTAACTGTTTCTGGTTTATGAATTACAGGAAGGATTGAATGTGTAGCGAGTCTCTTGGACGAGGAATCGGTGCAGCTGTAATGTGGGGGAGCTAGAGGCATGACACATGTGAGTTTTGGCATCTTTACTGAAAGCAATCCAGTGAGTGTCGTCATCCATAGTGCAAGTCAAAACACTACCAGGCAAATACACAGCAGGATAATCCATGATCAGGAAATGGGGAAAACAGGCAAAGAGTCGAAAAACCTGCCAAAACGGATATACAAAGGACAAAGACTTGGACTAGAAGGAACAAAATGCACGACAAGACTTTGCCAAGAGACTGATAAACACAGAAGGTTTAAATACACAAACTAAAAGAGAGAAAATGAGGCACAGGTGAATACAATTAGAGTAGGAGCCAGTTACAAGACAATAGCATAGATAGAACCAAAGCAGAAACTAAAATTAAACAACACATGACGTTGTTGCTATGGAAGCTGAAAATCTGTATTTAGAAATTGTTCTGATTGCAAATGAAAGTCTATTCACAACAGAGTTGTCATTGCAGTCCTGTTTCTTACTAACGGTGCTTTAGTTAAAAGTTCTTCTTCAGCACAATATCTCCCATGCAACATACATGAGATGGGTACAAATGTCAAATGTGTGTGCGTGTTAGTGAACAATGGCAGACTTTGTGCATAGAGGCCTCAGTGATGGAGCGTACTGTATGTTGGCATCTATAGTTGTTGTGGGAGAGTCTCACACTGCTGTCTCTACGCATTCTTTTCTATTTAGAGGCTCAGATTTAAGAAGCATGTCCTCTCAGCTGTACTGAACACGCTTGCCATACATGATTTAGTTTGCTTCTCACACACTCAAGAACTTTACACTTCTACATTTGTCATTTACACAATAACTGTGCACTTCTTGTAAACACCTCCTTAAACAGTGCTGATGAAAAGAATATCTAAACGCAAGAATTAAATTAAAATAAATCTTTCACCAGCCAAGATTATACAGTTTTGCAGAGTGAAGGTTAGATACTGTAATATGCCTTAATACATGTATATTAGAGTCCAAATTATATGAACACAAATCCTGTACTGGGAGGCAATGTCACGTTCACAATAATTCATTTTACGAATGACAGCTAATTTGCATAACTGATGGCTTGATCGCAATGTCAGTTTTTTTGTTTTTTTGTTTTTTTTATTTTATTCTTCCTCTTCAGTTAATAGAGTTTGACTGACATTTAACTTACATGGTTGGGGTAATAACAATATTTGCACTTCTGTTAATTCAGCACATTAATACCAGTGGACCTGTTGCTATAAAGGGAGCACTTAGTCAGATGAGAGACATGACTTTAGTCATTGTTCTGCTTTGCTTCTGTCTGGCTGTTTATAATGACTTGCACAGACAGCAGCTCTGCCCCAACAGCTTGAGCAAATGATTATTTTGATCATATACAGGTAGCTGCTTGCAAAATAAAGTAAATAAGCATTATGCAAGGCATCAGTGTTTAAGTGTGATCTTACCCAGGCCCTTTTCATACTCATTTGAGGAACACACACAGCACAGAAAATTTTTTATGCAAGTAAAAAGGACCTTTGCTATTTGACTCTGGGTCTCGAGAGACTGTGGTAGATCTTGTGGATGTTTTTGAAACTCAAATTCTCAGTACTGTAATTCCTCCATCTGGATTGGGTTTCTGTTGTGTAAACATGGCCCTTATACAATTAACAGATTCAGTGCATATGCTGTGTGGTTTTCTTTATAATGCGTGTTTGAAATAAAACTCTGTGCCTTGAGAGCCAAAAATAGAACAAACTTCATCTGGCCTGTTATTGCAATGTGTGCGTTCTCTCCCCAAACTGAAGGCAAATTACACAATTGAATAGGAAATCACACGTTTGACTAAATTACATTTGACTTAAGGGGCCTGTCATTAAATGACCCAATTTTCCGAAAGGAAGAATGCCCTGTAGTCTTTTTTTTTGTGTGTATATGTGTGAGAAAAACAATACTGGGAATAAAAATGCACATTGGGACAGTTTTATTTTCAATGACACCTTTACCACCTATCGTATTTATTGCAGCTAAATTGTGGTACAAGAAATGTTCTTCTAACTAAAATCTCCTGCAGTTGTAATGGAACTTCAGTTTGCCTGTGTGCTCGGCGACAGACTGCACTTGTATTGAATCCCTGTCCAAAATAATCAGACCCTTCATAAATCTTTCACACAGTTAATCCTGTATAGCCCAGGTGCAAAATACCCATGATGCTCTCAGGTCTTTGATGCTGTGCAGCTCAGCCTGTTATCCCTGAACACTGGTTATGTGAAGCTCTCAAACCTTCCCCCATGTCTGTTATCAACTTTGTCTACTTTGTTATTGTGAGCAGTTCTTCTACTATTAAAATAGACGCATCTGGTGTTCATTTGGCGAGGTGTTTTCTCCTGCTTCTTTGTGAGGACCTTGATTTCAGACCTCTGCTGCTTTAAAAGCCTAATAGTGTAAGTGATTAGTTGTCCAGGGTCCTTGTGAGCACTTAATTAACTTAATAAATTTGATTCAAGTCTAATTAGGTGCACAGGCAAAGGGGAAAGACTGGTCCCTTAAAGCTGACCCGTTACTTTTGAACTCTGACCCTTGGACCTTGACAGGGCATGAAACCTGTGGAATCCCCTATTAAAGAGGCCCTGTCTGGCCTGGATTGAGACGCTTCACTCAGACCTTAGGATGGAGGGAAGGAGGCTGCAGCATGAAGATGAAAGGAATCAGTGGAAGGAGATATCAGCGCCCATAAATGTCCTTTGACATTGTTCAGCTGTTACACAATCAGGTCTGTGTTTATGTGTTTATTATTCACCAGCCTACAATAAAGCTCTATTTAACTACCTCTCTCTCTCTCTCTCTCTCTCTCTCTCTCTTTCTCATCACGTCACGTTTCATGTCAGTTGAAGAGCATTTAAGTAAATGTTATTATGTTTCTTTAGGCAAATAAAGTCCTACGGCAGTGACTTGCTTCCAAAGGCCGTTGACGGTAAACAGTAAGATTGAAACTAACAGTCAGTCACTCACTCACACCCCTTTCATTTCTTTTAATGACTCAGTAGGTACCACATTCACCTCTAAAACCACAATCACTCAATCTGTTATTCTTATGCTTTGGCCACCCAGCACAAAACTCTGCCATGCACTGTTAAGTTAGTGACATATACAGTGTTGCTCATAGACTGAAAATAATGCTTACATCAACAACTCAACAGCAGCCATGTGTGTGTGTGTGTGTGTGTGTGTGTGTATGAGAGAGAGAGGTGGGGGGGATGGTGAGAGAGAGTGAGAAAGTGGGGGGAAATGTGAACCGACTGTTTACAGTTAGTGAACAGGAAAAGATAAAAAAGATGAGAACAGAAAAAAAAATTGTGGATCAGATATGTGTGAAATTTGCAAGTTCTCTTCAGCACTGGGAGTAAAAAGTGTGGCTGGGTGAAAAACAGTTCCACCTGGCTCTGAGCAGAATGGCCACTATCTATTTTATGGCCTGTGAAATCCTCATATGTTGAGAACGGCCCTCTCTGGACACACGGAAAAAGCGTTTTGCACACACGTACACACACACACTCACTCACACGTACACACACACACTCACTCACACGCACAAACACACACACACACACACATACACACACATCCCTCTAGAACAGCACGAGATACTAAGATAACAGGGTCAGGCTCACAGGGGTCAGAGTTGAGGGGGTATGATCTCACAGAGAACACATGGAGAGGATAAAGAGGGTCTGGTTTCTGTAAAGCGTGAGTGAGGGTGCAGTAATTTAGTAGGTGCGGTAATTTATAAGCTCACAAGAAGACAACCCTGAACCGGAAACACCAAAAGTCATTCCCTGAGCGAGCACAGATTTGCTGTTTTGTGTGTCTGTGTATAGTTGTGTGTATTTGTGTATGTATTTGTGTGTGTGTGTGTGTGTGTGTGTGTGTGTGTGTATGTGTGTATGTGTGTAGCCAGTGAAATCTAAATTCTTTTTCTAGACTTTCATCAATTTTTGCATCAAACCCATATGCTTCTGTTATGCTCGTCTAAGTAAACAGGTTATTTGTCACAGTGTTATGTTCTGTGACTCATTATACAGATTTAAACCATCTTTATCTCATCTAATTTAAAACCCGTTCAACCAAAAAATAAAATCTGTGAATTCCATCAGTGTAACTCACACATAAACAAAGGGTGGTGAATCATCTGTTTCTTCTTCCTGCTGAGAAACCTTCACTGGAATCAGCAAATATGTTCCAGCTCCTTCACTGGGAACGCTGTCCAGTACAGGTTATTAATTCAAGAGATAACACTTTACTATAACAGTATACCGATAGTCGTGCACTAATACACAAATAAATATTTAAATATGAACTAATGATGAGTTATTCACAAACTCATGAAGGGTTAACCTTAACTATGAGGTGAGTCTTATGAATTTATGTGTGAATAACGCCATAAGTACACGCTAGTACGTTTGTTAGTTTAATGTGTTAATTAAAACGAAATGCTCTATGAGAAAGAATGTGAATTAAAAAATTGTGTTATTATTTCTATAATTTGCCCAATGCAGCTGCGTACACAAACATCATTGGATGGCTCTGGATTACTTTCATAGTTTACACTGATAATCTTTATGTTAAGTAGAAAAATGCACTAAATATAACAACAATCATTTCATTTCAACCTATTTTGCATTTCTCTGTAGTACTAGTCAATTTCCCATTGGGATGAATAACGCATCCATCTATCTATCTATCTATCTATCTATCTATCTATCTATCTATCTATCTATCTATCTATCTATCTATCTATCTATCTATCTATCTATCTATCTATCTATCTATCTATCTATCTATCTATCTATCTATCTATCTATCTAGTACATGCTCTGTGTGGCCCAGGCCCGGGACTCTGCTCCTTTACCCACAGGCGTGTAGTTAATACAGCAGTTCATTCACTTAGAAGATGCTATTATCTATTAACATTTAACACCAGTGTCTTCATTAGTTTGGAATTAGTACATGCCTTACTCATCACTAGTTCATATTTAAGTAAGTATTAATTCAGCTATGAGTGCATGATTTATGTACTGTTATTATTAAGCGTTTCCATCTGAGTTGGGAGAATGAGTGTAACCCATCACTTTCTGTATAAACATATACACACACACACACAATACCAGTGAGAAGATAAAAGGACGTACCTCTATTTATTGCAAATAAGCTTGATGATATGTCTGATGTATAGGCATCAGGAATTTTCTCACACATACAGTCATGGAATCTTTTGTACCAGTCTCTACCTCATTCCTCTCTTTTCTTCAGAACTCAGGAAGAAACTTCCTGTCTTATCTGTTTTTTCCACACTAGTGTGTGAAACCTCTACCTTGGAACTCTGAGGCACTTGTCTTTTTTTTCTTCAGTTTATCTGTCTCTTTTCTCCTATTTCAAAGTAGAAGGAAGTGCTTGTAATTTCCCTTTGCTTCCTGCTGAGAGTGACAAAAAACAACAGGATTTGTTCTTCTCCACTTGTGTGAGCCTAAGATACTGTATTTACATTACATATAGTTTAGCTGTCCCAGAGTGTTATAAAAAAAAAAAAGGAGAAGGTTTTCTTCAGACTTCTCTACACACTGGAAATTTGTTGGCAAAAGACCAAGCTGCCCGAGCCAGACTCAAGCAGGCTAACTTCAACTTTCTAATAAAAATGCAAAATGTCTATGGTCAAATGAGTAGTTGAATTGGTCAAAAAAGGAAGTTCTCTTTTGTAATTTTCCCTGACCAATAACCAATAGGCAGTCTATCGGAGAGTCTGTTTACTTAAATTACAGATTGCTAAGCAATCCAGATGTCTTAGATTACATATCTATCTATCTATCTATCTATCTATCTATCTATCTATCTATCTATCTATCTATCTATCTATCTATCTATCTATCTATCTATCTGGGCATTAAACCAGTTGTAGCAGTAATTTAAATGGTCAATTTAATCAGTCTGCTGAAGCATCCTTTATTTTTAACAATCTTAGTGCAACACAATGTACTTGTTCTAAACCAACATTGCGGTTTAAAGTACTTCTGTTTAGCTCATTATATTGTAAAAGGTTTCAAAGCACATGTTCAAAAACGGAAGTGTTAACATTTCTATGGGCTTTGGAGTTTGACACAGATGGCTGAAAAGGAAGAAAAGTTCATGCGCTTTGTTTTGACCAGTCAACATGTGTTCCTAGCACTTTTCAAAACAAAGTTACACCCATGATTTCAAACCACACGTCATTTAACTATCCAGGATGTGCTTGCGTATGGACGTTATTAGATTGAGCCTGATAGGACTTGCTATGCTGAGATCATTGCTAATTATCTCTCTGATCACACAAGTTCAAGTAACATTAGTATGTGTGAGCTTGCGTTTCATAGGCAGAAATAAAACAAGATGACTTTTTCCTGATTTATTTTGTCCCACATTATACATTCTACAATGAGCATGGTGTGGCACACACAAAAAGCCTTCTCAAACTTTCAGAACATATGTACGGTACTGAAGGCTTTCATCTGACAGGAAGTTGGGGGAAAAAAAAATAGACAGTAGCAGGAATAGTAAACAAAAGTATGAAAGGCAGAAGTGAAAGTTATTTGTGAGCGAGACCTGAGTAAGAGCTTTGTTCTTGACTCATCATTTGCACAAGTTATACAAGTCTGGCCTTTAGGCAGTACTCAGGGAGAGCACTGAAGCAGAGAGGGAACATATGCTGCTGTCCATCCAATTTTTAATCCCTGCATTTTTTCCTTCTTTCTTTCCCACGTCCCGAGTGTTAACTGATAAAATTTGGGGGGGATCAAACCTTGTGACTAATCAGCCAAGGCTCGCCAGGGTGATTGTGCATCCTGAAAGGTAACAGATTTTCTTAAGTCTGCATTACACACGCAGGAACATTGCTCTCTTTTTGTACCATGACCCCAGACTTTTATCCAGCGTGTAATATGCCAGTTCAGCTTTTTTTCTCCCAATGATTCAAGTCGAAGTAATCTTAATTTCAACTCTCCTAGAGCAAAATAAATACAAAGATACTCTTTTATACATCCAGACCATTCCAGTTTCGGTTTATTCAAACCAGTCCAGTCCAGTCAGGGCTAATAGAGCTCTCTACACACAGCCAGCTGTGGGGAAGGTACAAGAGAGGACCACAGGGATTACCTGGTAATTGGTGTATTGAGCATTAAATCCAGCACAATAAGTGATCCCACATCTAAAGTGGAAATGATACTGGAATGAAATCACACACATGCTACATTAGCACGGTTTCTTTCTTTTCATCAATGTTCTGTTCCATTCATCCACTCTTTATGGCAACACTGATGTAAATATAAGACACTTTCCTATTGAACAAACTGCCGGAACCTATGTCAACAAAATTGAAACTGTTTTTTTTTCCATTGGCCACAATTCCAGTACAAAAAAGCTCTTATTATAATTTTAATTATTGGTACCTGCACAGCATTAATAAAACTAATGGTCTTGTTGTTTGGGCTAAAAGCCTGAAGCTGATGATTATGCATACTACATCAAACAATGTGCAAAACCATATGCAGAGATGTCAAATGCAACATTTTTTTTTCTCAGCCTCTCTAAAAAGGATGCTCTATTTTGGATCTGTTAAATTTATTTATGTATCAAATACAATTAAAGTTGTCATCTTATTGATGAAGTGGTTCAGAAAAACTTTCTAGTGAGTCTTTTCATCAATTATTTATTTGCTTTTAGTATAAGTTGGATTATCGAATGGACCAGCAGGCTGGGAATGTTAATGAAAACATGTTGTCCATTTTGGACTTGGTTGTTGTGAACTGGAACACTGATGTAGTCACTTTCACTTGCCTTCAAATTAAATTTCCTACATGATCAGCTTCATATGGTTTAACTTACTCAAGTACGGTAATCAGACAGGGAGAAAACCAGGGCACCACTATTATGATGACCATCTTTTTTCTTTTTTTTTTCAAGTCATTCCAGCACAGTGGAGAACTGGAGGAATTCCCCTTGTCTATGACTGAGCAGGGGGCTCATCTACACTCAATAGGACCTTTGTTGCCTTCCTGCCTCTACAGCTCACCCCCATCAGCCACTGTTTGGCAGAGAGAGGGGCCATCCCGCTAAGGCCTTCCCCACTATTCTGCAGTCTTGCTGGCTTTCATATGGTAAAGGCTGCTAATGACTTTACCAACCTCCTCCTCTCAACTGCCCTCATTTAGTAACCCTCCCAGCAACCGCTGCTACCCTAGTAACCGTTTCTACCCTGCTGAAGCTGCCCTAGGGAGTGCTTTTGACTTCCAGTCAGATGAGGTGCAAACGTGGACACGGTGCAGATTCACACAGTGTGAACACAAATGAACTTTTTTTGTACACAACCCAAACAACCCAAACTCATAATATATAAAAAAAACTGGTACAAAGAAGAGTTTACACACAGTTTACAGCCAAACTACACTACACAAACTATGCCTTTTCAGCTCATTTCTAACTGAAAAGCTCCTCTTGTTTCACTTTCATAATCTCAATCTGAAACACACACACACATACACACACACACATAAACTGAAAGCATTAGCCATCTTTGCCAACCGTCACACACACTGACTCACTCTCTGAATTGGCTAAATTAAGATTGTCTTTTATTCAGAGACCTATTTGCATTTGAATCTGTTTTGTCACCGCTTCTAAGGGTGCCACTGAGCTGCTCAGCAGTGCTCGTCAGCGCATGGGACCCGGCTGGCCTGAGCCCCAACAACCGCGGGCAGGCCTTTCCATCCATGAATATGGATGAGCTCCACTCAGGGCTGCTTTCTCACAGTCAGGGAAAGTAAACTGGAGAGAATGGGTGAGATTGAATGGCTTCATGTGGAAATGGAGATCTTTTCAGTAGAGGCCTGTTCAAGAAAAGGCTCACCCACACTGCAAGCTGACAAGATTTAGGGATTAGGCCTGCTCAGGACATTGTCTTGGCAGCATTTAAGAGTCAATGTACATGCCCATACATCTGGTATGGGTCATGCTACTGAGTAGTTTATCATATGCTTACATAATTATTCATACAATATGCACCAGTCATTGAAAAAATACTTTTCATTTCCTACTAAATACAAATTGTACTTACAGTTCAATACTTTGAAACAGACATAGTTTTACTGAAAACGTTTTTGTTTATATTGGTCAGTCTGTTTCAAATAGAATCATAATAGCTTTCTGAGCATGTGTGCTAATGAGAGCATGGAGCATGGGAAAGCAATTTTGATAAGTGGCTGACAGGGAGCTTTTACTTCAACACACAAAGTATAATCTGCATTGAAGGAATGCAGCAAAAACAGGACCTTTAAAGGATCACAGTGTTAAGCCTGCTTAATTATACCAGGCCATGCATGCTAGAGACAGGTTTAAATAAGGTTGAAATGAACCATCATTGACTCTGGCCTGATTTATGTTTTGTGGTGGACAGAGAGAGACCAGGAATGAAAGAGAGGAGGAAAGGGGGATCATTTCAGCTGTATGTTTGGTGATTTACAGTATAAAGATTAGAAAGGGTGTGGGCCTGACTCTGATTGAGCCTACACTCAGAAGTTACTCATTTAGTCCTCAGAGCCAATTATTTTTTCCATAGAGTTTTATTCAGACTTAGTCATACTTCCCCTGACTCATGTGCTTTTCAGAGCCCATCTTTCTGCAGCAGTGAGTGTTAGACATACGCCCACACACACACACACTCCCAGACATTCATTATTTTACACTTGTATATTCATCCTCCCACACACATTCCTTCATAAATTGGCTGATAAGTGTAGCACATTGCGAGAAATATTTTTATCTTACCAGCATTACGTCTGACCAGCAGTGTCAGAACTGCTTTTACAGAAGTGAAAAGTTTTCCCCTTC
The DNA here is from genome assembly GCF_019097595.1 of Hemibagrus wyckioides. Taxonomy (NCBI): domain Eukaryota; kingdom Metazoa; phylum Chordata; class Actinopteri; order Siluriformes; family Bagridae; genus Hemibagrus; species Hemibagrus wyckioides. The sequence continues at coordinate 23,511,532 of NC_080712.1, read as the reverse complement.
CATATGGGCACAGGCACAGTGGGGGTGTCAAATCAGAGCAGGATGTCAGTCTTGTGTTAAGTGCATGGTTTGTTCACAGGAATACTGTGAAATAGAAGCTTATCTTTCTGCTCTTGGACTCACCTAAAAGTAAAAGAGGGGATTCTGATGATGTTTCCTTGTTACTGTGTCCAACAGAGTTAAGCTATGAATCCTGACGCAGCACAGCAATACTACAGAGGAAACTACTTTTCCTTTTTGTATTTATCCCTCTATTCCTGGTTGCCATGCCATTGCAGTTTTGTATCCCTCTTTGCTTGGAGGCTCTGACCCAGGATGCTCCGGCAGTATGGCAGCAGCCCAGCACCCAAACTGAACACCACAACCCTCTTGTCCATTTGTTGGTTGGTCTGGTGGGCAGCTCTGGAAACATGGGGTCATGTAGTGGGCACTGAATAAAGTGGTATGGTTTAATCAAGACCCAGAACCCCTTTCCGCCCCAAAGCAGCTCCCCCTTACCCCTACACCCTAATGACTGACTGTGGCAGGCTGACCTGGTTCTGGCTCGGCACTGGTGGGCCACAACGAGACTCGCTAACCACGTTCCCATGGCCCAGCAAACACAGCCCCGTCATTATGCTTTAATATCCTATAATATAGCCCCTCTTTACCCCCTCAAAGGGGCTGAGGCAGGGGGATTCTGTCCTTGCCACAAATAACAGAGGACACCTAATATTCCCCTCGCTAAATGTGCGCCCAGACCAACGCATAGCTGCCTAACTGCTCACATCCATTCCAGCCCAGCCCGCTAAATATGGGCTAGCGAGAAATGTCATCAACAAGCAGTTTGGGTTAGCCATGCTGGATTTCACAGTAACAAGGGCGAAATGATTACAGTTTCGGTTTACGGCTCTCTCCGTGGGCCTATAAAACTGTTCCTGGGCACTTTGCAGAATAGGATGGGTGTTATGTCATACATATAAGGCTTTGTTAATGTAGAGGTCTGCTCTGTTGCTGCTAAGATACATTTGTTACAAAATAACAGTGTGCAAAATGCAGTAGAGAACATCTGTATCTCAAAGAGTCAATGAACATTTAACTAAAGTTGAACAGGTGGCAGGCCTGGATTGCCTTTATGGCTCTCTGGACATGGTGAACGGATGTGAGCATGTCAGGCCTGAACTATTATCATTCCATGAATAAGGCCTAAGATTCATAGCCCCCCTTTGAGTCATTATATCTCAGCTCTATATTTTAGGCATGTGTGTTCCCATGCATGAATGTATGTATGGGTCCATGATTATATCAGTTATTGGTTTCCTCCTGAATGCATTGTGTAAGTGAATTTATATGTGAGTGAGGGGCTGTGTGTGGGTGTGGGGTGAGGGGGTGGCGGGTTTGTGTGGCAGCAGAAGCAAAGATATCTTGAATATATCAGGTGTCATGGAGTGAAGAGCTCTATTCACAGAGACTGAAGCTGATAAGAGTCCATCTCATGAATTCGGCCTCTGTTCAGACCAAAGGAGATGGAGAAAGCAGAAAGAGAGAGCCGTCTCTCTCTTTCTCTCTCTTATCCTCTCTTCTGTCGAGTGTGAGAAAGCAGTGGGCGATCAGAACTGGGTGGAGGGGTTCGGCTTTAGCATCAGCCTCAAGGCCAACACATTTTAATTAGCCAGATTAGCTGAGAAGCAAAAATAAGCTAGTGGGAGTGAAAGAGAATGAGAGAGAGAGAAGAAAAGGAAAGAATGAAAGACATCAGAGAACTTTTTGAACTTTAAAACAGCAGTTGATTTGTGTTTCACTGTGTTCTTTTGCATGGCTGAATCTATTTTCACTCATACACCAGATGCAAATAGAATTGTTTTTTAACACTAAGCAGTCTGTATGAGAGGCTGTCATGATCCGTAATCTAAAGTTAACTATACATGCCTATATACACACTAACCGACAGTAAGCATGTTACTCTAAAAGTCAAACAAGCCATTTAGCCAAGATGTTGAAGCATTACACAATGTCAGAGCAAATGAGGAGTTTGGGGTAAAATGATTCCTTTACTCTATGAATTATGGAGAACAGAAGTATAGAATCTTTGTTAAATAGACTTATATCCTCACATGAACTTTTGCTCTCCAGAGACTGCTGTGGATTAGGATAAGCATTAACCTCTAAGAGCAAGACCTCTGCTATCCACACTAGCCTCTGACCCTGTGCCCCAGTAGCATATGAGACGTGTGGACATACAGAGTTTGTCAGGTGCATGTATCTCAGCACATGAACAAACAAAACACTGTGTATTAAAACAATGACCCAGCAAGACTGTTCTAGTAAAGTGGAAAGCAAAATTATAGTTTGATCTTCAAAATTCTGCATAGAACTTATTTACAGTCTAAATACCTTTTATGTTGATTACTAATAATTTCATTCAAAACCACTGCCAATTATAAAGAAAAAAATAATAAAAACTAGCTTCAGCCTGCAGATAATATCTATCTATCTATAGCTATCTAACCAGGGCTAAGGATCACATCACATGTGTCATAAAGTAGCAAATAAACTAGATTAGCAACCTTTGTAGCTCACATATATACACCACAGGCAATTAGTTGAAACCATTCAGAGAAAACAGACATGGCACTGCTTCAAGGTTCTGTGTGTAGATGATTAATAAACAAGCAGAAGATGTCATGAGAAACAGCTGTCAAATATAAAAATCTTTACTCTTTGACAGATTCAGCTTTGCCTTACCCATTTGTTTTGACATCATTTGACACCAGGCTCAGGAAAACTGTTTATCATGTACTGTATGAAACCCAACTTCTCCCAAGCTTTCACTTGTTTGCTCAGCATTTGCATAATCCAGTTCAGTACAAATTTTCCACCATTCAGGGCTTTGCCTTCCTCACTGTCTTCCTGTTTGTAGACAGTTTACTGATCTTTTCATGTTCACCCTTTTGCTCACTAGTGGCCTTCTTTTAACCTTATTTATTATTCTAGTTAGAGTCTACAAGGAGCCTCATGAGATCAAGAGTGTCCATATTTTGTAGCCCCTCTAGACTCTGACTGAATTGTTCTGTCTGTACTGCAGTGCACATTTCCAGAGGGTAACATCAGTACAACCTCACCCTATTCCCTTACATGAAGATATCCTTCTGTGCTGTGGACAAGAGAAAAAGTTTTAGGTCATTGCCCAAAGCTAAACTACACTATGACTTCAACATTGTTTCACCATTGCTCAGACTTTGCAACATTTCAGATGATGAAATGATTTGCAACTTACTCGAGCACTCTCACAGAGAGTTGAAGACAAGGGTCTCATTTGTCTTTTTCCAAGGTTGTATTTGAAGTAACCTTTCCATCTTATTCTAATGCCCATTTTAGGTTAGATTTTTAACTAAACAAATCTTGGCATTGTTGTGTGAGAGCTGACCACATAAAAGTTTGGTCCAGTTCCACAGTTCTTCATTCTTCACAATGGCCATAGGCAGGCAATGAAAGAGCTCTGAGAAATCTATGGGCTACAGAGCAGAGGGATCAGCTACACCCTTTAGGAATTGGCTCTTTTTCCACTGACCAGAAATCTTCTCTCACTCTTGTTGCTTCTGACCTCTAACCTCTAACCTTGAGCCTATCTTTCCTTTTGACCCTGACATGTCAACCAGTGCGGTCACATTGTTCTCTCACTCGCTTTCTCCACGCTCATTCATTGCTAGAAGATAAACTGGCTGCTCTGTTCAGTCTAAATGGCAAGCAGCAGTCCACACTAACATCAGGGCTGGGATCTGCATCCACATGCAAAGAAAGGCATATTGTTTGCAGTGAATACTTAAGATTCCAAAAACGAATATACTCTTACATCATGTTCATGTTAAACCCAATTTAAACTTGACAAATTAAAGACTCTTTATATTCTATGTACTCTTTGGTGGTCAAATGCTGCTATTATCCGCTAGTCTTTTGTGTATTGAGGATTGCATGAATATCTGTTTGATGACCAGCACTGGTGCCTTCCCAGACTATCAACAGACTGAAACATGGCTTTTTAGGATTTATTACGCATCTGTACCACAGTGCAGACTGTACCATATACAAACTATAACAATAACAATAATAACTTAATCTCTGACCAGGACTGAGATTTGGATTACACATACATAGGTTTCATTTAACGGTTAGCTTATATGTTTTTAGTTTGGTAATGATATAAGGGTTAGTAAGGCCTAAAGCAGTACCATTAAGCTGACCGAAGGCCTAGCAAGCAGCTGCTTTCTGCATTCTTTCAGTGGATCATTGCATTTCAGAGTGCATGTTAAGGCATGGGAGGGCACACTAAGGAATGGGGACGGGGCACAGCTAGCATAAGCAGGGTATTAATATAAGTCTAATCACTTCACCAATGAGCAGCAAATTCCACTATATTTAGACATACTTGAGTATTTTGGGAAGCGAATCACAAGCTATTATTTACCCCTACACCCCTGTATGTGTATTTCCAGAGTCATGGGGAGGACAGGATTTGAGAAGGAGTATCATGTTGTGCATGTCTAGACAGCAGCAACTGCTGCCAACAGAACTGGCTATACCAATGATTTACCAAAGCCTAGCATGTTGTACAGTTTACGGAAAATCTTTGAAAAGTAACAATTTATTTAAAGTTTTGTTTTTTGATCGTTCTCAGAAAGTCCTATACTGTCTTGAGTAAGTAACGATAAGATAATTTAATGCTAAAATAGACTTAAAGAATATTGATTATTGATGCTATATTACTTTAAAGCTACCTGTAACCTTGTTATAGCCTTACAGTCATGGACTGTATACTGTAAGTGTGATAGCAGTTTATAAATAAATCACTTTAGACATAGCAGGCATGCTAGCCATCAAAAATAGTCCATGGCAAACTTAAACTGAGGCAATTCTGGCTGCTATCGTTTTCGTAAGCACTTATAATGAACAATGTATTGTTAATATCAAAGAACTGACCAAATTTTGAGGCATGTAGGTTTCAGAGGACTTGGAAGAGGAAGAGATCTGTGTACACACACACTCACAAACACACACACTCTCACATAGAGTCCCCACTAATTTTCCATGTCACCCCACTCTTGTAGCACAAATACTGACCCTCTCACTCATTAAGCCACAGGTCAGCATGAGGGTCAGGGGTTAGAGTTCAGGGCAGCACCAAAGACTGGACAATGAGCCAGAAGCCACCTGGTTTAAATCAGGGTCTCCTTTTGCCAATCGTCCGTGACAGAGACCATTACTACAGCCAAATAAACAGGCCAACAGCGAAGGTTTGTGGGTAGCTCAGGAGACATACACAACCCCTTTGGAGCCACAATTCACTTTACCTAGTGAACGGGGGTAATTAATGTTGGACTGGGTGACAGGGCCGGGGGGCAGGGACCAGTGGAAGGGATCAGGGGTAAGGTTCTACTGGTGAAGGGAGATCTTTGTTTCTGCACTCGTATTTCATGGGTCAGACTGCTTGTTTGTTGGTTCAGACTGCTGTGATGGTGTTGATCTGCAGCAGGGGTTTTCTGTGGAAAATCTCTTTTTTTAAATCCTATTTGACAGGGTAGCGGAGCAGTGTTTTGGAGAAAGATGCAGACCAAGCCACACATCCGGTAAGCATGAACAAAATGTTTTGTCAATGGAAAGTCACGGAGTTTTGATCGAGAGTCCATACTTAGTGTCTATGCCTGTTGGCCCTGGTGAGTGTTTATATGAGTGTAGAAGGGTAGGGGCATAAATAGTGGCATAAATATGACCCAGAGAAGTTTCATGACATTTTATGGTCAGTCTAACAGGCCAATGACCCTATAACTGAACCACCCTGTTATTACAGTGACAGTCAGGTCCTGTTAAACCCCAATCACCCATGATAATAACAGTTTTAATAACCCCAGTCCAAAGTCATATTTCACCCATGTTTTGATGATTACATTGCATGAGAGTTGTGACCACGGAAAAAAGGAGACAGGGCTGTGAGTTTAAGAAATGTTTAAGAAACAGCAGAAATGTTTTTTTTTTTCCCTGAGGTACTTGTGCCTTCACATAAGATTATGGCTTTCTTATAGGAAAGAGGTACAGCACCAAAAGTGAAGCTAAAGGGTGCCTTTAGCTATTGAATACTGTTAAATGTTTATTGTTTAGTTCTATATGCTCACACTGAGCTACTTTTCACATAATGTAAGACTTACTGTGCATTCATTATTCAGGAAAGTTGTGTTCTGTGATGAACTATTGCATATTTACACAATCCACAGTAAAATCTAATATCACATAACATGTAATCATGTAATAGCATGTTATCCTTTATTTTCCAACAGCAACCATATGTTTCACACAGACATTTTGTACAGAGCTGTTACAGTGCAGTGGATACAGTATGTGTGAGGTGTAAGCCATTACTCTCCTGAGGAAACAGGATAATTGCTTGTCCTTATGCATTCCATGCCTATGGGAGGTGAGGCTGCCAGCTTTCACTAACACACAGGCCCAGCCACAGTCAGGAGGCTTAGGCTTGGGAATCCACTGGTTTTTGGTTAGCCACATCAGAGCAGATGATTTTAAGCAGGTTGGGCCTCATTAAGGCTCACAAAGATACAGAGACCTGTGGAGAAGACTGGCAGCAGACCCCAGAACACCGGACTCAGCCACCCTTTCATAGCCTGCCAGGCCATCTGGGTAACATTACTTTCTGCTGTCTGCAGCAACAATGAGTCAACTCAGCAGGACCTGCTAGATCTACAAACATGGGATATGACAGTAGGTGAAGCTGAATGTTGACAAACCAGGACCAAATTAGGAGAATCCACATTTATGCATTAGGGGCCATATTCAGATTTGAGTGCTTGATGAGGAATTAATACCAAAATTAAACAGACCTTAGATATATCTACAGACTGATGACAAACAGTTGAGAGGGATGTACACACACTAAAAAAGAGGCGTGTCTCAATTACATGTGAGTTTGACAATAGACTTAATCTGACATTTCTTTGGTATTGATATTCTCTTAAACAACGATCAATATTAAGGCAAGCACCACTGATGTAACACAACCAGCCATGGTAAAATGCATGTTTTCGGCTGTACATAAGCTCCAAAACCTATGGCATGCCATTTGAGGCCATTATTAAATACATCCTAAATTTAACAGCATTAAACTGATTAAAAGTATTATTAAAGACTTTACAGCTCAACTTTTCTCTGAATAAATACGACCTATCCCCCAAATTTACTTGGGTTTATACCTACCGTTCCATCTCATCTTAAGCTTTAACATCCAACCATCTTTTACCTATACCTTCTCCTTTCATCCCTGAATCTTGAGAAATCAATACAGCAGGGTGTGTAAGAGCTAAAATTAAACCAGTATCCCATCCATCCATTTTCTGACTCACATATCTTACACAAGGTCACAGGGAGCCTGGATCCTTTCCCAGGAGACTCAGAGTACAAGGCAGGGGGCACCATGGATAGAGTACCAATCCATTGTAGGCTGCCATCACACACCCATTCACACACAACTGAGAATTTAGATATGGCAATCAGTTTATCTTTTATCAGTTTACCTCAGTTTATCTTTGAACTGGGGGAGAAAACCATAATATTTGGAGGAAACCCCCAAAGCATAGGGAGAAGAGCAGAAGGCAGAAATCAAACCCCCAACCCCAGAGGTGTGTGGCTAATGTGCTAACCACTAGGCCACCATGCTGGCAGTATTGGTCATACTGTACACTCGGTTCACAAATTCTCTCTTCACAACAAAGATTTGAACTTTGATTAACTTTTAATGGCACAGCCATAGTCCGAACTACGGACTCTAGGTGGTGTTATGTGAATGTCTTGCAATCATCTAGATAGGGTATCTCTAAAGTATTTACTGATAATATTGTATTTTTTCTAATGCTATAGCCTTGTAGTATTTTATATCCCTCACATCAAGTGCTGTTTATTAAACTGTTGAATCATAAGAATGGAAGCCATATTGTAACATTAAGACAAGTTTGCAGTGTTTTTCCTAGTAACTACATTACAGGTTTCATGCAGCATTATAATGACAATATACTAGACTCATATTAGATGTTTATTTGGAACCTTTTCCTATTCATATTTTATTTTATCAATCTTTTTCATTTGTTAAATGCATTTTATATTATATTATACTGTAATTGACTATTGCAGGTATCACGGCTGAGTGCTTCTCCTTCGCTAGAGTAGTCTAGTTAACTGGACTCTACTAACACACACACACACATACACACACACACACACAAACACAGACAGACAGGAGCTGGAGTCGGGATGAGCAGTCTCCCAACATACCATATACCACCACTCACTGCTGTTGAGCTTGTTATGTTAAGTAGACCACTGAAGATGACAAGTAGCCTCACACAGGATCATGAGTAGCATAAGAAACATAAAATGGAGCTAAATATTTTATAAACATTGAACATGAAAACATTATTAGGGTAAATGTTACCATTAAGCATTACTGTTCCTCTAAAGGACATTTGAAAAGAGAAAGAAACTGAACAATCACTACACTGCTGCCATAAAAGAGAAGAGCGATTCTATTGTGATTTGCTGTTTCCAATTTAATTTATACATCTATGTTTTGGTAGTCTCCTGCCGGGAAAAGTAATCAAATTTACCACAGGTCTGTAGCAACATCATTATGTCAATGGAAATAATGGCAGATAATGTCGTTTATTTACTGAAGTGTCACCTTCTGTGAATCTTCTCATTCTGTACACACTTCTGGTTTACTACCACATCTCTTTTAAGAGACTAGTCCTTCACCCGACATGCAGTGGATCAAGGCCTGTTTTTTTCAGCACAGCGATAACACACACACACACATATATATATATATATATATATATATATATATATATATATATACACATATATATATACATACATATATATACACACATACCCAATAAACACTCTCTTGCTCTTCCATGCAAGGAACAGGGTGTGAATTCTCACTCCCACAAACCACAGCATTACTCAACATGAAGGCAGTGGAAAATGGGTGACTGTAAACCACATGGAAACACCTGAACATGTTGGTCTGGAAGCAATCCCAGGCCTTCAGGGGAAGATTTGTTTCTCACATCAACGTTGAACTTGACACTTTCTCTACTTCATCATTCAGTTTTGGTTGAACATAACCATAAAATGCTGATAAGATCAAGCCACATACAGTATATATTCCCCTACACCCATTTCTCACATCTACTGAAATATTTCTCACATGCTATTGAAAGACTTGTAACCCTCCACCCAGGGGCAAATTAGCATTTTTGCAGGGCTCACTTTTGTCTTTTCCTTAGCTGCACCCTGTGTGCCTGCTGGAATGCGGTGGTCATTAATTCTGCAGCTTTGCCCAAACAGAGCTCCTGCGGCCTGCCAGCAGTGGGAACGGCTCCCATCAGCCCCCTCATTATCAGTCTTCCTAGTGTCTGCCTCTGTTTGCTCGAGCTCACACAACCTAAATGCTCTCATTTGCATCGGGGCCCTGAGCCGGGTCTTGCTGAGCATTATTGGGTCAGGCAGGGGAGAGGACGCCTCGCTTTGTGCAGCTTTCTTAGAAATGCAAAGTGTGATGACAAGGTCCCCCACAGACCTAGCATTCCACCCCAGATCTGCCGAGTGGACAGTGCAGGAAAACTTATCCCCCCCACCCCCCCACCCCCCCGACACTGTCAGTCTGACCTCTCTTTGAGATAGCTCAAGTCACATGGCTTATCACTCAAATATGGACCAAGTCACGAGGCTAATACAAATCTCTATCTGCTCCATGTTGTGTGTTTCGTTTTTGATCTCTCTAAACTTAACTTTAAAGTTAAATTCGAAACTGAAGTTCATTATGATATGAATGATACAGTTTTCATCCTCCTCTCATTTAAGATCAGACTGATTCAAGATGCTACTTAACTGTCATGACACATCAACGGCTTCATGATGTGTTTTTCATGCTGCTATGATTGTACAACAGAAACACCTCACTGCTGTTTCAAGATGGTGACACTTATTAATACATACATCATGCTTTTACTAATTACAGTTACTAATCCCTGCCTTATGCTATTACTAATTACAGTTACTAATAACTACCTCATGGTATTATTTCCTGAAGAGCCAAACTGTGCATGCCATAAATGTACATTTTCTTCATTTGTAATGTGTCAAATTTTATTCAGGTACCTTGTTATTTCTTGCCTATTATTATTATTATTATTATTATTATTATTATTATTATTATTATTATTATTATCATTATTATTATTATTATTATTATTATAACTATCATTTGTAATATTCTTTATATCCTACAGTCTCTCTGTCTTTCTGGCTGTTAAAATGTACAATTTGCATGGCACATCCAATCCTAAGCAGCCAATGTGTGAGGACAGCTAATGTCCGCCCCAGTCCTTGAATGCCAGAAGTCCACACTACAGTAATAAACATGATTTCTGTAATTAAAATTCATAACCTGCCAAAAGATCATAAATCCCTTCCCTATTAATAAATGAACTGTGTGTGAATTCAGAGCCAATGTTGAATATTTCACACTTTCCATATTGACTCAGTCTGTAACACACACACCATATAAGCGCCGGTACGTACTCCACATAATCAGCATGCACATAATTTAACCATAAGCACACTCATTTGAGTATGTTTTAATAATGGATCTTTAATTTATATAACATACATAGGGAATTTAGTTAGTTGTATTTATTTTTTTAGTTTGTATTTACTGTTAAAACGGTAATGTGTGTGTGTGTGTAAATCATGGCAACCAGGTTACATAACATGAATAATGCATTCATTACAAATTGGTTACTGCTTTTTTTCTGTGTTCTAAAGTGAAACAGGCTGACATAACTGCCCCAAATGCTGCCCTGGACAGTTCCGTGATAGAGAGACAGAAACACAGAGAGAGAGAGAGAGAGAGAGAGAGAGAGAGAGAGAATGAGGCCCCATCCATAATCAACACCATTTCTGCAGTGCATTATGGGAATGGAGGCGTGAGCATATCACCATCAGTGATATAAACCAGAGCACTGACAGGGTGACAAAGTGACCTGATTAATGCATCAGCCTGGGTGTGGAGAGATGAAAGCAGAGACAAAGGGTGCAAAAAAGAGAGAAAGATTGAGAGACTGACAGAAAGAAACCTGGCCAGGAAAAGTTTTGAGTCAGTCTATCTGCAGCTCAGATCGAGGGCCTGAAAATATTTCACAGCTTATGCACTGTAGAGAGGCTTCAAGGGTGTGTGCTGAAGTGTGTATGTGTGTGTGTGTGTGTGTGAGTGTGTTGGGGTGAGGGGTAGACGAGCCTGCCAGAGAGAGAAGAGGGAGGGGAATGGAGCTGGAAATATGTTATGTAATGAACACTCAGGGGAAAGAAAGGCCAGCACCAGAAGAAAAAAAGAGGGAAAGAAAGTTTCCTGTAAAGTATAACAGATTCTTCCTCATCTGTCCTGCTCCCGCCTGTCTTTCTCTAACCATCTGTCGGCCAGACTCAGACCACAGTAAACCCACACATTTATAATCTATACATCTCACAGCAACGCATTCAGTACAAGATCATTTGTGCCTCAGTGATCAAAGATAAACAGACAGCAATATGATATTTCTAATCTAAATTTCTATCAACACTACACTCTGTTACACTTTTTACACTACTGTATGACCTTACATCAAGCACTGTTTGAGGATACACATAATCTAACTTAAAAATCAATAAGTTCTCTGTTTTCATTATTACGGTATGCTGCATTACTGTATATATGAATGATATCATTGATTTCTAATCACCCTAACCTTTTTTAACCTTTCAACAACTTTAAAAGCAACTCCAGGCTGGATAAAGACAAAGTAGTTGGACATAAAGAAGATAGTTCTGTCATTAGTACTGTATAATGGCCTGTCCAGTTACCTGACCTCGGATGTCTTGGATCACAAGGAGTGAAAGAGGAATCTAGTGATTCCACAAACCTCTGGCAAGTCCTGGACGAAGCATGGCAGAGCATCTCTGAGGAACATCTGGAAAAACTGACTGTTCTTATGAACAAAGTGTGTGTAACCCATATATTTTTCTTTTTTTCTTAAGAGAAACTGAATCAGTTTTACTTAAACTCACGAGTAACATATTTAAATGTATGTTTTGTTTTGTTTTTCAAAATATATGCAGTAGATTAATATTTCTATTCTTATTTAATAAAACCATTTTGAAAAGGTATTTGATTCCAAACTTTTCCTGTATTATAGTCACTGGAACCTCATTCAGAGATAAAGATACGTCTGCTCAACTCATTTAACCGAAAATATGCAAGTTAAAGAATCATAATTTTCATAACCACTACAGTTTAAATTCACATGTAAGTTTAGTGCCCTTTGTGTTATTGCAACCTTGTACATGGAAGAAAAATGGGAACTAGACTACGGTCAGTGACCTCTTCCTGCAGTAGCCACATACAGCAGAAGGCTGTAAATGGAAAGTCTGTGAAGATGTACAATACTGTCAGTCAGGTAAGTACTGCAAGTCGCAGCCTGAATTAAAAATGCTGAAGTAGCTTATGGTAGTTTGCTAGTAACAACTAGCTATTTATTTATATAGATATTTGCTTAGTAAGTTTTTTCGACACAAACACAAACTATGTGTTTGGGACTGACAAAACAGAAGCACATGTTTTGCTCAATGACTATATTAAAGCTAACAGAAAGGAGTGGAATTGGCAGTAGTGCCGTTATTTTCTGAACAGCAACTTTCAGATATGAGCAGTTTCCTAAAGCAAATGGAATTGAAATGTTTATGTCATATGGAAGAGCATGCAAAACAGACACCATGTTCTTTCTAATATATTTGCAGTAAATGAATGTGTTTGGAGAAAAGCAGCATATTTTGCATATTGCATGACCATTGAGAACTTGAAGCATCAAATTGGTTGGGTTTCGTTAGCAGTGTATGTCCCCTAAAGTCAAAATGAAACCTAAGTGCTATAGTTATAAAATGTTAACAGGCTGGATCTCACCAGAGCATTGGATTTGTAGTTTGTATTAGTAGAGAGCACGTCTCTACATTCCTGCAGTGTTTAATAAGCTCAATAAACCAGGTATTTACTTGCCTCCTTTGAAATCAGCAGTGCATGTCTGGAGCCTAGCAGGCCTTGGGAGGTCACATTCTTCTATTACATTACTTCCACATCTCTGCTTTTCTGTTCTTAACTTATCACAGCATCTGGGAACTCCCTCCTTAAATTCCCCTATTATATTCTCTCATTTCTAATCTGAAGAGTGAGAATAGGCCACGTCTACAGAAGTGGAAAATTCTTTAATTATGGGTCACTCATTTCTATTCCAACTTGTTTATGTTATGGAGCACCAGCAAGGTGAGAAAATGCTGTTCTCTGGTTATATGTATAGGAGAGAATGGGGGAAAGTTCTGAGTTGTGCTCTGTAGCCCATAATTAATGGACTCTGATGGAGGCTCTGGACAATAAGGCCTTTTTAGTGGAGTGGGGCCCAGCTCCTACGGGTGCAACAATGAGCCCCCGTCGTAACTTCTGCCATTTGGGACAGAGGGGGAAACCCGGGCCCTGCCGAGGCAAGAGACACTATGGCCCAAAAAACAACGGGGAGGAATCAAGCCATGGCTGACTGTCTGTAAACTGGATTAGAGGATATAAAAATGAACGGCAGGGAAAAGGAAAGAATAGGATGGAGTCGAGAGAAGGAGAAGAGAGCATGGCAGAACAAAATTCATCAGGATTGTTATTTTGAACACAGACCTGACAGTGTCTTTAACCTTTCCTATAGGTAAGGAGCAGAGATGATGGTAGAGAGCTCTGCTGAAATATGCACTTATAATGACAGAAAGCTGCAATTCTTATATTAAATGTCTTTTATTTGTCTTATCTTATGCCTGAGGTCAGTTATAGAGGGGAGATCGGTACAATCTGGTTTTCCAAAAGGATCCGTAAAGATAAATTTTAAAAGAATTTTTGCAGATTAATAATGCAATAATGTAATATTTTTTCTCCTCTAGTTTTGGTATGATAAAACAGCTGAACACAACTCCAGCTTATTCTCAGTAAACTGTGGATGATTGAAAATGTTTCTTTTCTGTGTCACTTTAATGTGTGGCACTACTGTAGTGCTAACAAACCTAAAGATTGTGAGATATACTATGTATAATGAAAATGACTAAATATAAATCCACTCATATGAGAGAAAAAATGACTAGAAAAAGAAAGAAGAACAAAAATTAGGCAGATTTTCCCCAACCGGCTTACTTTATTTATTTTTATTTATTTTTTGCTAATTCTCTCTTGTCCACTAGGTGACACTGTGGTAGTCTGTGTGAATGTGAATGTGGCCTAAGCTCACTTTCAGACTCACACTGACATATTGTTTGAGGCATTTGTATTTTTTAAATTCAGCCAGTTTGTCTGTGTGTCTGATACATCTGCTTTCCATATAGTCTGCCACTTAATGCTTGAGACATCGCACAGTCACAGATTACAGTGAGCCTGTAGAAAAAGTACTGTTAGGTGTGTGTGTGTGTGTGTGTCCTTGACCTTGGTCCCTGGCATTACATGTGGGCATTAGATTGAGGCACACACAAATACGTGCCCAACACACACACACCTTCCACAACCTATTTTTAGCCATGAAGGCAGATGGACAGGTGCTGAAATAGCAGATAGCACAGATACACTGCCAGTCAGTCTGACAGACAGCCCAGAAGTGTCTCATATACATATACACACGTGCACACACACACACATGCAGAAGAACAGTATTGTGCCTTCATTGAATTCTGATAACCTGTAACCACTTCCTCCACTAACAGAAACAGTACATACATACATACCTGTCCGGGTTTGCATTGCTTTTGCATGTTCTCCTTTGCATTATTTTCATGCCTGTTCCATGTCTTTTCCCCATGAAATTTTCTTACACATATGTTCATTAAGCTCTCTTTTCTATTGCTTGAGTAAGAAGGTGTCCTGTCTGAAGCAATAACACATACAGTACTTGCCATGATGAAATATTCTTGTAATGAACCACTTTGACTGTAACCTAAGTTGTGTGAGTATCTCATATCTCATATTACAAATCCTAGATTACATCTTTACAGCGTTCATGTTGTGCTTTACCTACTTAGAGCAAATAACTTTGTTAGACTTCCAAAGCACACTTTTATTACTCCATGTTTTCAAATCTTACTATTGTAGTGTTTTGGAGGGCAGGACCGAACAGATGGCTTTCAGGAAATGATTCAGGGCTCAGACAACATTTTACGAGTGGTGGTGATAAAACTATGCCCGTATAGTGATAATGTGTAAACCTATAAACTGAAACATAGAGCATGTACTTATAGAACTTGGATTTTCAGGGTGTGCTAGAAAGTCCACATATTTAGGGCTTCTGGAAATCGGCATTAAGTGGAATTGTTCTACTCTCATAGTCTTCACCTTGGTCTTTGGGGCCTTGTGGATTGAGGTTGGGGCATTTGGGGTTATTTATTGTATTTTTTATTTTTATTTTTTATGTTATCTAAAATTTAATACCGCTGCTTGTCACTTGCTGTCTGTGCCAATGTCATATGAGTAGTGTATAAACAAACCTGACTGAAATTTACAGTTATGTCATCAGATTCCATTGTACAGGAGAGGGCGAGAGAGAGAAGCAGAATTTCATCGATAACATCAGCGCATACAGCGCTCTGTATCTTCCTGAATAGTTCGCACCTGGTTGATGTCAGAATGGCAGAGTAATCACAGGTTACTAGCATGTTTAGTTGACATAAGGTTAAAATAAACAAGTGGCCTGTACGGTGAAGCAGAAAGCATGGTGACCTGGGCTTAGACGAGGATAGTAGCAGGTCAGAGAAAATGTAAGAGATACAGAGAGATTATATGACTGAAGTTTTGGCACTGGGTTTGAGTTACTGTGTCTGCACCTGTGAATCTTAACCTCGAAGCTGACCAAAATGTTTCTCACTCATACACACACTCACTTCCAAGGGACTGACATTACATCTCATCTGACTCCTGTAGTGTGTGTATGTGTGTATTTATGTCATCTGTAATTGTTCTAATGTTAGTATGTTTACATTTTTTTACTTGCCTGCTTGTGCCCCTCATATTTTAATAGCATGTATGTGTTTATAAGGAACCACGCATTCGAGTGTGAGCATAAAATCCTCACATCCCTATTTAAATCTTCAAGTATTGCCCTTTCCCCTAGTATACGATTTCAGGAAGCACATCTTGCCAAACAGTCACACACACATGCTAAGATTAGCTTTGTCCAGTGTACGCCTGCCCATGTACACAACCACGTCGTCCACTATTGGGTCCTGGAGGCAAGCGAAACAGTGATGAGATGTATTTAAGGAAGAGAAGGTATGGTATCATATATGGGGATGTAAATTTGAATATAATCATATAACTTGAATGAAATTGCATATTATCATCTTCCAGAGTTGTTTCTCCGACAATATTATGGCGTTCTTGTGGGAAACCGCATATGTCATTAGGAGCAGGTAACTTTGCCAGTGTGTCTTGAAACGTTGGTCATTTGTGTGTGTGTGTGTGTGTGTGCTATCATCCTGTCACTAGACATTACTGTCCTGTCTTTTGTATGCTTCAGGTCTCTGTGAATAACAGACTCATTGAGCATTTAATCCGTGTGTATGTGTGTGTGTGTGTGTGTGTGTGTGTGTGCATGTGGATGGGTGTGCAAGGGAGGGCGGGAGTTTCATGGGTATCAGAAAAGACCCTAGAATATGTTTTTGCCTCGACAAGGCCTTTGTGTCAAGAGTTTTGCACAGACTGGAACGAGGAAGTCAGGTTTCAGGCTTTAATAGGCAGGCTTGCACAATGTGTGTGTGTGTGTGTGTGCGTGCGTGTGTGTGTGTTTCAGGCCACACGTCAAACCAGTTGTCTCAGACTTCTGTGAGGTTTGACCATGCATGCATGAAGAGTTATTTTTTCTGGTCCCCTTCCTCCTCTTTGTCCAGCATGGTGCAGTTGGTAATGGGATCAGAGGGCCACCATCACTAATGCAGACGAAGTCGAGCAGAAGTGCTGCCAACTTTGGTTAAATGCAACAACATCCATGGGACAGGTGCATTGTCGCTCCATGAACCTCCTCACCCCCTTCTTTTTTTTTCCCTGTTCATTCATTTAGGCAGAACGCATCTCTGGAAAATCACAATATAAGTGCATACGGACAATATGAGTATTAAAATTTACCAAATTCAATGTACATTTACACAACAATAGCAATAATTAATGATAAGCCTAAGACAATATAAGACGCCCCTTCCAAAAAGCTGGAGCTGGAGTTGGTTCTGCTGACATCATCTGTCCTGGCTCATGATGGATAATGATAAATTGTACATTTTAAATGTATACTTAATGAGCAAGCAAGATACTAGGAAGAAACCTCGAAAGGAACCAGACTCGAAAGGGAACCCCAGGGCAACCAGTGCTATTATACATGTTTTTCCCTTCTATAGCTCAATCAGCTGTTCAATGATGGAGATTTAAGTGTAAATCTGTGTGTATCAGTTGAGGTCCAAAGCCATATTCATGATTTCTAAATGGTACAATCCACAGCAATCATATGTATTTCCAGACTGTCCATGTGGAGCCATCTTCAGCAACAGCACACAACCTCTAAGTGATGAGACTCCAGCCAAAAGATTTATAAGGCCATTTTATAATACATGCCTTAATTTTGATTAAGCTACTGGTGTAAAATGGAAGCTTTCTGAATTAACAGACAACATGTTTGAAAGAGAAACCTTTCTGCTCTGATTGTTTGGAGAGTGGTATACCACATTATTCTGTTCTGTTCTCTTTGTAACAGTGCCTAAGCACTAGAGTTTCACCTCTGAGGTGAGAAGAACCACACCGTTCTGTTCCAAAACATTTCTTATATAAAAGTCACTGAAGTCACCTACTTGGTGTCATGAAGCTAAACACTATAGAAACAGTATAGAAATTCAGTAATTACACTGATCCCTAACAATTAATGGCCAGTAATTATATGCATACTACAGTATATGTTTGTGGACATCAGATCATGACACTCAAATGTGCTTTTAAAAATCCCATATCACTTTAAGTTCTCTCTTTGTTATTATAATAACTTCCACTCTTCTGGGAAGGTTTTCCACTAGATTTTCAAGTGGGGGTTTGTTCATTTAGCCAAAAGTACAGTAATGAAGTTGGGCACTAGTGTATGGTGCCTGGTGCACTGCCAGTATTCCAAATAATCATGGCAGGGAACTGTGTGTAACGGAGGCCAGTGGTAGGTGCTGTGCAGGTAAACCTTACTCCCCTGATCTCAAGAGGCGCACTAGCAACTGATGCTAGTGGCTGCAGTCTTTAGCCTCCTTGTTACTGTGCCCGCTTCCATGCCGGAGACCAGGGTTGGAGACCTGCTTGGAGTGGGTGCATGTCGGACCTGGGAGGGTGTTACATGTGCAGGCCATTCGAGTTCTTCCACTCCAATCTTGACAAACAAGGGCTTTATGGAACTTTGTGCACAGGGGCATTGTCATGCTGGAACAGGTTGGGACTGTGGCATCCTATGTAATTAATTCCTTTCAGCTTTGTGGTAATGTTTTAAGGAAGAACTACATTTATTATTGGTGTGATAGTGAGGTATCCATCATACGTTTGACTATAAAGTATGCATGGCTTGTCCTTAAAGTAATTTCAATATAATCTTCATAGCAAACTCAAAATAGGTCAAATGTAAAGCTAAATTAAATGTATATCTTTTGTCTCACTTTAGTTTAGTTTAGTTTAGATAGATAGATAGATAGATAGATAGATAGATAGATAGATAGATAGATAGATAGATAGATAGATAGATAGATAGATAGATAGATAGATAGATAGATAGATACTTTATTGATCCTGAAGGAAATTCCAGATATCCAGCAGCAACAGAGAGAGTAACACAAAAACAGGTTGTAGATTGCACACTGTATGTTACATATAGTCAGTATACACAGGGTAATGTGAAAACTGAAAAAACCTACAAGATATATAAGAAGCATATAAATAAAATAAGAGTAATAGGAGAAATGAGGTTAATTGCAGTGCAGCCCTTGATGTGCAATTTTATATGTAACAAAGTGACAGTGCAGATAGTATTAATTGTTCAAATACCTAGGTAATTGTACAAAGAGCAGCATGAAAGTTACAATGAAATTGAGTCTGTTTGTAATGGCAAGATATGCAATACGTATACTATGTATATATATACTGTGTATATAATTCACAATATGCTTTAAAAACATGCATAACAGTATATGTATAAAAGTACATGATAACATAAATAGATAAGTGCGACCTAGACCAAGCCGTAGTAAGTGTGTTATGTAAGTGCACACAGGCTCATCTGCACAAAGTTGCATAGCAAGATGCACGTACTACACACACACACACACACAGGTGATTACTAGGAGCTGTTATTCTACCGGAAATCTGTGGCAACCTGAGCGGGCGGTATCAACATAAACACCTACGTTGACACACACAAACACACACCACACATACATATACAGGTTTGATCTGATCAGTTCTGTATGTGTGTGTGTGTGTATGCAGCTGGCAGAGGAATCTGCTTTTGCATCTTTCACGTCAGCCGACTATGTGTGCTCTGCATCTGATTTACGCACTTTGAGGTTTCTCAGCTCAACAATACACACAGTGGCGTGACAGCACAAGGTTTTATCTCACCCCACCGACTTCCTCCCGTTACACATACACACACAGTACACACAATACATCCATATCCTACGCTCAAAAAAATACATTATCCAGGATGTACAGTGTGATGGTTCACAAGCGTATACAGTTTGCAACATCAGCCCTTTCAGGTTGTGTTTATCTTATTGTTTATGTGTCAATGTGAAAGTGTAGTTTTTCTTCTTTGCTTTCTGTGACGTTAAATACATTCATCTATGTACTGGCTTGTATTTCACTCCATGGTCTTGGATGTTATGATGTCTTTCTTCATCTTTCTGTATACTTGTATATGGGTTACATTACATTACATACACAAACTTTATGTTTTTCATCTTGTGTATCTTGTTTATCTCTGTCTAGCTGTCTGTTTGTATGCAGATTTATAGATAAGTACGCTATTCGCTTTCCTGCTCTCAACCCTTCAGAGTTAGTGGTTAATCTCCAACTTGTTATTTCTCTGCACACGACTTGCATTAATTTTGCACTCTGCAATTTGCTATTTTCTAGTTTCAGTTTGGAAAATCTCCAAAAAAAAAAAAAGTACCATATGTCTGACACAATGCAGATTTCCATGCAGCACTCGCAAACTGCTCTGAAACTTTCACATCCACAAACACAACATGCACAAACATGGAAAGAAGCTGAAAATAAAGATTCAGTAAGCTATGCCAGAATGTTTCCCGTAACCAGTGAGCCGCCTTTACAAAAAGGAAACTTCGGAGCAAGGTGTACTCACTGATGTTATCACAGTATCACCCTTTGCTGTTTCTCAGATCGGCTCTGTGGTTATCTGCAACTTGTGGTTGACAACACATACTACTCAGAATCATGCTTTGAAGAGGTTTTGGTGCTTCACCATATGCGATTGTGACAGTTTCCTAATTCATGGTTTTACTGTTAAAACATGGATCACACATAACATCTTGCAAAACAGAGCATCCTACAGTTTTGGCCCTTTCAGGATTGCTCCAAAACACATTTTCTCGTAACACGTCCGTGTCGACTTCCAGCACGAAAACTGAAATTAAAACAGCAGACTGTTCCACCCTGATGTTTCATATTCTTCAGGTTCTTTCCCTAATCTAGCCTTTTTTTAATCATCAGAATTTGTCATCACCATGTCAGAAATGTTAAGTCAGAAAAGGTATGTTTCACATCAGACACCAGTACCATCTTGGGGTCTTCATATTTTCCTGTCACCACACCCTGAGGAGCTATGCTCCTATATAGCTCAGACTAGCTGATAATGTTCAACCGGTTCAGACGGATGTTTGGGTTTACATTTCATTGAGAACATTGTGTTCTTAGTGCTTCAACAGCATAAAGCACATACAGTGTGTACTTCTGAAAGTAGAGCCACCAGCTGTTTGATAGAGGAGGCTTCTACATGGTTCTACATTCTATTAGATCATTTGTTCCTGTGTTTGGTCCTGTAAATGTGGTCAGTTGTTTTTCTGTGAATAATCTTATGTCCCTTATATACCTATAACCTTATATATACTTATATATTAACATTTTGCATAAGAGTTCATATGTCTACATGTTACCTAAATACATCCTTCATAACAAATGATGTACATACACTATATTGCCAAAAGTATTCGCTCACCTGCCTTGACTCGCATATGAACTTAAGTGACATCCCATTCCTAATCCATAGGGTTCAATATGACGTTGGTCCACCCTTTGCAGCTATAACAGCTTCAACTCTTCTGGGAAGGCTGTCCACAAGGTTTAGGAGTGTGTTTATGGGAATTTTTGACCATTCTTCCAGAAGCGCATTTGTGAGGTCACACACTGATGTTGGACGAGAAGGCCTGGCTCTCAGTCTCCGCTCTAATTCATCCCAAAGGTGTTCTATCGGGTTGAGGTCAGGACTCTGTGCAGGCCAGTCAAGTTCATCCACACCAGACTCTGTCATCCATGTCTTTATGGACCTTGCTTTGTGCACTGGTGCACAGTCATGTTGGAAGAGGAAGGGGCCAGCTCCAAACTGTTCCCACAAAGTTGGGAGCATGGAATTGTCCAAAATGTCTTGGTATGCTGAAGCATTCAGAGTTCCTTTCACTGGAACTAAGGGGCCAAGCCCAGCTCCTGAAAAACAAACCCACACCATAATCCCCCCTCCACCAAACTTTACATTTGGCACAATGCAGTCAGATAAGTACCGTTCTCCTGGCAACCGCCAAACCCAGACTCGTCCATCAGATTGCCAGATGGAGAAGCGCGATTGGTCACTCCAGAGAACGTGTCTCCACTGCTCTAGAGTCCAGTGGCGGCGTGCTTTACACCACTGCATCCGATGCTTTGCATTGCACTTGGTGATGTATGGCTTGGATGCAGCTGCTCGGCCATGGAAACCCATTCCATGAAGCTCTCTGCGCACTGTTCTTGAGCTAATCTGAAGGCCACATGAAGTTTGGAGGTCTGTAGCGATTGACTCTGCAGAAAGTTGGCGACCTCTTCGCACTATGCGCCTCAGCATCCGCTGACCCTGCTCCGTCAGTTTACGTGGCCTACCACTTCGTGGCTGAGTTGCTGTCGTTCCCAAACACTTCCACGTTCTTATAATACAACTGACAGTTGACTGTGGAATATTTAGGAGCGAGGAAATTTCACGACTGGATTTGTTGCACAGGTGGCATCCTATCACAGTTCCACGCTGGAATTCACTGAGCTCCTGAGAGCGACCCATTCTTTCACAAATGTTTGTAAAAACAGTCTGCATGCCTAGGTGCTTGATTTTATACACCTGTGGCCATGGAAGTGATTGGAACACCTGATTCTGATTATGTGGATGGGTGAGCGAATACTTTTGGCAATATAGTGTATATCATGACATAATCATTTCCTTACAAGTCTAACAGGCTTCAAGACTAGAAATGTCAGACTATGTATCAAGGTTGCATAACATCAGACATGGCATAACATGAGCACATGAGTCTGTGTTATGACACTTTCCATTTGACTGAGTTCATATATGAAACACCTTAGAAGCGATATGGACTAAAGAATGTGAGAAGGTGAACACCTGACCTTCACACCTATATGTGTTTCTTTACATTGTATCCGGAATTGTATACTGCATCAATAAAATCTCCCTTTACTGAAACTAAAAGGCCCAAACCTAACTTAGACCCTAATGAAATAACAAATTACAGACCAATTTCAAACCTATCTTTATATCTAAAATATTAGAAAAGGTGGTGTCAGCACAAGTATGCTTCTTCTTAAAGGAAAACAATATCTTCAGTCAGGTTTCAGGCCCCATCATATCACAATCACAAATGACCTATTTTTAGCTTCGGACCAAGGATGCATCTCAATTTTAGTCTTACTTGATCTTAGTGCTGCATTCCACACTATAGATCATAATATGCTTGGAGATCGCTTACAAAATCACACAGGTATACAGGGACAGGCATTAATATGGTTTAGATCCTACCTGTCTGATTGATACCATTTTGTAGATTTAAATGGAGAACTGTCCAGTGTAATGCCAGTGAAATTCGGGGTCCCACAAGGGTCTGTTTTAGGACCTCTGCTGTTCTCAATATACATGCTTCCCTTAGGTAACATCATTAGAAGACATGGGATTAGTTTCCATTGTTATGCCAGTGTGCCAATACCCAGCTATATATCTCATCAGAACCAGATGAAATATCTAAATTGTCTAGATTAACTGAGTGTGTCAAAGATATAAAAGATTGGATGACCTTTAATTTTCTATTACTAAATTCAGAGATATTACAAAAAAAAAGAGATATTACTTATTGGTCCAAAAACCAGTACACAAAAGCTCTCAAATTTCAGCTTGCATTTAGAAGGATGTACTATTACTACTAGCTCAACAGTGAAAGACCTGGGCGTAATATTAGACAGCAACTTGTCCTTCATCATTATTATTATGACATATTCATATTTCCAATATTAAATAGTGCACAAAGTGAGGTCATGAACATGGTCATGAACATGCCCCGGTTGATGTGGAAGAACTCAAAAGAGCTCTGACCTCAAACCCATTTAACGTTTTTGGGATGAACTGGAACCTCACCCCAGGCCTTCTCACCTGACATCAGTGCCTGACTCTTGTGGCTGAATGAGCACACAAAAATCTTCTAAACACAAGTGGAAAGCCTTTTGAGAAGATTGGAAGCTATTATAACAGCAAAGTGGGGACTAAAATACTGTGTACCTGCTTAGACATATGCTACAACCTCCACACATCTAAAAAGGATTTTCACTAGAATTTGGATTGCCACTCTGGGGATTTGTCCATTTAAATACAAATGCACAATAGGTCATGCATGAAAAATGTTCCAGTTTATATTCTCTGACTTTAAATCATGCATCCCTAAGCTAAGACAATTTAAGGCATCTCGAATTTTAATAATATAGCCAGAAGTGCATATCTACAAAGCCAGAGCCTGTTAAGCCTGTTAGTCAGCCCAGAAAATTGGCTTATGTCCAACAAAAACTTGGGTGTTATGTCAACTTGTCATTAAAAGTCCCTTAATAAATGTTTATGTAGGTTAAAGTCAGTTGTCATAAAGATCTTATGTTGGTGTCATGTAGTCTTATTAACACTGACAATAAGCAAAGTGTTATATATTGGTATTTCATTGCTGCCAATTGTGCTTGGTGTATTTTTGTCAGTTGTGTACTCCACCGAAAGGAAGACAATGTGTTATGACAGACATAAAAAATGTGTCTTCCCCCTAAATTTCCCCCAAATTTAATTTTTAAGTTTCAGTTACATCGAATCCAGTACTGCCACATGTTCATGTACACCAACACACACACACACACACATACCCACACACACCTTCCCTGCCATTTCATACCCAGAGAGGCCCCTATTGTTCCAACCACAAGAATATCGATTTTTTACAGCCCAGGCATAACAATGCACCCAAGCCACTCAAGTCCATTATAAACTCGCTTTACAAGTGCTAAATGAATGGGATAGGTAGGTGCGCTTGAAAACAGGGCCCTAAGGAAAAGAGAAGGGGAAAGTGACATGACAAAAGGGCTGTGCAGTAAGCTTCCTCTTGTATCTGTGGTAGCTGGGCTGAAGCAAGCTTTGATGTAGTAGTAGCCAGGGGAGGGTGGAAGGGTGGATGGACGAAGTGTGAAGGCCATGGATAAGTGACCTAAAGGGCTCCGGAAGTGGAGAGAAAGGAAATCACATCCAGGCAAATGTATCTTCCCCTTTTACATAGGTGACACACACAGATTCAAATGATATACTACACACACTATGAGAAAAGTCTTCATCACACAAACATCCATTTGCTGATGTTCAAGTTCAGCATCTCCTACTCAATGCTATAAAGTGGTTTCAGTGTAGGAGTGCAGACAGACATAAAAAGTGCCCTTGGAAATAACTGATCTGTACTTTTATTTGAACTGATGAACAACTTATCTTGCAGTTCCTGGACATGTAGCATGCATCTGTTTCCTTTCATAGAACTAGTATGTAAATTAGGTGTTATAGCAGATTTAGCACTGATAAAGTCTGATTCATTTTGTGCAAATTGCAGTGGAAAGCCCATTGTTTTAATCAAATAATATTCACCTCCTTTGAGGTCTCACAACCCACCTTACTTAGCAAGAACTTAGCAGAAATTGATTCATCTGCTAGAAGAAGAGTATGGTTAATTTTGCTGGTGTTTATGTTTGGGTGGAATGGGATGGCTGAGGTTTGGGTTAGTCTTGGTTGAGAAGTTAGCTATGGATTGTTAGTGTAGGTACAGGACAGAGAAAACACACACACAAACACACACACAAACACACACAGTATCCTTCCAGTGACACAGTAATCAATGCAGTTAATTAATATTCATAAATCTATACTTTAATAAGTGTACCCAAAAGAAACCTTTAGGCTCCAACTATCAGTCATTCCTATCCTTGTGGGGACATATTTGGTCTCCACCAAGCTATCAAAACCCTAGTAAAGCCTGTCACCATCATGCCTGATGTTCATATCTCTAATATTCATAACATACATATATACATCTTCACAGTTCACCCCTTTTTATCAACTTATCATCCACTCCTTTTTATCTTCTCAATGTCACAGCCCTAGCCTTTTAAACTGAAACCTCTCCATGAGACCATCACCATAAACTTGACTCCCTGCAGCTCTCTGTCACTCACATACTGACAGGGGTGAAAAAGGGAAAAACAATAATGCTTGCCTCCTCTCTCAGCAGGACCAGTGATTTCCATTAGAAGGAGAGGGACAGACTGAAAGAGGCAGACGTGAGGGATGTGAGGTGTCCCAGTACGGTACGGGGGCTGTAAACACTGTAAGGCTATCACCATGGCAGCCGGTGCAGTATTACCAGGCATCTGCCCGACCTCCCAAAGCCAAGCGCCCCCTGTAAATGCCCCCACTTGGCCCTCGTTCTCTCTGTTCGGCCTCTCACTGTTGCCCAGCAGAGCAGATGTGCACAGCAGAGCTCCCTGGCCTTGCATGAGCGATCCCTTGGGTCTGGAGGAGGAGGGGGGAGCAGAGTGTGGGTGTGTGTAAGTGTACGTGTAAATGTGTGCGTGTGTGTGTGTGTGGCAGGGGCCCAATGTACCCTTGAAAAACATTGTGCAACCAAGGTCTGTGCTTTCCGAGCAGTCAGTTTCTGTGGACAAAAAGAAAGAGCGGGAAAGTGTTAAAGGAAGAGAAAGAGAGAGCAAGAGAGACAGACAGAGAGAGAGAGAGAGATTGGGGGGGTGTAAAGGAGGGAATGGAGCAAGATGAGGAAAACAGGTGGCTTTCAATAGTGCTCCACTTTTCATAAATCTCTGCTGTGTGTGCAAAGCCATCAGTGTGAGGCTGTGCGCTTATGCCATGTTTGCTTTGGCCAAGCTGTAACTCTACCAAGCTGTAACTCTAATGACTTTATCACAAACACCCTGGGACGCCGGGTTTCATTTGACCATGGAGCTGCACCCAAACACTTCACTGCTCCTGCACTAGGCTGAGATTGTTTTCACATGCTATATGTGTTATTGCTAGATAACAAAAGTTATTTTCAGGAAAGGAAATGTTTTCAAGCACAGCTGAGAATGAAGTAGCAGAAGCATGACTGTTTTGGAGCAGATATAATGAAAAAGTGAAATCTCAAACCTTTGCTTACCTTTCCACTAATTCATTACACCTTTACCATGATGGTAATTAAAAAGCTTTTTTTTCATAGGCAGATTAAGGCAAGTCCTTGACAACAAAGTTATTTCAGTAGAGAATTGCTATTCATTGTAATTTAGATAATCATTAAGCTTTGTGCTTAGAAAACCGGCTTAAGACCGAATGATTTAGTTTTCCATTTTTCCATAGACACTGGAGCTGTAAATGAATAATGAAAATGGGTTAGCAGACATTCACTGCATGGATTGTGACTTTGTGGCACATGTGAACCACCCGGCACTAAACCGCCTAAATCAAATCTAAAGCCCAAGTAGAATTAATCTTTTTGACTGTAGCGCATTCATTTCAGACCCACCATTGATCACCACCTGACATTTTAAGAGGCTCAGTAACGGCTAGCATCTGGTGCTAACTAAAATATCCAGGCTATAGTGTGAGCTTGGGTGGCATTTCCCTGTTTTGTGAGGTTCAAGTCCCTGAATTCTGCTCTACAGACGCCCAAACTGACTTCTCTGACCTTGTCATGTACCCTTCTGAATAGGCCACCAAACTAGAGCACTATAACTATGAACGAGTGCGTGGTATAGCGCGTGTGTGTGTTTGTGTGTGTGTGTGTGTGTGTGTTGTTCAGGGACAAGAACAGGTTGTGTGAGCCAGTGGATGGCTGTAATCCCAAACTTCTATTCAACTGCTGTGTGAAGGTGCTTTTATTGGAATCCTGTTCATTAGAGTGCGACTACTGATTTGTTCCCTCACATGGACCAAACAAGAGAGAGAGAGAGAGAGAGAGAGAGAGAGAAATCAGTAAGATAAATGAACAGAAGGCCAATGAGAGAAAAGACAGAGGAATGGTGAATTAAGAACAACATGGAGGGACTGAGAGTTGAAAAGAATGTAGTGCAAAATGAGGGAAATGCCTGCCAGGGGAATTCATGCTTGATTTGTCCTTGTTTTGAGAGCAGTTAGCTGTCAATGGGGGGAGATGGAAAGGAGGCCGGCTGCAGGCGGTACAGTGCAGATGCCTCTATTGGAGGCCGAGGCAGGCATCTCCCTTCTCCGGCCTCCCCGAATGCCCCGGATCCTGGCATTGTGAGTCTCTCAATGTACTCAGCAAGGGCCTGTGCTAGAAAAGTTCTGTTCCATTTGTGGATCCTCCTTTACACACCAGCCTCGAGAGCTCTTTCCAGGGTGCTTTGAGGCCTACACCGGGCCTTTCAGAGAAACATATGAAGCAGCACTCAAAAGAGTCCAGTGCCCTTAGGAGGAGTGAAAGGAAATGAATGTCTTCATTGGTGACAGGACAGTTGTGTTTCAGAGCCAGCCACGGGAGGGGTACCTTTTCTGTGTTTTGCAGTTGGCGGGCCACTGTTGTTTTTTGGCACCAATGGGAAGCCGGGCTTTCATTTGCAGGGTTCAAAGCGGTCAAACGGTTCTGTATTGAGAGCAGGCAGGCACGGAGGGTTAGTTATGGAGCTGCAGGTAGAGCTTTGGCAGATTAGAGTTAATCTTAGCCATTTAAGGGGCCTGTCAGTCACACAGTGCTGCTCCAGGCAGCCTGTAGGGCGTCGGTTTGTATCCAGCTGTTTGGTTGTCAAAGTAGCTTTGTCATCAAATTATCAAATCTACACCAAGTCTAGTAGTGAGGGTAAGAATTTCAGAAAGGAACTTCTGGGAATTTGGAGTGCTGTGCACTTGAAGAAGGTGAAGGAGGTGTACTCATTTTCTATAACTACACACATTATATATTCCCCCCTAAAGCAAATGATTTATATTAAACCAAAAGAAAACTTTTACCAAATGTTTGCATGATATGCTAACAGCAGTCAAGATTCGCACCAGGACTGGTTTGGGAAAAGGGGAGAAATACAGCATTCAAACTACTACTATATAATAAACAGTAAGCGTTTGTGAAGGGATGAGCACTTTTCCGGTTTCCGGCGATTTCTCTGTCTAGGATGGAGTCTGCTATCTGGAGAGGAAATTACCTTTCCTGCTGCCCACTGACCTTCACCAGCTCAGTGCAGTGCAGGATGGGAAGAGTGGGACAGAATGATTGAGTAGTCATGCTTTCATACAGAAAACACTAGACATTATTGACATACCTTTACCAGTAATTCTTTGTGTTCATAATTCTCACTTGCACTCTTCAACCAATATTTAAATGGAATCCATTCCTTATGTAGTCACATTTGCCATGTTAAACATTTATTCCGCAGGATATGATTTCAAACAAATCCAATGGTACCGTCACACAAAATCTATTCTATGCTTCATTGACTGCATTGACAATGTAAATACTGACAAGAGAAGAGAAACAGTATTTCGATTCCTCTGATTCCTGATTCTGATTCCTCTGTATATCTACACATATGGTGGTATTGACAATAAAGAACCTTGAACTTGCACTACCACTCTCAGTACGATAGACTGATCTTATTTAGAACATTTCTCCAGTTTTCATTTCATTCTTTTTAATTTTTAAGTCAAAAGGATACAAACCTTGTAAGTTGTCAGGAAAGTATCGGCTCCTACTTCCCGAGTTCACACTTGGAAATTGTATAGGGCGCGTCCTGGTGTATTGCAGCATGTTGCAAATGTTTTCTGTTTGTGCCATCTTACATTTACACTTCATGGAATTTCTGGGTAAAAAATCCAAAACTGTACACAGGGTTTACATAAAATTACCAATCAATGATTATGGGTGATTGAGTCAGTGACCACACAAAATTAGTGAGAGACTGGGAAAGAGTTACTCAGAGAGAGAGAGAGAGAGAGAGAGAGAGAGAGAGAGAGAGAGAGATAGAAAGTGATAGAGCAAGGGTCAGATTGTTTTGGCCCACTGTGATTGTGTGGTTCCTCCAATTGTTCCTCAGCAGGCTCCACAGGAAACCTCAGACACAGAGATAAAAGGAGCAAAGAAAAAATGGGAAGAAAAAAAACAGTCCACTGCATCTTTCTAAGAGAAGCTGTGTGAAGAGAGGCAGTTACACACATTGGGGGGAATGAGAGCAGAGGTGGTGGTCACTGAGGCTGAGAGGAAAAAAGAAAAAGAGGAATATGAAAAAAGGATGGCAAACTGAGTCAGAGTTATGGTGTGGGTTAGCGTGGGCTCTAGGTGAGAGACTTAGGAATGAGATGAAGTCTCTCTCTCTTTCTCTCTCACATGCACACACACACACACACAGTCCTTTTAAGCACCATTCATAATGTCATATTGTGTACAACTTCATGCAAATTTCATAAACACATGCACCACAGAAAGCTCTAAGTCAATGAATATTTAAGTAACATTTGCCTTAGTTTTTTAGATTTCATTTAGAGTTTTATTTTATAACATTAGGCACAGAGTGTCACACACACACAAACACACAGACACATACAAACACAACTGGTGACAACATGCCTCGTTCCCTTTGTCCCTCATCTTTATGCTGTCTTTCCTGCCATTGTTTTATTAACATCCCCACATGCAAACACATCACTGTGGAAAAAGTGAGTGAGAAAGAAAGAAAAAAAGAGAAAGAGCCACAGTAGATTCATTTTGAGTTGAATCATTCAGTCTGCTTTATATGGGGCAACATGTCAGTGTGTTTGAGCAAGGCAAATCACTGCTGTGCTGCATAGGACAGAGACAAGCAAATGTGATTATGTCGCAGCTTACCAGGACTCAGGCAGTATCCGTGTCGTCATGGTTATACTGATGTTGGCGTGGATACCGTACACAGGGTACACACTGACCCAGAGTGACCTCTCCATCTCTGTGGACAGTAACTCCATCATGGTAATCTTCAGAAGGTTCCTTCAAGCAATGTGTCATTTAAAAAATTGAACACAGCTGGACCTTTGGGTAACATGAGGATGTTGTTCTTTAAAGGCCTTCTGCATTATTTATAAGAGCTACATCCTAATACTGGACAAATATACTTAACATTCAGTTAACAATGATGTTTGCACTATAAACACACCAATTTACCACTAATATTTATTATTCTATATAACTCTGAAGTTTTATTTCATTAAAAAAATTTATTGTAATTATTTGGTATTTTTAGTTATTTTATTGTAATTTTATTATTCTTATTTATAAGTCATGCAACGCCCCCACACTTGGGATGAATAAAAAATCTAATCTCATCTTTTCTTCAGGGGAGGAAAAAGAACTGAGAAACTTCCCTTAAGTGAAAGCACAGGTAATGCGTTTTAGTTGTTTTGAAGTGATAAAATAAAGTTAGTGTCATTTTGTAATAAAAAAAAAAACCCCATAGATTCAGACTGATGGCAGAAGATCTGTACTCCATATCAGCTTTTACTGACCAACAAGAGAGTTTAGAGCCAAGGGGGAGTCTGACTGACATAAACCAATCAGTCAATCACAGTTCATTTTTGTTCAGTGTCATGTTTAAGAGTATGAAAATGTTATGTCTATGTTCCTAAAAAACAGACTGGAATGCAATCATAGATCTTTCATTTAAGAAAGATTCGTGCAAATGAATGAGTCTATACCATGAACTTCATGTTATTTGGAAAATCCAGCATTTAGCTGATCCTCATAAGTACTCATTGTCACAGTTGTAAACACGATGATTTCCTTTTTCCATGAGAGCATCACGACGGCTTTGTTTCTAGGCAGACTGCTAGAAAAATGCAACACACACATCTCCCGCAAATCCTGTAGAATCCAAACAATCAGATGATGCGTTTAAAACTCCTGAAGAGTTTCCAGTTTCGTGCAACTGACAATCGTGACAGTTTGTGGGCGTAGGGTTCCAGTCCAATGGTTTATCCATCTTCGGATGCACACAGATAGCTATAGCAATAACTACATTCTGTAGCGTGAAATGGTCACAGTAGCTTTTCTGTCCTACACTGAAGACCTTCATTGGAAAGAATATCTGATTCCAATGCATATTGATTTGATCACAGTTCTAAATCAGACAAATAAAAAATGAGATTTAAAGCACTTATGTTTTGTTGTACATTGGCATTTCAGATTTTGTCTAGCATCCGAGATTAGATGCAGAGCTAGATGACATATCTTTTTGAACCTGAAGCATAAAACAAAAGCAAACATTTCCTACTTTCCTTATGGTCTAACTGTCCTTCTGTTATCATCAGTGAGTTTTTATATTAAGGCCCTTTTAATAATCAGACCAGAGGTAAATGAAATAATCTATGACAATACATAAAAGTCCATGAACATCTTCCTTTCTAAATGAGCTTCTTCATGTAAATATTTGACCTAAATATTTGACAGAATGTGTACTACTGAACTACAACCAGTATTTTGTCATATGTTGATCACCACATCAGATAAGGTTTTAAAAACAAAACAAAACTATGCATGATTTACAACCAGGCCATGATCTACCTGATGATAACCCCTACCCTAAAACTAGGCTACAAAAAAGAAAAAAAAAACATTGTTTGTTACTTTCATTTTATTTGGCACAATTTCTTTTGAGGTCATTTCAAATTGGACAGACGATCATCATAAGGTGTTTTTGCACTAGAAGAAATGTCTGAATCATCAAATGAGTCATCAAATGAGTTAACTAAGTACTCTTTTGCTTTTGTTATGGTAGCCTAATCCATAGCAATTAGATTCATCTCAATAATTGCTTTATGGAGAAGATAAATAATGACACCAGTTTCGACTGGCTAAAGCAATTCTATGTAAATAGCTGACTTCATCCAGGATTATAGGTCATTTTCGGCAGGTCAAAGGCTTAGGTTCCAAGTGCTTTTAAGCTCCAGCTCTGCAGTTAAGTGTATCTGTAAAGCGCAGAGGCAGTGTATCAGGAATATAGGTCAAGTCTGAGGCAATTTTGATCCTCCTGAGATTTACCTGTTTGTACAGCCGGGCCATTCTCAGGGCTCTACCTTGCATAGGCTCCAAAAGGAGGACATTCAATCGTCAAAGAGAAGAAAGAAAGAAAGAAAGAAAGAAAGAAAGAAAGAAAGAAAGAAAGCGAGAGCAGATAATGGAAGAGTGAAAGGGAAAGTTGTGGTTCAGGTACACGTCCTAGGTAATTTCCAATTTTGTTCAATTCAGGAGGAATGTCTTGCCAGCTCAATCATATGCTGATTGGGGCCGAATGGGAGAGTCCCCACAACGGCACACTCCATATGCATTGAGATCAAACTGGCGTTCAAAAGTGCATCGGGCACAGCTAGGAAAGTTTTGTTTAAGGATGTAAGGCAAAGCTGGGTGAAGAAACGCTACATAAAAGCCTATTTTGTTTCCACTGAGGAACAGATGGCGATCTGGTATGTCTATTCATTCTCTGCCAGCTAGCTATGGACTGGCTCAGTGGCAGGCAGTAGATCACTGCAAACAGTAATCCAATTGAGGGAAATTGGGCTTCAGGGAACGGTTAACTTGAGAATTGGTACACTATTTCTCTTTTAAGAAATGATCCAGTTTTGTACTTGTACATATGTTGAAGAAAGCATGTGATCAGGTTCCCAAAGTGTTTTCCAGACAACTGCAGCAAAGGACCATTAGCGCTCGGTTACATGCTCAGTGGACATGAGTTTTGTGTGAAACGCCATCAATCATATGTACACACATTCACACCTGCCTGAGTGACACCAAAGCAGGGGAGCATGACAGAATCATTACATCGAACTCAGTCAAAGGTGAGTGTGTGTGTGTGTGACAATCACAGGTAGTTTCAGCAAACAAAAAGCACAGAGAGAAAGAGAGAGAAAAAGAGAGGCGTGGGGGCAAGTCAGCTTAAAATTAGAAAGATTAGTGAGGGAATGTGATAGTCCATCACTGCACCTGCTTATGTCATTTCAAGTAGAGGAAAAGGCAGAGTGAGGACTTTTAGTGATATCCAGAGCTCCCCTATTGTTCCCACAGGCATGGAACACTGAGTGGGAACAATGAACAATGTTTGTGTTTACATTGCTTGAGAAGTGTGTGTGAAGGAGGAGGAATGAAGGGAGTAGGCGACTTTGTATTTTCTAAAACTACTATTAATCAATGCCAGAGCACTTTGTTTGTAAAGGACTTCTGGTTTCTGGTCTGTGACAGTACGGGAGACTTCAACCGCGTGATGGATGCTTTCGTCTCGACCTTTGCACAATCCTCAGAGTAACATTAGTCAGAGCAGGAGCATAGGAACATTATTCAGATGTGGGCTGATTGTGGTAAGGCAGCAGTAAACTGGTGGTGGCTCTCTCTCTCTCTCTCTCTCTCTCTCTCTTTCTCTCTCTCTATCTCACATGCTTCTTATACACTTCACAACTGCACAGACATTCACTCACATGGCACATAGAAGCCTGAAGCCCATACATTCATTTAGAGCAAACAAGCCTTCAGTCCCCCGAAACACACTTCATCCTTGATGAGGAATGATCTCATCTGTATATTGTTTACTAAACGTACAGCATGTTTAGGCTTTAGAAGTGAATTGCTCTCTTTTCTTGAAAAAAGAAAAAAAGCAGAGAGGATATTGAATTTATTCAAATGTATTGAGTATTTCCTATTACAAGATTATAACAAACCAAACATAAGATTGTTAAAACTTATGTCTAGATATTTGTACTAAACTTGAAATAGTTCTACTGTCAGGTAATTTTACTCATTTTAAGCATTAATTTCTAGAAAAAAAAAGCAAAAAATCTGCCAACATAACAAGAAACTGTAAATATCTAGAAATAGATTAATAATCTTTTTTTTTCTCTTATAGCAGGAAATACTATATAAATCTGATTATATTATTATATACTGTATAATAAGATATTTCCATTTGCACAGATGCCTTTTTTTTTGCAGTGAACTCACATAAGGTTCACACATAACACATAAAACTCAACGCATAGGAAGGTTATATATATATATATATATATATATATTTTCCATGCACCGATGTCTAGCCTGACATATTTAGCAGTCTCTAATTTTGTCATGTGATCCTTTTTTCAAGGATTGGCCTTATAAAAATCCATCTTTAGCAGTTCCAGACGTAACTATAGGTTTAGAATCGCTGTGTTAAACTTGGCTGTAAATGTTTTTGTGAGTGGATGGCAGGGTTTTGAAGATTGGACTGACTCCATTTCAGGAAGAATCAATGCTGGTCGCTCGGTTTGATAGACAGGAGTTCATTTTTCTCATTCTGCTCATGTTTCAGGCACCAGAACACCACTGGGTGTGTTTTTTTTCCCAGCTTAGCACACAGAGGAACTCCTGAGAAGAAGAGAGGGGAAAATATGACAAGAGGAGATCAAGAGAGTGAGAAACAAGCTCAGGGAGACAGAGACAAGCGAAGAATATTTTGAATAAAGAAGACTTTATGAGGAAAAAAAAATTAAGCTTTCTTCTGTCTTTCCTTAGTATTAATACTGTGTTTTCCAGGACACCATACTACTCTAATCAAACATTAAAAAGGCACATTGGTGAGTGTGTTCCTGAGATTTGAGAATCATTCATACTCTCTCCTACCACTTTTAATCACACAGCCATCTGTCGTACTGTCAAAACACAGCTTAAAAGTTACCATGATCAAACAAAAGCACAGATTCAGAATCTGTTACTCTAGGCAGCCCTGGTTTTTGTGTTTAAAATACTTAAAATACTGGGATGATTCCTTAATCCCAGGGACCTTAAATCAAACCTTTTCAAACCCCAAAGAGTGCTATTGATTTGCAGGTTACGATAGGTTAAAAAGCCTTTCCTCATTGCTTGAGTGGGAAGAATCCTCCTCTTTTAAGACCTTACCAGAGCAAAAAAAGAATATCAGGCCAGACTAAACTCTGTTCAAACATTCAAGGACACACCAAGATGTATCAAACAAGCAAGCACTCCGATTTACCCACGCTCTTGCTATCATGAACACACATGCTAATCACAACGTCAATTGCTAAGAAAAGAAGCTTGGGATTTTGTTATGGCTGCCCTCAAAGCTAAATACAAACACACAGTGACACGCAAGCTGAGGAAGTAACGACATAAAAAAAGTGTTTTAGAAAAGCTGGAGGTTTGCAGAAATGACAGCCTGCACCAGGATTATGTTGAGTATGAACACCAAACCCGAGGGAAAATGCTGGTTGCCTTGCCAGTGTGCCTGCAGCAATGACAAGCGAGCCGTAAACCACGCCAAGGGGCCACTCCCTTCATCTCTCATCCAGCTCCCCCCCGCCGGCGACCGCAGCTCCCAGAATGCATCTCTTCCTGCCACACTGTCTCATCGAGCCAAAATGCTTATTTCATCCCCTTGGAGACAATCAGGTAGGGCCTACCCAGTAATGGAAGACTCGCTGTGGTCTTGGCAAGTAACATAGCGGTCAAGTTGACTGCTATGGTAAAGTTCAGCCAAGCTGTTCTGGTTGAGTCCCGAGTGTGGAAGCTGTGATGAGATGGAGAGTGTAGACATTCCTGTTGAAATTCATCATATGAAGTCTGAATCATCCTTCTACTGGAAGAGCCGCTGCTTCTTCTGATCATTCTCTTTTTCTTTCGCTTGTCTTGTTCTCTGTCATTTCTCAAAATTGGATGTCCACATGGCAATAAGTCACACAAACAAGAATCAGCAGAACTTGTGGGTTCTGAGAAATGTTCCACCAAGTTAACAAACAACTGAAATGGCCAAAGTGATTACAATAACTGCATCACCATGATGGTGACCTCATTGTTATATTCAGCGTGAAGTATCTAGAATAAAATGTCTGGTCAGTCTTTTGTTTAATATGTTGTTGGTGTGACTAAAAAGACAAATTAACACCCCTTATACAACACTGCTTTTGAATCCACAATTCTGATTGGCAAAAAGCTATTGATTCCTTTTCTATAAGAGCAGCTTTGTTTATGTTAATCTGCTCGTTTGTATACATTATGTTTTCTATTTTTTAATGATAATTTGCATAGAGTCTTGTATGACTGACATTCCATATACAGTAAATGCATTATTATTCATTCCCTCTATTAGAACGGGAAGCCACGTCACTATACAAATGTGGAAGTAAAACTGGTGAGGTGTTTTACTGAGAACCAAGTGTACATAAACACAACAGAAACTCACTGAAACTAACAAAACAAAATGCAGACGTGGCGTCACCGAGCAACGACAGAGATGTACAATATGTAGCGGAGATATAACTTCTGTGAATTCCCACAATGACTCGTCAAAACCTGAGAGCACAGGACAGATATACAGGTATACAGAGCCACTCATTAGGGCTAACCTAAACAGGTGCTCGTATTGGCGGGAACAGAACAATAAAACAAGAGAAGCACAGAACATGTGAACAATAAAGACATGTAAACATAACAGAAACTAGAATACATAAGCAAAGAAATAAAACATTACAGAGACACAACACTAAATATACACTAGACAAGGGAACATAACATATACATAATTAACGACATTAACGACATAAATATAGCCAGGGCTGTGAGAATAAATCTGCTCCCAGGCGATCTGGCCAGAGAAATGTTCAAGCGGGTCCTGACACCCTACAGGATTTTGGTGAGGTTTTTTAGTTTGTTTTGTTTGTTTGTGATTGTTGTGGCCAAATTTTCCTAATTTTTTTAACAGAATTTGTGATTTTTTTTGTGATTTTTTTCCCAGAAAACTACTTGAATTGGGAAATCTGCAAGCACAGGATTCTTCTTTTAAACTCCTACCAGTAATTACCTACTTAGTATTTACTTTCTGTGATAGCTGTACTCATCTTCAGCACACGTGAATCGAAGAGGGCTTTGGCCGTATTCAGTGTTATGATGTGACATGATGCATCTTGGCCCAAATCTCCTTTTGCAGTGTTTGCTTTATTTTATGTTTTCCGAATTTCTCTGATTGTGAAATCCTGGTCTGACTGAAACTGTTGATAACTATCTGTGAAGAAACATTTAGTTAGCAGTATTTTAAGTCTTCAGCGTCAGCTCTTTGTAACAGCCAGTGTTAAGCTTTAAGCTTTTAAGGAAAGTCTTGAGGATTTAGGGATTTGCATTGGGTGATGTCTCCAATATATGACGACCTGCATTTCTGTTGTTTTATTAACATCAGGAAAACAGAAAATAGAAACTGCTGAAAGAACAGCTGTTTATAGCTGCTATAATATAAGTAACTTATAATAATAGTAATAATAATAAAACAATAATTATAAAATAATAAATAATAATAATAATAATAATAATAATAATATGAACTACTTTGCTTAGTGAACATTTCACAAAACAAAAAGTAACTTGGAAACCTTTTTTTTTTAAATTATGACGTGTTTATACTATAGTCATTTGTTATTGTGGGCAAATTGCTGTAGAATAAACAGAATAAAATGCTTTAGAATGTGCTGTTTTTGGAAAAGAATCAATTTACTGTCCTTTAGCAGTTTTATTTCTTATATATGACAAAATGTAAGTATGTTTGTTGATTCATGCCATGTTTTTAGAAATTTATGTTGGTTATTCTTATTGCCTGATAGCACAGGCAGCAGCAATGTACTGGACTGTTGTGTGTATTTTATTCTATATTGCTGTTATTTCTATTATTACTTTATTATGTGATCATGTTGTATATGACATCAATCATCACGCATCAGTGCTTCTTGCCCTACCAGTTTGTATCATAAGATCTTAGTGCTGATATTAACATGATCAGAGCTTCTTGTTTCAGGACTACTGGGCAATAGAAACATGTGCAGTTCCAGTTTCCCACTGCAAAAAATTAATGGTACTTTATGCAGTAGTTTAAGGTCTTTTGTCTTATACTATTCTTTCATCCAGTTATTCTGCTGATGTTTTACTCAGCATTGCATTGTATTCTGCAAAATGTCTCTGCATGGTATATCGCATTAATTTGTCCAAACCTTGAAAGAGTATGCACACCATATACCCTGTCCAGTCTGATACACACAAGTACTGAAAGAATTTTCCCTGATCAGCACTGAGAAGGTTTTCTGTACTCTTTAAACTCTTGTTTTTCAGAACATAGTTATAATAAGGGTTG